>NC_056743.1:279632208-279984708 GCF_019279795.1 Protopterus annectens
AGCTCATTAGGATGAGTAGACACCCGGTTATTTTAGTGATCTTAGACTTTACCCCCAAGTTTCTCCTTCAGTAAATCCAATTCCAAAGTAACTACAAAAGAACTGGTATTCTTATTCTCCCAGGTTGGCTTACCAAAGGAAACAAGCACAAGCAAGGCCCTCCTTTTATGTCTTTGATCAAGTGGCATCTTTTGCAAGAGCTTTCAGACAGAACACCTAAAACCTCCATTTACCACCCCTGAACAGAGAATTTGGAGAAATGGGTCAGTAGGACCTTAACGTTTATGCTAAGAAAAGTAAATGAGAAAGAATAAAAAAAATAGGACTAGCTATTGCACTGTTTAATATTCTCCATGAGAGAGATACCGCAGGCCTTTACATGATTTATATCCTTTTAATTATTTTATGTCTGAAACCTCAGAAGACTGCTGGACAGAGTAAAAGACACATTGAAGAAGAGAAAACTCCATTTCAAGAATGTAGTCAGGCACTATACTGGTTTACAAGAAAGGATAAGGCTAATTATTCACATTATATGGAAGCACACAAAAAGGAACTAAATTGGTCACCAGGAATTATATAACTGAAATGCTTGGAACAGGTAATTTTAAGTGGCAGGCCATGTCTTAGCTCTGGTCCACATGAATGAAGAGTTCCTGATCAAGTGGCAAGGACATAATGAAATAATTGAATAGGTAAATGAGATAAACTATAAAGTAAAGCAGATAGTTTTTTAAGGAACAGTTTTCCTATCATATTAATAAAAAGCCCAGCAGAGAAGCACAGACAAATGAAGAGAGAACAGTCTTAGGGGTTACAGACCATGAGCAAGAGAAAATCTGCTGATCCCCCCCCCCAACTACTGGATGATGGCACCCACTCTAGATCATAGAAGCAGGAAGTTCAGGGATTTTGCTGTGAGAAATGAGGACATCTTCTCTAAGTGCTGGATTAAAGCTCCCTTTTTAAGCATTACACAGAAATCATCTTGGGGAGAATATTAATTTAAAGCCCTGTAGAATATCAGAAGTGTGGATGTTTAATCTAGGAGTGGAATAATAGTTGACTGGTGATTAAAATAGCCCTCTAGTGCAATTGCAAAACAAGATGGTACCATCCGGTTTATTCATGACTTCTACAGATTAAACAGTATCCAACCTCAATAGCTACTGTATACCTAGGGTAGATAAGCTAATGGAACACTTGTGTAATGACAGATTTCTCACCCTGGACCTTTAAAGGGATTTTGTCAGATTCTTTACTGCTTATAGTCTATACCAATATACCATTAATTGCCATAGAGCATGAGCCACATTGCAGAGATTGCTGGATCAGATCTTGACAACCTATTTTTTTTTCTTTTTTTGCTGTGGTTTACATGGACAACATGATCACTCATTTGAAGGAATGGGGCTCATCTTCCTAAGAGTCAGTTACTTTTGTACTACTTGTGGTAAGCCAGTCTTGCTGTCAGTGCTCTGAATTGCAATGTTGGCATGACTCAGATTAGGTTATGAGACGTGTTATAGGGCACAGATCAGTTATTCCCTGTACAGAGAAAATATATGCTGTTATGTATGGCCAGTCCCTCGGATAAAAAAGCAAGAAAGGCTTTACTAGCACTTGAAGTGTGTTAGAGAAGATTTGTTCCAGAGTTCACTTCTATAGCCTCCCCCTAACAAATCTGATTAAAGGCAATATGCTAAAAAACATCACCTTGTTTTCAAAGGCTGATGAATCATTTAAGATGCTTTAAAAAGCCTTAGCGCTGAGCTAGTCATTTTATCCCCTGACTTTTGCAAATCTTTTTCTTCCTACAAAGGTACCTCAAAGCTTGGGTTAGAGACAGTGCTTATGCAAAGGATAGAAAATGAGGAGCAATTAGTCAACTATTTAATCAGAAGGCAAAGTAAGAGTGTGAGCAGATACTCCTCCACTGAGTTGAGGTGCTGATTGTTAAAGTAAGCCTTAGGCTATGTATAGTACTCTTTTCCTGGGTGAAGAATTTATGCTAGTTATGGATTATGTCCCTTTCACTAGCTTCACCAGCAAAAAGGGAGAAAATATCAAGCTCTGCTGGTGGGTACTAGCACTCCAACCATTCCAGTTTCACAGTTATTGCCATCCCAGTGTTTGCCACCACAATGTGGATTGTCTTGACTATGGCTCACAGACCTGCCTCTGGGCTTATAGTTCATGGCTTCAAGTTGAGAGGTTACCTATAATATTACCTGATGACTTCACTAGGAAATGCCTACTGGATGGTATCTGCAGATGCTGGAAGGATCATTTGATAAGACAGAGCTAGAGTGAAAACAAAAGTGGAGTATCTGAAAGAATCAACATATGCCTACAATGTAGGAAACATATTAAAGTGCACACTAGAGACTGGTCCCCTTTAAGTGAATTGACTCCATGCAGGCAGTGAGAAGCAGCTTGATACCAGTACCTTTATACTACAGGTGAATTTTCAGTATGGCAGAAGACACTTTCAGATGTCTCTATGAGACTGTAGGGTTTTTATAATGGGTAGAGATGCTCTAAGATCAGGATAGCTGACTCTGAGATGAGAGTCGATGGAGGTTTGGCACTGCCAGTGGAAGTCCTGTTTGTCTGGATCGAGAATCATTTCACTGATAAGGATTTGTGTGCCAGAGACATTTGATTTTAAAGACTTTTCCTTGAGTTCCAAAGACTTTTTAGTTGCTTAATTGCTTTGCGTATCACAACTGCAAGCCCTGTTGAGGAGAGACTTAAGACCAGTTTTTGTGTACAGCTTTCTTTAAAGATTGTTACCTGAACATTGCTATTTATAAAGGTGCTATTGGAATGGTCACATCTGCTTATGATAGTAATTTTGTTGTGCAGTTGCCATGGGAGTTGTTAGAAAACTAAGCCATTGTTTTTTTGTGATAGAAAGTGCTCTACTAAGTTGATATGTTGCTTTGTATTTGTTGCTATATTTTGTTTCCTGTTCTGCTGAACTCTCTTTTCACATTTGTTTAGAAAAACACTATTGACCTAAAACCTATGGAGTGTCTTTTGCTTGAAATGTTTACATAATCCTTAATAGACCATGATTAAACAACATGCCCGACACACTGGTCCACCTCCCTGGACTACATGAAAAGAGACATGGAGGTGCTATCGGATTATGTAGCCCAGGCAGGTATGACCCTAGCCCTGAGCAGCATCTTACCATCACCCAGAATGATACCACAGTACAAGCAGAAAATGATTGATTTGAACAATTGGCAAAATTTCTGGTGTCATTCTAAGGGGATCCAGTATCTGTCTGCCTGGGATGACATGATTGACAGACACCTTGATGCCTTGCCAGAGATGGCCTGCATCTGCCACCTCTGGGCTTCTGGATACTGGCCAAGGCTCTTGCCACCCCTATAGTGCCTTTTTTAGGTGGTGTTCCAAAGACCAAGTTACCACCGTAACAGTTACAAACAAATGCAATCTGAGGGTCATGCTGCAAAACTCTAGAAGTCTAAATCTCAAAATGCACTCATTCAAAGCACTCCTTAAAAATGGAGAATATCGACATTTGTGCCATAACAGAGACCTGGTTCAAAGCAGCAAAAAGCACCCCCGCACTACCAGGCTATAACTCATTCCATACCTTTTGGTCCCAGAACTTGGACCAAAGCTCCAAAGGTGGTGGTGTTTCCATATTCCTAAAGGATGCGCACACCTCCAAACTGGTAGCCCAACATAATGCATCTGAGATACTTCAGGTGCGGATAACACTGGGTAAGGCAGAGATTCAGTTTGTAGCCTGCTATAGGTCCCCAACCATGTCCCAAGACTCACACTCCACATTCTTAAGCTCCCTGGAGAATATTAGGCTCCAACCTAATACTCTCATACTGTGTGACTTCAACTACCCCTGAATTAACTGAGAAAACTACTCATGTACCAATACACTTGCCCAACGTTTCCTGGAATTCATTAATTCCAATGCCCTGGACCAGCTTGTTCTTACCCCCACTAGAGGAAGCAACATCCTTGACCTGGTCATTACCAACATGGGCGACCATTGCTCTACACCAATAGACAACTTCTCCCTGGTTAGATCCGACTACAAACCACCTTGGAAATTCACATCCCTCCCAGAACCCCTGCAAAGGTAACCACCATGAAAAACTTCTCCAAAGTTAACTTTGGGCTCCTAAAAACAGAGGTGGCTAACTTCATTGCACCCATGCAAATGCAGAATAGTTGCATGACTGCTGAATCATACACCAGTGCACTGTACAAACACGTACACAAATGCATGGATCTCACCATACTCAATAGAACCAAGATGCTGCCCTCCAAAAAAGGAAGCCAATCTGGTGGTCCCCTGCCATAAACAAACTCTACAACAGAAGGAAGAAACTGATGTAGAATAAGGTGAAATCCCAAGACTGGAAAAACTCCCTTATCAGCCTCCACAAAAAGTTGAAATCCCTCATCAAATCCTCTAATGCTAGCTATGAAAACAGAGTTGCAGCAGATAGTAAAGACAACCACAAAGCCTTCTATAGTTATGTAAAGAATCTCCACGGCAATACCCAGATTTTCTCTGAGCTACTGCATAATGGTACCTTCTATACCGAGCCAACAGATATTGCCAGTATACTGGCTGACAGATTCAGTGCCAACTTTACCCCTGCACCCCCCCAAACAATGCCAGTAGATTGCCAGCACCCAGTATTACTGCTGCACATGTTAAAACAGCACTGTCCAAGGCCAAGAATATAGCTTCTATGGGACCTGACAATATCCCTGGCTGTGTTCTACATGAACTACAGAGAGAACTGGCACCTCACCTGTGTGCCCTGTTCAAGCACAGCCTCACCTGAGGCTTTGTCCCTACCAAATGGCGCACTGCTACAGTCATCCCTCTCCAGAAATGAGCGACTACAGACCCTGGGAACTATCGCCCCATTAGCCTGATGAGTCTGATATGCAAAGCTATGGAACGCATCATCATGGACCTAATAAGCAAGGATATAGGGAATCTCCAAACTCTGGATCCCATATAGTTTGGTTTTGTGAAGGGTAAATCATGCCTGCTCAACTTGGTCAACTTCTTTGAATCAGTCACCAGAGCCGTGGATGAAGGCAAGGTGGTTCATACAGCCTAGCTTGATCTGACCAAGGCCTTTGATACTATTCTCCACTCAGGAATCATAGAAAAATTCACTAAGCTACACATCAATCCCTATATCACTAGGTGGGTTACAGACTGGCTCATAGGTAGAACCCACAGTGTAAAAGTAGCTGACGCCAAGTCAGATTTCTGAACAGTCATGAGTAGAGTCCCACAGGGTTCAGTCCTGGGTCCACTCCTGTTTGGTATCTACTTCTCTCAAGTCCAGGCCAAAATGAAGAGACTCTGGCTGACAAAGTTTGCAGACAACTGCAAGTTGGAGCTATTATTAACTCCCCAAGTGATGTTGACGTCCTACAGAAAGGCCTCAATGAGACCAGTGACTGGTGTCAGAACCATGGCCTTAAGCTCAATGTCAAAACATGTGTCGTCATCCCCTTTGGAAAAAAGCTAGTTCCCATGAATTACCACATTGATGGTAGTCCACTGAATACAGAAGGTGATTGAAGAGATCTGGGAAAACAGGTTGACAGCATCCTCCCTTTTGACCACCACATTGCCATTGTGGTCAGAAAGTCCTTCTATGTGGCACATCTATCTCATTACTAAGGGTTTTGCATCCAGGAAGAAAGAGGTCATTGTCTCCCTCTACTCTTTCCTCATTAGGCCAATCATCGAGTACAATGCCCCATTTGGCATGTACCTCACTAAACACCTGAAACAACTGGAAAGGCTGCAGAATCATCTCACAAAGAGGATCCTAGACCTTAAACATTTGTTCTATATGGACAGACTTAAAAAACTCCAACTATTCTCAGTCTCATATCACCTACTTAGAGGCGATCTCTGCTTGACTTACAAAGCCATGTCTGACCCAGCTCTGTTAGAAATGCTACATCTAAAAAAATCCCAAACCCTCTGCACCACATGCTCCAGAGACCTCAACCTCATTACCACAATCAACAGAACATGCTGGAGTGATAGGTTCATAACCCAGAGACTGTGCATGCTATGGAATAGGCAAACCATACATGTCAAGCAGAGCACCTCACTGGCCATCTTCAAGAGAAATCTTGATGAGTGATGAGTTGATGGGAAATAGAAAATTCACCCCATGGATCACTCCACTGGCTTTACTCGACAGAGGCACTGGGAACTAAGGTCGGGTGGCACAATGCCAGGTTACTCCTAAGAGCTAGGCTTGTAAAGGCTCTTGGGCCATTAGCCTAGTACACACCTATGAACCTATTATGAAATGTACTAAGTTATACTGCATACATAAATAGAAGTTTTTGTTTACATTCTATACTACTTCTATCATTTTCTTGCATTCTGTGGATGACTGTTTTATTTTTTGTTAATAAACTTATCTGTTTAGAAAGGGAAAACAAAAATTAGACTGGCCCCTACTTATAAATTATAATTTATTTTCTCTCTCTCACCAGAAAAACAAAATCGCTTAGGCAAGGGCCTGCCCTGTTTTCCCCAAACTCTAATTTCATTTCTAAGTTTCTAATCTCCAGTCCTGATAATCCTCATTGCCCATAACTTTTCAGGAACGAACAATGTTTCATTGTTTTAGTCAAACTATGTTTACATCAATACACTTATTTTTTAATCTGTAGTTGCTCACATTGTCCATGTACTTAGATACTGATTGATTACCCCTGGCCTTCCTGTTTCGGCTCATGCATATAATATTGCTTCAGTGAAAAATTTTGTTAATACCTTTAGCTGTTTGAATCAGTCATCAGAGGTATTGTGCAGTAGTGTTTTTAATCCATAAGTTATCTTTCTTCATTTTACATACCCCATACCTTCCTTGAGTAAGCATTGTGGGAAAGCAATCTGCCCGATGCTTTTACTTAAGCTGCTCTAAAACTGACATATACAGCATTGTGTATTTATGACTGGTTGTCAGCTTAAAAATGTTTGTGGTCATCACTTAGCTTTTGACTAGCCAAACTAAAATAATGGCCCTCACTTTGTCATTCTGTGCTACAAACCACCAAACTTCTCCTCCCAGCCTGTACTTAAATTCTTTGAAAGACAGTTTTCTTTTCTCTTTGGTTGTGAAAATTGAATTGGGTCCTTGCCATGCTGTTTCTGACTCATGTCTGTTTTTGCTTTTTCCTAAGATTTCTCTGCTACTACATTTTTAGAAGTATCCATTACTGACTCAGCCACAAATTCCATCTACCCAACTGTCTGCACATATTTGCATCACTTGTTTATATATCATCATTCATATATTTATCTATGATACAAAAGTAATCATTTTGCATCTCAGCCCCTTAAATTATATTTAGCATGTAATTTTCCACATTACCATCTTGCCCTTCCGAAATGAAGGACATTGCACCTAAGATGCTTCCAGAAATCTAATAAAACATTTGCTTGACATTACGCTACCTAAAAATCCCACTATCCTGCTGTCCAGCTACTTATGTTAAGTAACACCAGGAAGAGCCTTACCTCTGAAGTCTATGGAGACTCTTTAAGCATTGAAGCCAGGTTTCATCTATATCATATAAATATCACCCACCATCTCTCCAGCTCTCAATAAAGCAGACTCTACATTTTTGTGGCTCTGCCCAGTCAGTAAAGATTAAAAAAATACATGAAAAGCAGCAAGAAAAATATCTAGAATAAATAAAGGTAAATGCACTTATTAATTATTTTTACATGGAGATACACTATTCTGAAAACACTTGTAAGGCATGATCTGAACCAAAAAGGCAAGAAAGGCTAGAACTCATAAAATACATTTCAGTACAAGTTATAAATGTATGGAGAAAAAGACAGGAATCTGGAATATATGAAAGTAGTTGCAGATATAGTACTGCACAGCTTATGGTTGAAGAATATATGCTGAAATTTACAACTTTTCTGTTATTCAGGTTTAGTACTACAGTACTATATATCTTCCATTTTGTCAATATTTAAAGTGTTAACTTTTATAAGTTTGTACACTGCCAACTTAGCAAGCTTAACACCATGTCACATGACTGGTACAGTCTTGTTATATAATTAAGACACAAGAGAGGAGAAGCAAACAATGTATGCAGTTATAGCAAAGGTAGACAAAGCCTGGTGGCATGACAGAGGAAGAGCATGAAGACAGCTGATAGTCTTCCTCTGGTATCAGTGCAGGGGCACTGAGTATAAAGTGCTGTTTGTGTATTGTTTTACAATTTTCAACAGATGATACATGTTTGATTTCCAGTAAGATTAAGTCCCAAAAGGTAGGGGTTAGCTTGCAAAGAGTTTTCTGCAACTAAAATTGTATGACAGTTTTAGAAAAGGGTACTAATTTGAGATTCAAAGAGTGTAAGACTTCCTATTACTTAAAACCCCTTACACACCATCAGTTACAGGAAACTCTTTCCCTAAACTGTTTTTTTTTTTTTGGCCAAAAAAAAAAAAAAAAAAACGGTAGAGGCTAGTATTGAGGTTACAAAAATAGGTTATTGAGGAGAAATGTTACCCTGAGATCAACAGTCAACTATTCATTTCCACTGATGGTGGTACAGTAGTGCTATTATAGAGGTTCAGGTTAAAGAAACTGTGGATTTTGTTTTCAGTTTTCTGTATGATATCTAGGTTTTGTAGAATTCAGAGCAAAAATAGAGTAAGCATATTCTAGTTTAGGAAGCAAAACATTGATTATTATGGCTGTTTGGCTTACTTAATATGAAACTGTATGTTTCTGTAGATTAATCTAAGCTGTCTTAGAATGGCAGTTGGGAAAGGTAAGGGAGGGATTGATGGATAATTTGTGGAATCTCTGGCTTGCGACTACTGTTAGGAAATGTCCCAGAGGGGCAAAATCTGTCTTAGTCTTTTCTTAGTGAAAGAGAGCATAAAACCATTTTGATTGGTATTCTCATTATATTTTTTTCTGAAGCACCCAATTACAAAATGATGAAATAATTTTGGAATGATTGGTTTATTTCAGAAAGTGTGGAGGCTGTCATGGAGACAACTAAGTCATTGGCATAAAGTGTGCAGTTATGGTCATAATGCTTCCACGGTAAATGATAATTGCAGAGGGCCAAGTACTGACCCTTGAGTTAAACCAAAGCTGGTCAAACCATGAATAGTTTGGTGTGAGTTAAAAAAAAAACAGAATTGTCTGTCAAGAAGAAAGTTAGAGAACCAGGTGAAAACCTCATCTGAGAATATGCAAGTTCTGAGTTTGCTGAAGAGATTATTTACTTACTTATGTATTGCTTTTGATTACTGGGAAAGTCTGGATTGGTACAGGACCCATTTTCAGCAGAGGCTCCATTATATAAATTTATGTAAATATAAAAAAATGACAAAATATTTGTGCATACAAGAAAATAGTAATGACGTTGACAGTCATATAGAACATAAGCATCAAATATTTTAATAGCGAATCAGTACATCTCAAATTCTGTAAGCAAAGAATATAGGGATAGGAGATAATAAGAGATGGGTGCAGAGTGTGTAAGAGAAGGCAGGAGGAGGATGGAGGTGTTGCATTTTCTTTTTTTAAACAACTTTTTATTAATTTTAAAACAAAGATTGTACAAAATTATTTAAAGTTAAATAGAGCAAAAACATAACTGTTTACAGATGTCCACAACAAAATCAAACACAGAAAACTAAACCATTAGAATTTATCAAGTAAATCACTTAATTTTGACCAAAATCTAAACTGATAAATAATATTCAAAGTTCTCATTTAGGCAGTTGACAATTCTTTTTTATAGACATTTTTTCCTAAATGAATGAATTCAGTGAAGGAAGTAGTTTTACATTTCCAATTCTTTGGCACTCTTTTTCTTGCTGTAGCTAAAATGGACCAAAGGAGAGACACCTGCAAGCTAGGAACAGAATCCAGAACTGGAGCATTAAGTACGATCAAGAAGTAAGAAATGTTACAATTATCTGTCCACAAGGCTTGGGCAAGATTCCTAAATTCAACCCAGAAAGGAGTTATTATTTAACAGTCTGTGTTAGAGAGTTCATTATTCCTCCAAAATTTAATTTTCCTGTAACTATATATTAAATCTGCTTTGAGTTAAAAAAGCTTTGTGAAGAAATCTCCACATATATATTTCCAATAAAGAGAAGTAGATTTTCCTGCAGATTTAATAGTTAAGCATTTATCTTCATCAGAAAAGGCCTTCTCATTAATCTTATTTGAGTAATTCCAAAATAATGAATCTGTGGAACCAAACTGTTTTCTTTTTATTTTATAAATTAATGATATTTATGATTTATTCTTATTTGAGTTACTGTTGATTCTATAAAAAAAAACCTCAAATATCTTTGGAATATATGTTATTTGAAAATTCATGGAGATTTTAATGTTATCACCAACATATTTTTTACAAAATTGTATAGTCAACCAATTATTGTCTTGAAAAATTATAATCTGTATTATGTGATTTATTAAGAATTTATACCAAAAGATTAAATTTGCATCTGTAAGGTCTAGCATTTTGTTTATATTAAAAGTTCTCAAACAGCAGTATTGATTATTGGGAACAAAAAAAAACAATAAATCTTTAACTATAGAATTAGAATTTATGAATCTTTCAAAATTTAAAGGGATGTAGTTAGTGAAGTGAGAGGAATAGTATTTTTTTCTTTTCATTTAAACATAAGTCTTTCAAGATCCAGTAAAATGTATTCATTCCAAATTTAAAGAATGATTATACAACATAGTTGTTATTATTTATTAATCTTTCATGAATGAATTTCCATCTGGATTGGTAAGGGGAATTTAACCATAGAGACATTAAGTTAAGAATTCTGGATTGGCATTCAGCATTTGGAAAACGTAATCCACCTTCTTGCCAACTTTTAGCATGCCGATCAAAGGATATTATCGGCTTATTGTGGAACCAGAGAAAATTAAAAAGGATAGAATTTAATTTTTAAAGATTTTTAAGGAGGGAGAATAATTAGTGATTGTAGATATATGCAAATTTTTGGTAAGATTATCATTTTTATTAAAATAAGTCTATCTTCTGTTGTACAAAATGTTCCAATTAATATTTGTTTTAGTAATAGTGTCTATTAAATTACTATGATTTGCTGCTATTGAACTTTTTATAGTAGATTTAATTATAATTCCAAGATATCAGGGTTAAATATTAAACCTGGCACTTTTTCAAACTAATTAATAGACTCAGTTAAACTTTTTAGTGAAGCTTCAGTATCACCACTTGTTTATTAAAATGTTATCTGCAAGTAACTGAATTTTACAGGTATAACTTTCATCTATCGAGAATCCCTACATTTTGCTACTAGATGTAATAAAGTTTGAGAAAGGCTCAATTGCTAGAGAAAATAATAGAGGTGACAAAGGACAGCCCTGTTTTGTATCTTTTAATATTTTGAAAGAGCTAGACAGAAAAGAGCCAATTTTAGTAAAAGAAAATGAGGTACTATGTAGATTAGTTGTAAGATTTATAAAAGCTAGGGAAAATTCATATCATTGAAGTATGTTGAACAAATAATTCCAAAAATAGAATCAAAAGCCTTACTTGTATCTAGACTTATTATAGTTCGTTTTTTGTTTTTTTTATTAGCCAGGTCTATTAAAGTATTAATCCTAATAATCTTACCCTGAACCTTTCTATGTAGTATAAAACCAATCTGATCATCACTTATTAATACTGGCATAATAATGTTCAGTCTTTTTGCAAAAGTAGACATTAATATTTTGTAAACATTTAATAATGAAATAGGATGGTATGAAGAACATATGTTAGAATCATTATTTAGTTTCAAGATACGAGATATCTGAGAATATTTCCAGGAGAGGAGTGTTTGGCATATGTTTAACTTGTTCAAAAAATGTTTAATGGAATATTTAAACTATTCTCTGTGAATAATTTATATAGGTCTTGGATCTTACCATCAAGACCAGGTCTTTATTTGGTTTGAGGTTATTAATTTGATCATTTAGCTCCCTAAAAGAGAATTACTTATCATTTTTGGATCTTTTGTCTTTGCTTAATTTAAATCTTACATTATATTTCAAAAAGTCATCAGTTATGTTGTTGATTTCTAAAGCTGTCTCTCTATTATTAATGTATTCATAATATTTCCTAAAGCATTCTTGTATGTCTTTTAAATCAATCACTTTTTATCATAATCACCTTGTTTGGAAATTATTTCTTTAATATGATTAGTATTTAGTTTTGTTTTAGGTCTAGCAGCCAACCTGTGTAAGCTTCTGTGGTTTATTGAGTAAGTTTGTAATATTATTTTTTCAAGATTTATTGATATTGTATGGTGAAGTACATCAAGACATTTCTGATTTAATATTTTCAACTTAGCATTTGCCATTTTTTACATATGTACCAATTTTTAATTCTTCCATATAGATAAGCTTTTAACTCATTACATCCAGTGACACCTCCAGGTACATCTGCAGTTAACTCCTACTGAAGCCTCCAGGCGTCAAATATTGCTTGTTCATATTTGCATTAATAATTCCAAAACCATGCTATGTGCAACGTTTTAAAATATTTTGTCTTAAAGCTTACACGGTGGCAAACTCAACTGCATTAATATTTGACCTCTGTTTAGTGCGGGTAAAGAGGTGTTGAATGCTCAAGAACAACAAACATCATGGTATGATCCCAAATTTAATAAAAACAGCAAAAATCTCTCAGTAACACAAAAAAGCCCTCTAGCACCTCAGCTTCACATAAGCCTTCAAGGAGTACTTCCATTACAAAAAAAAAACTATGACTTAAATACTCACAGTTGCCACTTCATGGAAATGTGTTATTTAATTATGTGGAAATGTCTCTTTAAAGGTCTTAATAAGTGTATATTAACTAATTGATTAGTAATTGAATTGGCAACTGTGAGTATTTAAGTAATTGATTTCTGTAATGGAAGTACTCCTTGAAGGCTTATGTGAAGCCGAGGCGCTAGAGTGCTTTTTTGTGTTACTGAGAAATGTTTGCTGTTTTTATTAAATTCTGGATCATACATTGACATTTGTTGTTCTTAAGAAAATTGGTTTGCAGTGTTGTCAAAAGATATTAAATGCTGTTTATATACGAATTTATATAGATATAATGCTCACATTTTTCTAAATATTTCAACAACCAAGTAACACAGACAAGAATTCCTTAGCCTCACGTGAAAGCTCTCGGTTAGATGAACAAAGCTGCTGACAAGTATGTGTGTAACTTGATTGGTTGCTGAAATATTGTAAGTTGTTTACAAAATATTACAAACTTAATACGTATTGTGTTTACTGTGACTTATAAAATTCAGTTTAAGCCTTAGAACCTAAAGAATACTACCACTATAAAATAGTCTGTGCTGACATACTTCTTTCATAACCCCTATGGTTCTAGATATATGAACATTTGTTTGAAATGTGAGAACATAATTTGATTCTGTCAAAAGACTTAGGCTCCACCCATTGGAAGTTACAGTGCAAACTTCCTGAGTTCCACTGGAGTGAATGAGTTAAAGAATCCCAGAGAATTACTTATGACACTTCTCCATTATTATTAATTTCAGTGTATTGATCCATTTTTTAAAACACCATTCCTTAAAGTCTTTTAATTTTACAATATAAGCAGGGATTCCCTGATAGTAAATCAGATTACTTGGTTTTGATGTGAACATAAATGTAATAGCATTGTGCTCAGATAAACAGCATGATGTTATCAATACATTTTCAATTTTAGTAAAAAAAATTACTAGAAGTAAAAGTTTTATCAGTGTATGTCTGGGTGCTAAATCTATAAGAATAATGTGTAAAGTTGAGAGTTAATTGATTTAATATCATAGGTATCTCTCAAATGTTGCATATTAAGTGTTTAGTTGCTGAGCATAGCATAGGAACCTTATCTGTAGTTGTGTCTTTACTAATAAGAATACAGTTGCAATATTTTGCAATAATCAGTTCATGTTTTTGTATATAAGGTTATAATATTCAAATATTTTTTTAGTAAATTTGCTTCAATTCCAGGTGACCAGTAAGAATTCACAAAAGTGAAAGTTTTTTTTGTCAATTCTACTACTGCTAAACCTAGCATGCCATTTTTTATCTGAATACGCATTTAATATTTTAGGCATATATTGAATTTATCCAAAGAAGAAGAATGCCTTTCCATCTTGATCTCAAATGAGAGCTCACAAGAGTTGAATAATCTTTTAACATCAATCTGTCTACATATTCAGATAATAAATGCATTTCTTTTAAGACAATTATGTGATATTTAACCAATTTTAAATATTTGTTTAAGCTACTCCTCTTCAATGGATTATTAAGCCCATTGATGTTTAATGAGAGACAATTGTATGTTAACATTCCTGAGAACATGTACATGCACTGATGTAACCAAGTACTAATAGTCGTTATGGACAGATATAAAAAAAAACAAAAACATTTCAAACTTATATACATTCAAACCTCCCATCATGGAATGAAGATTCCCTGATTTGATGATATAATCGTACAAATCATACACCAGCCAACCCATCCCAATGCCACCAAGCTAAACAGTTGCTACTGCTTCTTAATTTAAAACAATATTAATTAAAACTATTCAGAGCACACTCAAGCCATGTTAAAAGGAAAAACAATATAAAGTATTGGTTTGAGAAATATTAATATTTATGATACCCAAAATATAAAGTTGGAATAATAATAAAGAATGGCATAACATATTTCTGAATACATCAAAAATATCCCAGAAATAATGCATTTCAAATTGCTTTATTTAACCGAGACATTATATATAGTCATTTCATCTAATTAATCCTACTATAGAAAATACTATAAACAGTCTCATATTTTTAAGCATTTATATGGAGGAAATAAATAAACCTAGCAGCACCTGTAATACATTACCCTGTGTAGACATCATAACACCAATACATATCAAGATCACATATCATAAAACTTTGAAAAATCATTTCATAATATGGGTGAAATGGTGAAAGTAATAGAATACAAAAGGATAATTAAAAAGTGCTGCAATTTAAAATTACATATTTGTGTATACTTGATGTGCTTATATATGCATAACATATTTATGTGGATGTGCATACTTATAACTGTTGTATGTGCAAATTATGAGTAGGTGCTTGATATGTATATTAACAGTTAAGAGTGAATACATTAGGTATATATGCATGAGAGTAAATATACAAATGAGTGAGTGTTTTAAGTGAATATTTATTTGTATTATGAATGTATGTGTATTACTTTTGATACCTCTAGTACTGGGAATATACATTTAACATCTAACTTCTATACAGGAAGCATTCTGTTATGATTATATTTTAAGTATCAAGTATTTACAACTTTTTATTGGCTAATTCTGAAATGTGTGAATCAAGTTTTTGTATTCATCATACCAATGGAAGACGAAAAATATTTGAAAAGATTTAAAGGTCATTTTTGTGTAAAATAAAATTACATATTTCACTAACAATTGCCGAATATTTTGAAGAGTTAAATCTGCTCAATATTATTTTCCAATAATTAGTGAAGTAACTCTGAGTAATTAAGGCAATAGATGTTGAGCAGATTGTGGTATTTTAAGCATCTTCTCCTCTAAACTGTTTCATATAGCACAGACGACAACAGCTTACATTAAAGTACAAGTATAGTAATGTATATAAATGCTGTTATATGCAAATTAATATCTATATAGAAGTCAAATTAATATATTTCTCTCAGAGAAAGTTTATATTTAATGGTTTCTAGTCAAATGTTTGTAAAAATAGTTTTGTCTAAAAAAACAATTTTATAGCAACCAGTGTGCAGAGGTGTGAATCATATGTTATCCAATATAAGACATGCTAGCTTCCTGCATGCTTGTTTTCATTGTCATTTTAATAATGAAGTGTTCCCTGTGTTTAACATTACAGTTTTGTTGCATTCCACTGTTCTTTTGGGCATCACATTAGGTACTAGATTTCACAATTGCATTTAAAGGAAAGCATTGGGATATCTGTATACTGAAATAATACCAAAAGGTTATGAGTATTTAGTTTTTGTAGGCAGTCAGTTATACCATGTGCAAATACATCTGTAGACCATTTATGAATAGACAAGTGTGGTCTGTGTAAATATGCATGTCAGTTTGAGTGTGTTTTTGTATGTGGATGTCCTTATGTATATAGAATTGCAATGTAGCATCATTTACTTAAGTATGGATGTTTAATCTGTATCTTACCAACTGTCAGATAATTAATAGCTTGCTATAACAATATTTTAATACACTGCCAGATGTTATATATGGCACACTATGCTGTCAGCTTCATTCATGCTATGTATTTGTAAGTATTCTGTATTCCATCAACAATCTTGACGCTTAACTACCTCTTTCTGTTACTTCTCAGGTTTTCCATTATCTGTGGATCACCCATGGTCTATGTGTTTGTTATATTTTTTTATAAGATTAAAACTTTAGGTGTGCTACTGTCTGTTGCAAGAAGATCCGTTATTTTACTTATTATATCTTATTTAATAAAACTATCTATTCTTGTGAAGAATCTGTATTCATAGGGAGCCCAGTAGAAAATACCAGATAGCCCTTGAACAATGCAAAAGTTAGAACATGTCAGAAATATAAGACATAGCTAGCCAAGCAGTTAATTTGTACTTGCATAAATGAAATCTGGTCAGTGATAATAATGGATCAATTAAGGAAAGTAACATTTTAAAATATCAGAACTCACAATGCCAAGCCCTGAAATGTTTAAACTGAATAATCATAGTTCCAGTCTGACAGTATGTAAATATATGTGCATATAATATAACGGGTAGCATGTTACAGAACCAGAGAAACTGTAGAGGAAATCCCATTATTGTAATAGGTAATTCTTTGTTTATCAGAATTATTCTGCATAGCAGTAACTGTCTAATTCATTATTGTTAGTTATATTATTTTCATCTTCTTTTATGACACATTAAAACCATATAGTTTTAAACAAGCGTTTTCCCATATTTATGCTATACTGTGGATCCTACCTTCACCAAGAATGATGCCACAATACAGAGATAAGATGATCAGTTTTAACAATTGGCTTAAACTCTGGTGTCATTCAAAGGGGATCCAATGTCTGTCTGCCTGGGATGACATGCTGGACAAGCCACGCTGCTTCGCAAGGGACGGCTTGCACTTGTCACCCCTGGGATTCCGGATTTTGGCAAAGGCTCTTGCCACCCCCATAGTGCCTTTTTAGGCAAGGCTCAAATTCTAAACCTACCACCCTAGAACAAAACAAAGAAAAAACTAAGGGTAATGCTGCTCAATGCCAGAAGTCTCAACCTCAAGATGCACACACTCGAGGCCCTTCTCAGTATGGAGAACATCGATGTCTGTGCTGTGACAGAAACCTGGTTCATGGCTCCTGAGAGCACCCCAGCACTATCAGGTTTTACCTCATATCATGCTCCGCCACAAAACCCGGACAATACCAAGAAAGGAGGAGGGGTATCCATATTCATCAAGGACACCCACACCTCAAGATTGGTGGCATCGCACGATGCATCGGAAACCATTCAGGTGCAATTAACCATAGGCAAGACTGCTATGCAAATTGTAGCATGTTACAGGCCACCCTCGCAAACTCAGGAACCTCACATGGCCTTCCTGAAAACACTGGAGGATAAATGTATCTCCGAACACCATCATACTAGGTGACTTCAACTACCCTAATATAGACTGGGAACACTACTCAAGCCCAAACACTCTAGCCCAAAAGTTCCTGGAATTCATAAACTCAAATGCCATGGAACAACTAGTCACCATCCCCACAAGAGGAGAGAACATACTTGATCTCATCATCACGAACATGGGAGCACAAAGTTCAACGCCAGAAGTATACCCCTCACTGGTGAGATCTGATCACAAACTAATCTCGCTGGAGGTCCTCATCCCGCCCCCACCCGAAATGAAGAAGACCACAGTAAAGACCTTCTCGAAGCCGACTTCACACTTCTAAAGACTAGTGTGGTCTCCTTTAAGGCCCCTGAGCCGGCGGTTAACATTACTCAAACCGCTGAATCACTTACAAATGCCTTCTACCAGCACCTGCAGGGCTGCATGGATCAGGCAATCCCAAGCAAAACAAAGACTCTCTGTACCAAAGGCAGGCGTCCAGTCTGGTGGACCCCAGCCATAAACAAACTCTACAATAAAAGGAGAAAGCTACTACAAGATAGAGCAAAATCCTTAAAAGGTAAGACACCGCTGATCACTATAAGTAAAAAGCTAAGAGCTCTCATAAAATCATCCAAAGCTAATTTTGAGAAAAAAATAGCTAAGGACTCTAAAGACAACCATAAAGCATTCTTTAGCTATGTCAGAAACCTAGGAGGAAACTCCCAGATATGCTCAGAATTAGTTCAAAATGATGTGAAGATTACTGATCCTACAGACATTGCCAACATACTGGCTGACAGGTTCAGTGCAAACTTCTCCCCACCCTCCCCGCCTAAAGAAGAGATATCTATACCAAATGATTGTAGCCCCCCAAACATCTCCAACGCTCAGGTGAGAACTGCTCTCTCCAAGGCAAAGAACACAGCATCCATGGGACCTGATGGTGTCCCCGGCTGTGTGCTCCATGAAAAAATATTTGTTTAAGCTACTCCTCTTCAATGGATTATTAAGCCCATTGATGTTTAATGAGAGACAATTGTATGTTAACATTCCTGAGAACATGTACATGCACTGATGTAACCAAGTACTAATAGTCGTTATGGACAGATATAAAAAAAAACAAAAACATTTCAAACTTATATACATTCAAACCTCCCATCATGGAATGAAGATTCCCTGATTTGATGATATAATTGTACAAATCATACACCAGCCAACCCATCCCAATGCCACCAAGCTAAACAGTTGCTACTGCTTCTTAATTTAAAACAATATTAATTAAAACTATTCAGAGCACACTCAAGCCATGTTAAAAGGAAAAACAATATAAAGTATTGGTTTGAGAAATATTAATATTTATGATACCCAAAATATAAAGTTGGAATAATAATAAAGAATGGCATAACGTATTTCTGAATACATCAAAAATATCCCAGAAATAATGCATTTCAAATTGCTTTATTTAACCGAGACATTATATATAGTCATTTCATCTAATTAATCCTACTATAGAAAATACTATAAACAGTCTCATATTTTTAAGCATTTATATGGAGGAAATAAATAAACCTAGCAGCACCTGTAACACATTACCCTGTGTAGACATCATAACACCAATACATATCAAGATCACATATCATAAAACTTTGAAAAATCATTTCATAATATGGGTGAAATGGTGAAAGTAATAGAATACAAAAGGATAATTAAAAAGTGCTGCAATTTAAAATTACATATTTGTGTATACTTGATGTGCTTATATATGCATAACATATTTATGTGGATGTGCATACTTATAACTGTTGTATGTGCAAATTATGAGTAGGTGCTTGATATGTATATTAACAGTTAAGAGTGAATACATTAGGTATATATGCATGAGAGTAAATATACAAATGAGTGAGTGTTTTAAGTGAATATTTATTTGTATTATGAATGTATGTGTATTACTTTTGATACCTCTAGTACTGGGAATATACATTTAACATCTAACTTCTATACAGGAAGCATTCTGTTATGTTATGATTATATTTGAAGTATCAAGTATTTACAACTTTTTATTGGCTAATTCTGAAATGTGTGAATCAAGTTTTTGTATTCATCATACCAATGGAAGACGAAAAAATATTTGAAAAGATTTAAAGGTCATTTTTGTGTAAAATAAAATTACATATTTCACTAACAATTGCCGAATATTTTGAAGAGTTAAATCTGCTCAATATTATTTTCCAATAATTAGTGAAGTAACTCTGAGTAATTAAGGCAATAGATGTTGAGCAGATTGTGGTATTTTAAGCATCTTCTCCTCTAAACTGTTTCATATAGCACAGACGACAACAGCTTACATTAAAGTACAAGTATAGTAATGTATATAAATGCTGTTATATGCAAATTAATATCTATATAGAAGTCAAATTAATATATTTCTCTCAGAGAAAGTTTATATTTAATGGTTTCTAGTCAAATGTTTGTAAAAATAGTTTTGTCTAAAAAAACAATTTTATAGCAACCAGTGTGCAGAGGTGTGAATCATATGTCATCCAATATAAGACATGCTAGCTTCCTGCATGCTTGTTTTCATTGTCATTTTAATAATGAAGTGTTCCCTGTGTTTAACATTACAGTTTTGTTGCATTCCACTGTTCTTTTGGGCATCACATTAGGTACTAGATTTCACAATTGCATTTAAAGGAAAGCATTGGGATATCTGTATACTGAAATAATGCCAAAAGGTTATGAGTATTTAGTTTTTGTAGGCAGTCAGTTATACCATGTGCAAATACATCTGTAGACCATTTATGAATAGGGAAGTGTGGTCTGTGTAAATATGCATTTCAGTTTGAGTGTGTTTTTGTATGTGGATGTCCTTATGTATATAGAATTGCAATGTAGCATCATTTACTTAAGTATGGATGTTTAATCTGTATCTTACCAACTGTCAGATAATTAATAGCTTGCTATAACAATATTTTAATACACTGCCAGATGTTATATATGGCACACTATGCTGTCAGCTTCATTCATGCTATGTATTTGTAAGTATTCTGTATTCCATCAACAATCTTGATGCTTAACTACCTCTTTCTGTTACTTCTCAGGTTTTCCATTATCTGTGGATCACCCATGGTCTATGTGTTTGTTATATTTTTTTATAAGATTAAAACTTTAGGTGTGCTACTGTCTGTTGCAAGAAGATCTGTTATTTTACTTATTATATCTTATTTAATAAAACTATCTATTCTTGTGAAGAATCTGTATTCATAGGGAGCCCAGTAGAAAATACCAGATAGCCCTTGAACAATGCAAAAGTTAGAACATGTCAGAAATATAAGACATAGCTAGCCAAGCAGTTAATTTGTACTTGCATAAATGAAATCTGGTCAGTGATAATAATGGATCAATTAAGGAAAGTAACATTTTAAAATATCAGAACTCACAAGCCAAGCCCTGAAATGTTTAAACTGAATAATCATAGTTCCAGTCTGACAGTATGTAAATATATGTGCATACAATATAACAGGTAGCATGTTACAGAACCAGAGAAACTGTAGAGGAAATCCCATTATTGTAATAGGTAATTCTTTGTTTATCAGAATTATTCTGCATAGCAGTAACTGTCTAATTCATTATTGTTAGTTATATTATTTTCAGCTTCTTTTATGACACATTAAAACCATATAGTTTTAAACAAGCGTTTTCCCATATTTATGCTATACTTACATAAAGGATACAACTTAAAACTGAACTATAATTAGGATGACCACAAGATGTCACTAAACAAAAATTACTTCCAGGTATCTTTAAGTCTGCAGATGTCATCTTGTTCTTCTTCCCACTGCATTCTTTTTCCTTTTCTTCTTTTTATTATTCAACTTTTTAAAAGATAAGCACAAAAACTGCATGGATATATGTTTTAAAATTAACTAGATTAAATTTAAATGTTCTATTTTTGTGTTTCTGCTGCTCATTTTAACATTCTGAAAGTTCATTTCTTCTAAATGAGGGTTAAAGTTCAAAATGCATTTCCTACAGCATAGGCAGCTTGGGCATGGAATCTCTACTGTTATAAGTTGAAAACACTAGGTGGGAAAAGGGACTAAAAGAAGCAGTTACTGTAAAAAATGGCTTGCAACATAATAGTAACCATCCCCTACAACAAAAAAAGATCATTATAAAGGGACAGGCAATAAGAACAGCCTGTTTGACATCACATGTAGAACATATAAGGTTTGAACTGGATAACATCCTGGAAACTTTCTAGGGAGAGGTTATCCTAGGCTTCTTATAAATTAAATTATCGAAGATGTCTACAGGAAATGGAGTACTCAATACAAGCCACTTTTGGGGGTGGGTTTGGTTAAGGAACAAAATACATCAGTCAATAATGAATATAGTAAAGCTTGTGTCTTACAATTCAGTCATTTAACTAATAGTATACAAAAGGCATTCATCCAAAACTGGAATATATTTAGGACCAACAAAGAGGTTTTGGGGAATGTTGGGGCTAAGCCTAGATTTGTCACCAAGACAGCACCAAATTTTAAGAAATTATTGGAATCCAAATTTACAAAACAGGACAATTTAATTCAAGGAACTTTAGCCTGTGGCAGATGTAGCCAGTGCCCATTTATTATGAAGGATGCTACTTTTAGATTAAATAATTATATGAAAAGTTTGATATTTTTTAAAAAAGGCAATTGCTGTACTTCCAGGGTGGTGTATTTAAGCAATATGTGACTCCTGTACATCTTTTTATGTGGGCAAGACGGAGCGTGCATTAAAATCAAGAGTCTAAGAGCACACGAATGACATAAAGACAAGAAATTAAGTAATGCTCTTTATAAGCATACATTAAGTTGTGATGCCAAAAGATTTATGTTTGGAATTTTAGAAAAAATGACTATAAACCCTAGAGAGGGAGATTGGAAAAATGTTTTGAAAAAGGAGATGGAGTGGCAGTTAAAATTAGCAGCAGTGCTACCACCAGGTTTAAATGAGACCATCTCCATTACACCCCTTCTAGTGGAAAAAACAAATAGTGTTTAAATGCATTAGTTGGTTTTCTTGTTACTTTTATACCATAAAAATGTTTCTTGTAAATTTAAAATTTACATATATGTGTATATTATTTCTGTACTTTCATGTTAGGAATGGTAACACAATAACAGGGATTTACATATGCTGTTTCTTTAAATGTTTAATATAAACCTCACTGAATTTAGTGTTGGTTGGTGGGTCAATCAATGATTTCATTATAAAAAGATGTAGGCAATGCATTCTTTCTTGTACTCTAAAGAAGTCTCCGTCGAGAGATGAAAGCGCTAAATATGTTTTTTATTTTATCTGTCTTTGTCAAAATTAAATTTTATCTTGAAGTGTATGTCCCATTTACTTATAATTATTTCTATTTTTTAACTAGTTATACAATCTTTATTTTTGGCATAATTCCAGAGAATGTCCATTCATCGACCACAAACCAGCAAATTGTCATTCATCAAATGTTCACTTCAGCAGATGTTTTTCTAAGGGAAGGGAGTTAGTTGGCTAGCACTATGAAATTTGCCCATTTCCCCACTATAGTGTGATCTTGGATTTGTTATCTATAAATGGGGGTGTGGGGGGGTTGCTGCCCCCACCTTGGTGGGTTTTATATTATGTAGTTTGTGTTACAGTTAGTGTGGGGGACAAATAATTCCCTTCCCTTACAAAAACATTCACTGAAGTGAATGTTTAATGAACTGCAGTTTACTGGCTTGTGTTCGAAGAACGGCAATTAGTTGGAATTAGTTTTTGATGAATATAAACCCAGTTGAACTTACCATAACAGTAGATGTTTGGATGGTCACTGCTGCAGTAGCCTTACCTATATGGTTATATCCTGACAAGGATATAATAGCCAGCCAGCTTCCAAAGCTATATGGCACCTTCCATGTGCCCAAACTGTCAAAAGGCTCAAGCTGAACTGAATAAACGTTAAGTTTGGGAGCAAAGATCTTCACAACTATCTTAACAGTTGAGAGAGGTAGGCTGAGGTCAGAAAGTATAGGAATAACAAAAATATATCCACACCCTGGCATAAAAAGACACCAAAAAACAAGGGGGATGGAGGGAGCCATCAGCTATTGCAGCAGTGAAAATTCGAACATCTACTGTTATGGTAAGTTTAACTTACACAACTGTACTATGCTATTCATATTGATCACTGTTACAGTAGCCTTAGCTATAGGAGTAGATTAACGTAGCTAACTATATGGAGATGGAAAGAGAAAGGTCCACAAACTCTTGGAGAATGGTGCTATCAAAGCATGATTTACACCTAGAGAAGGAATCAAGCTTATAGTGCTTTATAAAAGTATGTCCAGAGGACCAAGTAGCAGCTTCTAGAATACTTCTAGAAACCAACCCTTTCCAAAAAGCCATAGAAGAAGTCATGGTCCTTGTAGAGTGACCCTTGACACTGCCTGGAATAGATTTGTCATGATGAGTATAACAGCAGTTAATAGCATTAGCCACCCTTTTGGAATAGTCTGTTTTGACACAGGTTGTACATTCTTCTTACCTTCAGACAAAATGAACATTTGCTCCCAAGATCTCAAATATTTAGTTCCATCCAGATAGTACTTGAGTTGTCAGTGGACTTCCAAGGTATAGAGTATCCTTTCTCTCTCATTTTTTTGGTTCATGAAAGAAAACGGGGAGATAGATAGTTTGGCTTAAAGTAAACTTGAATACCACTTTAGGCATAAAAGAAGGATTAGTTCTCAAAAAATCCTGTCCTGGTGGAAAATGAGTTAAGGTTGACTCACCATAAGAGCTTGCACCTCAGATACCCTTCTCCTTGTAGAGGTCAGGGCAATCAGTAAAACAACTTTCCACGTTCAGAACCTCAAGTCAACCAGATTAGCTGGTTCAGTTGGAATAAGTGTTAGTTTCTCTAACACAAAATTAAGATCCCAAGGAGGGGACAATGGTTTATTTGGAGGTCTCTTATCTAAAACTCTTTGGAGGAAGATTTTCACATGTGACTTTTTTGAAAGCAGAGGGTGCATGGGCAGACATGCAGAAATGGCTAATAAATGAACCTTGACAGAGCTATGTGAAAAGCCATAGGATAGCAACTCACATAGATATTATAAAACCATAGAGCAACTACTCCTGAATGGGTGCTGATTATGTTGCTGGCACCAACTAAAAACCTTTTCCATGTACTAATTGATGACTTTCTAGTAACAGGCTTTCTTGCCTACATTATTACCTGCTGTACATCCTCAGAAAACAAGTGTCTACAGGGAATTAAGGCCCTATTATCCAGGCAGTCAACTGAAAGTGATTGATGTCAGGGTGTATCAAACACCCCTGTTCTTGTATGAGCTAATCCATTCTGTGAGGAAGCTTGTGGTAATTTCCCCTGGCCATTGCCAAAAGAAGGGAGAAACACAGTTACCTAGGCCAGATGGAAGTCACCACAATGATCCTGGAGAATTCCTTCTAAATACTTAGAATTACCCTGAATATTTGTGGCAAGAATTGAAAGGCATACAGGAACATTCCTATCTAAAGAAAAGAAAAGGCATCTGTCTTCTATTCCTTCCTGCATGGATTCATGGAGCAGAATTTTGCTAGCTTGTTCAGAGATACGGTAAACAGGTCTAGTTGGAGAACCCCCCACAGATGGATCAAATCTTGGAAAACCCCTGGGTCTCATTTCCATTTGTGAGGTTCTACCCTGGTCCTGCTCAGTTAGTCTTCCACACAGTTTTGCTCTGATGGAATGCAGGATACATGTAGACTGAGAGTGTGTTGTGAAGCTGTATCCCAAGCTAACATGGCTATTCTGCAAAGGGGTATGACCTGGTACCCCCTTACTTGTTGATGCACCATATCACTATGGTATTGTCTGTAAACACTTAATGTCTCAGGGACCAAAGATGGTTCAAAGAATTGAGTGCCTTAATCAGGGAAAACATCTTCTTGATATTTATGTGCTTATGTCTATCCTTGGTGTCCAACAGCCCTGCACATTTATCTCTCCAGAAACTGCTCCCCAAGCAAAGTCCAAAGCATCTGTGGTGGCTGACTGCTTTGAAGCAGGAAGGGAGAAGGTTAGACCTGGATTTAAGGATATCTGTTGTCTCCTCCAAGTGATTTCTCTTCTTACAAACCCTGCTACTGGGATCTGAAAAGATAAAAGGTGTTGAGACTCGGACCAAAGAGATTTCAGGTACCACTGTATCTTTCTCATGTGGAGTCTTGCCAGAGGTATCGTGAGAATCATAGATGCCACGAGACCCAGAATCGTGAGGTATTCCTATGCAGTGACTGATGTTTTAGTGAAAAACCTTAGAAATAAATCTAAATAAAGATCTATTTTTCTTGTGGAAGAAAAGCTATTTGAACCGAGGCATGTAGTTGACATCCCAAGAACACAGTCCTATGTGTAGGAGTCAATAAAGAATTGTTAATGTTCTCGTGGAATCCCAGCTTGTGCAAGAGATCTCTCACACAAGAAAGAGATTCCTGACATTTTGAAAAAGACTCTGCAAAGGAAAGTAAGTAATCTAAGTACAGAAAAATGTGGATACCTCGTAGACTGCAGCAAGCTAAAACTGGAGCTAGACATGCTTGGTGCAGTGGGTACTCCAAAGGGTAAGTCAGAGAATTGATAATGTGAACCAGACACACAAAATCTTAAGAAACACCTGAAGTCTGGATCAATAGAAATATGATGATAAGCATCTTTTTAAATTTAGTGTTACCAGGAAACTTGAAAGAGGAAGAAGTGGCGATGGATTGTGAAGTGACATCATTTTTAATTTGGGCGCTTCCACAAACAGGTTTAGGAGAGAAAGATCTAGCACTGGTCTCCAAGCATTTTCTTTCTTACGGACTAAAAGCATCCCTGAATAAAAACCCTTCCCCAAATGGGAAGGAGGAACTGGTTCTATTACTACTTGGGACAGCATGTGGTGAAGAACAGGTGGAAACAAAATATTCTAATCTGCAAGATGAGGAATGACCCTCTAGAAAGAAAGAATTTCTTCCCACTGCAATCTGTAACCTTGATTAATAATTTTCAGAACCTATTTGTCTGAAACCATCTATTGCCAAAGAGAAAAACTGAGATTCAGACTTCCTGGAAGAGAAGAAAACACAAGTGTAGTAGTGGATCACAAGGTCTCTTGAATAGTCCTTCAGACTTGTTGGCTTGTCCTTGGTTTTGGGAGATTTTAGACTTATTTTTGAAACCTCATTGCCATTTCTTGTTAAATATCTGTTTACCTGAATAATGTTTAGACTGTTTATTATTTTTTTTTTTGCTGAAATTGGATGAGGAGAAAGAAAATCCCTGGTAAATTTGGAAAAGGAGGGCTGAAAAAATCTTATATTCCCTGGATCAGCTTGCCTCTTTTATCACACTTTTTGATCATCTGTACAACACAGGTGGCAAACACTAAGCATCTGTTCAAGGGAGAATTTAAAATCTGATTTTTTACATCATCTGGGAGGTTCCTTTTTTTCTCAAAAAATGTTTTTATTTTTCAAATACAGTTGAATAAATTCTATTGTATTTGTATATAACATCTTAAATAACTACGTGCACTATTTACATCAGCCTGACACTATAACAAAGCTCAATATATATATATAATTACTTTATAAGTATAACAATCCAGTTGTCAGAGTGTATCTGTTCAGTTATTGTAATGTGTCAATCAATGATAATACTTTTTTCATGGATTGTTAATAAATGGCTTAGGATGAATCCTTAATTCTTTAATTTTAATTACCAACAATGCTATGGTCTTCAGTAGGCTGTAGAAGTCTTCCAAAGTCGGCGTTGTGTTTGTATTCCATCTGCTTGTTATACACTTCCTTGAGGTTGCAGGTATTGTCCATACTAGATAAATAAGATTGTGCAAGAACAAACAACTGATAACGTATAATCAGATCCTGCAGATGCTGGGATAGCTACTAAAGTTCAAAAAACACAAATGCCTGATTGCTCAGGAATTTCCTTCACCTCATCTATTATCATCACCATATTCCTTGATGTGTCTATACATTTACTATCCATTTTCCTAATTTTATAATAATGCTCTTTAACTCTCTTTCTGTTGTGCCTATATAATAGGCTGGACATTTTTTACACAGAGCCAAATATACTATGTGCTTGGTGCTGCAATTTCCACCTATGCTCCTAATTTTACTGTGATTAATGTCATTCAAAACAATATCACTGTTGGTGTTTATATGTGCACATTGTTTGCATCTTCCGCAGTCAGGATTTCCTGAGCAATCAGGCATTTGCTCTACAACATTTCATCAGCTTTTACAAGCATTTAAAGGTACTTTTTTATGGTTGTTGTGGTCTCATGACACAGACTGTTGTGAGTTGTGTTCAAGTTACTTTGCATCATTTGGAAGAGTTATAGGAATGTATATGCCTGGGATATAAACAGTTTTGGTCCTACTTAACTCTTGAACTGCTAAACATCAGTGTGTATCAGTCCTTTTATTACACTTCAGTTCAACATCTTGCCAATTCAAAAGGAGTGTTTTTCTGTGACATAATTCTAGTTACATATATCAGTGTCATTTTTTTGAACTTTAGTAGCTATCCCAGCTACGGTCCACCACTAGTCTATCTGCAGGATCTGATTATACATACTAGATAAATATTTGACTCATTCAAATGAGGACCTTCATACAAATTTAATAATACTAGATCTTTAGATAAGTTAAACGATTCATTAAATATTGCTTGTAAAAAGTTTTTAATACAATTCCAAAATGTCTTAATTTTAACACAGTCGAAAGAAATGTGATTCCAATCTGCATTGTGTATTTGCTCACACCTCCAACATATTTCCTTTGTGGAAGTATTAATTTTAGTATTTCTATCTGGAGTTAAGAATGCTCTGTGCAAGCATTTCCAATTAAAAACTTTCCAGTATTGTGTAAATGATGTATGTTTTATTGATAAAGTATTTGACTTAATTTCTTCATTTAGCTGTAATTATTGTCCTTTTGTTATATAATTCCAATATGAGGATTTGGGTGTTAATTTATAATATATCAATGTCTTGTAAAATTTCGAAATACTATTTCCCATGTCATAATCATCATATATGATTTCATATAGGTATTTTGTAAGTTTAGATATTGTTTTAAATGAAGAATTATTAATTTTTCTGCATAAATCTTGTGACTACATCAGAATGCTTTGCGTAGTTAGCCAATTTGTTGTGGAATTTTGTTTGTTGTTTTTATTGTTTGCATATCTAGAACTTTTAGATATTTGACACATTGAAATCAGCAAACAAATCCTTTCTGTTCCCAGGAATTAATTTTTTCTCTGTATATTTTATGTGGATAGATCTTTGTAACTATGAATGGTGTTAAAAGATCAAACCAGATTTTTAAATCTATGTTTGCATTAATAATTTTCCTAAATGAGTCAATGTAATAATTAATCATACGAGTTTTAGTGGGCTTAGATATGTTATATTGCATGCTAATACATAATATGTGCCATGGGAAATTGTTTTTATCTGTTGTTTGAATTTTTTTTTTTTTTGTAAATCAAATTAATTTATTGAAATTACAGTTAGTAATTCTTTCCAATTTGCAGAATAATTTGGACTTATCCAATCTGAGATTGTTTTAGATATTTATGCTTTTATATATGTCTCTATATCAGGAAAGTTTAATCCTCCCTGTTTCCATGGTCTGATATGATGTATTAAAGTTATTCTTTTTCTTTTGGGAAACTATAAAAAATTTATTAGGCATGAGTTTAGTTCTTTGAGTATATTCCTTTATGGTAACAGTTGTATTGCCAAAGCTATATATAGAATCCTGGGTAGTAAAAACATTTTTATTAACTGTAGTCTATCTTCAAATGTTAATATTATTTTTTTCCACTTTTCCACAGAGATTTTAATTGTACTGATGATATTATTGTAGTTTTTTTAGACTAATTCATTATTATCCTTTCATAACTCAATTCCTAAATATTTAAGGTAGATTCTTGTCTCCCAATAATGTGATTCCCCTTCGTCTGCAATTCTTTTTATTTAAATAAAAAAAAAATAGATTTTGGTTTATTAAACTGGAGTCCTGAAGTCCTGTAAAATGTGTCAGTTAAAATATCTAATTCTTCTAATGTCTCTTTTGTATTGGATAATGTTAATATGTGATCAGCAAAGAGTATTACTTTAGAATTGTATTGTTCATAAACATCTACTCCTTTGATTTTTGTATCGTTACGTATTGAATCTGCCAATATGTCAATGGTGACATGGGACATCCTTGTTTAGTACCCTTTGTTATATGTATAGATTCAGAGGTGAAAGGACCTAGCTAAACATATGCTAAATTATTTGTATATATATTCTTAAGGAGATGAGCAAAGGAAGGAGAAAATTCAAATAACACTAATACTTTGAATACATTGTCACAATTTAGGGAATCAAAGGCTTTCTCTATATCTGAGCCAATTATGAGTGTTTATTTTCTTTATTAACATAATCTGTAAGAGAAATTCTTTTAATATTGTCATGTGTGTGTCTATGATATATAAATCCAGTTTGATCATTATTTATTGTTTTGGATAGTAATATTTTCATTCTGTTAGTTAATATTGTCATAAATATCTTATAGTCATTATTTAATAATGATATAGGTATATATGAGGTACAGAGGTTTGGGGATTTGTTTTCCTTTAGGATTGGTGTGATTAAGGAATATCTCCAAGAGGGTAATATTAAAGCTTGTGACTGAATTTCTAATAGAGTTTTATGGAAGAGGGAAAGTATCTTTGAAGGAAAAAGTTTATATATTTCCATAATTACACCATCTATACCTGGAGCTTTATTATTATTACCCTATTTTATTGTATAGGTTTGTAGGTTCATAGGTAGGTACTATGCTATTGGCCCTAGGGCATAATTAAGCCTAGCCAAAATGTTTCAGCTTGTGCCTCCCACATGATTTAGTTACCTGCACCTCTGTTGAGCAGGGCCACAGAAGTGATTCCCGGGGTGAATTTCCTGTTCCCCATCCACTCATCAAGATTCTTCTTGAAGAGCGCTAATGAGGAGCTCTGCCTCACATATATGGGGACCTTATTCCAGAGCAGGGGGAATCTCTGGGACATGAATCTGGCCCTCCAATAAGTCCTGTTTATTGTTGAGGTCAGGATACGGTCCCTACAGCATGTAGCTTGGGTAGATTGGGTTTTCCTTAGGTGGAGCATTTCCAGCAATTTGGGGTTTGATATAGCCTTGTCTGTCAGGCAGAGATCACCTCTGAGTAGCTGGTATGCAACTGAGTACAGTTGAAGTTTTTTTAGCCTGGTGGTGTAGGGCATCTGTTTTAGGCCTGTTATCCTCTTGGTGAGGTATTTTTGAGGCCTCTCCAGTTGTTGCAGGTGTCTAGCAAGGTACATCCCGAATAGTGCATTGTACTCAATAATGGGTCTAATGAGTGATGAGTAGAGGGGAAAAATAACTTCCTTTTTTCTAAATGCAAACCCCTTTGTGATAAGGTGGGCCATGTAGAAGAATTTTCTAACCACTTTACCGATGTGGTTATCGAAGGAGAGGTTACTATCCACCTGGATCCCTAGGTCTCTTATCACACACTCTGTGTTAAGTGAGCTGCCACCTATGCGGTAATTCGTGGGTACTTGTTTAAGGGGATGACAGTGCACTTTTTGGCATTTAGCTTGAGGCCATGATTTTGGCATCATGTATCTGTTTCAGTGAGACCCTTTTGAAGGATATCTACATCAGTAGGAGTCTCATTTATGGCACCCAGTTTGCAGTCTGCAAACTTTGTTAGCCATAGTCCCTCTGTGTTTGCTTGTACCATGGAGAAGTAAATACTGAACAGGAGAGGTCCTAAGACTGAGCCTTGCGGTACTCCACTTGTCACAGGTTTGGAATTGGACCTAGCTTTTCCTATTTTCACTGTATGGGTTCTGTCCATGAGCCAGTTAGCAACCCTTCTTGTAATGTAGGGGTTTATATTTAGGTTAGTGAGTTTGTCTATAATTCCCAAGTGGGGAGTGGTATCAAAGGCTTTTTCAAGGTCAAGGTATGCCATGTGGACCACCTTTTCCTTATCAATTGCTTTGGTGACCATCTTGAAAAAGTCAGCCAGGTTTAGAAGACATGACGTGCCCTTTACAAAACCAAACTGGGTAGGGTCTACGGTTTGTAGGTTCCGAATGTTGTTTGAGTTCCATGATGATGCGCTCTATGGCCTTGCAGACAAAGCTCATCAGGCTGATGGGGCAATAGTTCCCGGGGTCAGTGTAGGCTCCTCCTTTGTGAAGCAGGACAACCATTACCATGCACCACTCAATGGGCACATAGCCTGAGATGAGGCTGTGGTTGAACATGGTATTTAGGTGAGGTATTAGTTTGTTTTGGAGTTCATATAACACGTAGGCTGGGATGCTGTCTGGTTGCATGGATGCTGTGTTTTTTGCTTTAGAAAGTGCCATTTTCACCTGGGTGTCTGTGATTACGGAGGCAGCGCAATCTTCTGGTATACATATGGGCCTTTTAGGGTGTGAGGGTGGGGTAAAGTTTGCACTGAACCTATCTGCCAGAATATTGGCGGTAGCAGTTGGTTCCGTGAATTTTGAACCATTATGCTGTAGCTCAGAGCAGATCTGAGAGTTGCCATTTAGGTTCTTGACATAGCTAAAAAATGCTTTGTGGACGTCTTTGGTGTCCATTGCGATTTTTCTTTCAAAGTCTGCCTTTGAGGATTTTATAAGGGCTCTTGGCTTTTTGCTAAGGTTGGTCAGGGAGCTCCTCCATTCCTGGGTTTTTAATCTTTTTTTGTAATAACTTCTTTCTTCTATTATAGAGCTTGTTTATGGCCAGGGTCCACCAGACTGGTTTTCTTTTTTTGGAGGAATGGGTCTTGGTTTTGTTCATGATAGCACGATCCATGCACTCATGTAAGTGCTTGCAGAGTGCCTTTGTATAGGCTACAGCATATTCAAACAAATTATCATTCTGCATGGGAGTAATGAAATTTGCCACCTCCATCTTAAGTAGAATAAAGTTTGCTTTGGAAAAGTTTTTCACTGTGGTTTCCTTGGGGGGTGGTATGTGGGTAACGAGGGTGATGAGTTTATGGTCTGATCTAACCAACGAGGAATTTACCTCAGGTATAGAGCACTTGTCCCCATGTTGGTGATGACCAGTTCCAGTATATTGTTGCCCCTTGTGGGGCTGTTGATAAGCTGGTCCAGGGCATTTGAGTTAATATATTCCAGGAAGCGTTGAGCAAAGGTATTAGTTCTTCAGTAGTTTTCCCAGTTGATGTTCGGGTACTTGAAATCACCCAGTATTAGGTTGTTTGGTTAGACCATCACATTTCCCAGTACCTCGAGGAAATTTGCCTTGGGGCAGGGTTGGTGATCTGTAGCAAGCTACAATCTGGATTGCAGTTTTGCCCATTGTCAGTTGCACTTGGATAATCTCTGAGACATCATACTTTGCAACTAGTCTGGAGGTGTGGTTATCCTTGATGAATATGGATATGCCTCCTTCCATGGTGTTTCAGTCCAGGTTTTGTGGCCAAAATGTGTGGTATGAGTTGTAACCTGAAATCACTGGGGTGCTCTCTTGAGCCTTGAACCAGGTCTCAGTTATTGCACAAATATCAATGTTCTCCATTTTGAGAAGAGCCTCAAGTGAGTGCATTTTGAGGTTTAAACTCCTGGCGTTGAGCAGCATTACCCTCAGGTTTTTGTCACTGGTACTTATTACGGTAGTGGGTTTGTCTTTTGAGCCTTGCCTAAAAAAGGCACTATGGGGGTGGTGAGAGCCTTGGCCAGTATCCTGAATCCCATCTCTGGCAAAGCATCATGGCTTGTCAAGCATGTCATCCCAGGCAGACAGATACTGGATCCACTTTGAATGACACCAGAAGCTTAGCCAATTGTTGAAATTTATCATTTTTTCCTTGTACAGAGGTATCATTCTTGGTGAAGGTAAGATGCTACTCAGGGCTAGGGTCATTCCCACCTTGGTTACATGATCAGAGAGCTCTTCTATGTCTCTTTTCATGTAGCCCAGGCAGGTACATCTCAGGTCATTCACACCAACATGGACAATGATAGGGTCATATTTGTACTTGTTATGGAGTGACCTGAGTGCCTGCATGATATGTCGGATTCTGGCACCTGACAAGCAGCTGAGAGTAACCTTCACTTTTTCCATCCTGGTGAGTGGGACATCAGTGTGCCTGACTATGGAGTCTCCTATTACAAGTGTGTTAGGTATGATGTTAGGATTTATGGGCTGTGGTTGTGTGGCACACTGGTTTTGGAGGTCATGTGTTGGTTGTGGTGTGTTTGTGGGTGGAGGTTGCTTGTGTGTCTGCTTTGGAGGTCTCTTTTGTTTCCTCAGATTTTTATTTAGAGCCACCGAGTATGTCTGTGTGTATCTATGTGTGGGTTTTGCAGTTGCAGGTGTGGTGGGTCTATGTGTAGTATTGCAGGTTGTTACCTTCTCCTCTTGACTCTCTATTCCAGTCGTGGCTGGAGAGAGCTTTGCCTCAAGTTTGGCTGTGTAAGTGCATCTCTCGCAGATTTTGGTGTTGTGTGGTAGGAAGAGAGGTCTGTCTGTATACATGAGGCAGTTGTGACATTGCCTCAGGAGCAACAGATTCATCAGGTGGACAGGGGAATACATTGGGAACTGGACCTTTGGACATGCCTGAATGAGATGAGTAACTTTTTCTTGTTAAGCTGCTGGGGGAGAGTAATTTGATAGTTTGCTGCAAACAATTGTTGGGGATCAAGTACTATAGTTTATTAGTGATCAAGTACTATAGTTTATTAGTGCTTCTGTCACCTTGTTAAGCAAGTGTGAGTCCGAAAGCGCTGATTTGAGTGCTAAAACTGAAAGAACTGGCTAGTACTAAGGGAAAAACTGAAGAGCAGACTCTGTGGAGCCTGGGATAGTTTAACCCTAGCTAACCGCCGCTGCGCAATGCGCAAAACCGCACAAATGCATTTTTTATATCAAGAAGATAAAAGAGATAGAAATTATCCCAAAATGACCAATAAAACTACAATTTCTGGGCTGAAACCACTCCTCCAAGGACAGGTAGGCTGTTCAAAGCTCCCCACTCTCACTGAACAGAGTAACTTCCTTCTATTCAAGTAAGGTATGGGCAACACAGAAGCTTAAACGCAGTCCAGGTACCAGCAGATATCTGAAAACAGGACTTTTCTAGCTTAGAAAGGCGAGAAATAGGAAGATTCTTTTTTTCAAAAATAGAACAGATACAGCAGAAAAAACACTTTTATAGTACAAAAACGGCTGTCGTACTTGAGTGTGAAGCCAATAACAGTTAAATAATGCAATTTAAGACAAAAATGACTTTGATAAAGTGCAGGCAGTAAATAAGTACAAATGCAGTTAAAAATGAGCTTTTAGAGTATCAGTAAATGCTAGAAACTGAGCGTTTAGCCGTAATTAACAACAAACAGCAAGAAAAAGCAGAAAAATTGTACTTAAACACTCCAAAGTCTCTCTATTCTCTCTCTGGTGCTATAGGGCTCTACAGGACACCTGGGCTGGATCTTGTTGAGCTGATACAAGTGCAAAAATGCGCAAATGTGTTTTTTATATCAGAAAGATAAATAAGATAGAAATTAGCCCAAAATGGCCAATACAACTGCAATTTCTGGGCTGAAAGTACTCCTCCAAGGACAGGTAGGCTGTTCAAAGCTCCCCACTCTCACTGGTGAACAGAGTAACTTCCTTCTATCCAAGTAAGGTATGGGCAACACAGAAGCTTAAACACAGTCCAGGTACCAGCAAATATCTGAAAACTGGACTTTTCTAGCTTAGAAAGGTGGGAAATAGGAAGATTTTTTTTGTTTTTTTGTTTTGTTTTTTTTTTCTGTAATTTCTTTGTAGGATACGGGTGCTTGCAGATCTAGTTTTAATTTTTCTGGTATTTTTTTATATTAGAACATTTTTCATCTAGATTTAATTGATCGATATGTATGTTTTCTTTTTGAAAATGTTCCATATAGTGATTTCTATAGGCATTAAGAATGTCACCTATATCTGTGACATTTTCCCCCTTTCTTTTCATGGAAGATACTTTTAATGTTATTAGCTTTTGATTGTATTTTGATTGTTGTGGATAAATTATATAGATATTTGGGAGAAGTGGCCAAGGTATTTTTATAGTTTTGTTAAAGCTAAACTAGTTTTATGTGTTAGAATTTTGTTGTATTTATTGTTTAATACTTCTACTTCTTTTTTCATCTCCAAATGATTTTGATTTTTTTCAGCTTTTACTGACAAAAGTTTGGATTGTAGATCTCTATAATTCAGAATCCTATTCTTTGATTTTTTTTTATACCAAGTTAGGGTTTTACCATATATGTAAGCTTTTAATGAGTCCCATAGCATTATTTTATTTATCTCTATGGTGTAATTAATATCTAAGAAGAACTGTAATTCAGATAATAACCAGCATTTGAACTCTTTAATTTTAGTTATATATGCTGGAATTCTGGAGTTAATGATTAATGGTTTGTACCCATTTGGAAGTTTTAGTATCAATGAATTGTGGTCTGAAAAGGGGCAGGGAATGATTGAGAAACTAATGATTTTAGAGTGTAAGTCATGGGAAGCAAATATTTTATCTATTCTACGTTGGGTTCCAAATCTGTGATCTTGATGGGAAAATACCAAATATTTATCTTCTTTAAATCTGAAAGTATCTACAAGATGAAATGATTCTACTGACTTGTTTAAAACTTTTGATACAGCAGATGTACGCAGTGGTCTTTTATTTGTAGTTTCAGAAATATCAAATATACAGTTAAAATCTCCTCCTAATATTAAGTTGCCTTTATAATTATTGAAAATGAAATCCAAGTGTTTTTTAACAGTTCCTGATCCAATGCCTGGGAACCAGTGTAGATAGGCTAGCATCCATATTCTGTTATTATATTTAACTATTACTAATGCCGTAAGGCCTTCTTTATCTTTATACTTATAAATTACTTCTGGGTTAATCACATTTATTTTCAATAAAATTGTTACCCCTTTTGTCTTTGTCTTATAAATGGATTGCACCAATATCGTATATTCCTTAGGATTCCATTTGTAATTGTTATTTGTTTTTAAATGAGTTTCTTGAAGGAAGACAATTTGTGCCTTGTTCAGTTTTAAATATTTCAGTAGATTTGATCTCTTGCTAGGATTGTTTAAGCCATTGGTATTTAAAGATAATAAAATTAAATTAAGTTTAGGTTTAGACTATGTATTTTTTGTTTTATTGTGACTAGTAACATTTTCCTCTGATAACTATAAAGTATATGTTTGAGCTTTTAAAGGAAATTATCAGGTTTATACTTTGAGTGTTTACCAGTAAAGTAATGTTTTGGTCAGACATACTAAAAATGTTTTTGTGAAATAACAAATTTAAATTAATAAATGTTAACAAAACTAAGATTCACACTAGCCATGGAATGAAAATCATTCTTAATCTGATGGATAAACTTAAGTCCATCAGATTATCACTCATACGTTGACAATCCAAAACATCTAAGCTCCATAAATTGAATTATCATATGGAGAATATTTGTAATAGGAATAAACAATATTTATATTATTTTGAACAGATATGGTACTATTGTTGTTTAGACAGAATTCTAATACAATATAAATGTCTACTTATTGTATAAGCAATTAATATTTACATGAAAGATGGATGACAAGCAATTCAATAATAATAAAGTAGGATGTATCATATATAAAACCTCAGTAAAAGATTATAGCACACAGTTATTTAACATATTCACCCTTATTGAGGAAGTCTTTCAAAATGTATTATGTAATATAAATAGATGGTAATAGTATTTATAGCTAATGTTTATAATATAATGCATTTTACTTGATATATCAGAAGTTATATTTCATTGTTTGCCAGCATTTAAGTAATTACTTTGTTTGTTACTAACTTACTTAAAGCATCAAGTTTGTGTTGTGTAAACATTGATGAAAGTCAGTGCATTTTAATTATCAGTGCATCCCTCTTCCCCCCATTTCCTATACATAAGGATTTTCATATCTGTCATTTCTTATTATAAAGTGAGTGAAATTATAGGTTAAAAACAACAAATTCACTTATTCTGATTAATGATTACTAGTTCCCTTTCCATATTCATAAATTCCCATTTTATGGCATATACCTAAAGTTTTCAGATTTAAATGGCAACATTCTATTTTGTATAACCAGCAAAGGTTAAACTGAGTGATTATTGTCAATTTAATACTATTTGTTCAGAATGTGATTTTTACACTCTATGACATTCCTAGTTCAGGCTTCTATTGTTTTCCTTGAACAACTTTGTCAGTTTGATATCATGTATAAAACATTAGTTACCTTGGTAACAGCTTAAGTATTATGTATGGTCAAGATGTGTTACAAAACCACAATTCAAGTTAAAGCAATTATATGACTTGTTATGCACATTTACTTATATGAGAAAATCATCATGCTTCCCCTTGATGTTCAATATAGTGTATGTCATTTATATCAAGTTAAAACAGTAATGTTATTATACTCAAGCCCATGTTATTAAACTGAGTGTCTAGTGTCAATTTAATACTATTTGTTCAGAATATGATTGTTACATTCTGTGACATTTCAAGTTCAGGCTTCTATTGTTTCTCTTGAACAACTTTGTCAGTTTGATGTCATGTATAAAACATTAGTTATCTTGGTAACTGCTTAAGTATTATATGTGGTCAAGATGGGTTACAAAAACTACAATTCAAGTTAAAGCAATTATATGACTTGTTATGCATATTTACTTATATAAGAAAATCATCATGCTTCCCCTTGCTGTTCAGTGTAGCGTATGTCATTTATGACAAGTTAAGACAGTAGTGTTATTATGGATTCACTTCATAATCTCGAAATACTGAAACATCAAATTTCAGTATCTCAAAACTATGAAACCAAATCCACAAAACACCGAAACTACAAAACCCCGAGCCCAAAACCACGAAATTCAAAACACCAAACAAATCGCATACACTACAGCATACATACACCACAACACCCACATCACAACATAAACAAACAAAAACTACACACATACACAACTCATACACACATTTTTTTTAAAACCAAAAACATCATTGCCAAGAATCATCTAGGTGGCTCATCAAAGCATTATCGTCACTCTGTCTCCATTACCATTGCAACCTGAGAGCGTCTGTTTCTGTTAGTGTGTCTGTGTACTGCATACCATAGGCTCGTGATGCACCTGAAGCAAAGCGTCACTTCAAGCCTAAATCGCCTCCCTTTCAGTGAGGCAGCAGCCAGGGAAAAAAACAGACAGCAAACAGAAAAAAAAAAACTTCCAACAAGCCGCCACAAGAAACAACACACTCCTCCAGCCCTCCCACCTCTCACTCAGCAGATGTACAAACAAACCATCCTCTGTCAAAACATCCCAAATCACAGTTCTATCCACCCCCTTCCCCTGGATCTAGGCTAAAACACCAAATGTCTCTTCCTAATTCACAAGCATCAGTAAACCTCGATCACAAGCTGCAACCCACAGCTTCTCAGAGATGAAAATGGCAACATATAACATATGCTAGATGCAGCTGCATCCACATACACCATGACAGGCTTAATCAAACAGCACTCAAAGTATGGATACCTGCTATAATTGATATTAATTATGTTTAGACAGAATAATAATGACATTTGTACTATCTGCCAAACATGGCTGCATCCATGCATACCATATCAGGATTGATCAAACAGCACTCGAAGCTATGATACCTGCCATAATTGATATTAACTATGTTTAGCTAGAGTAATAATGACATTTATACTAGCTGCCAGACACAGCTGCATCCACGCACACCATATCAGGATTGATCAAACAGCACTCATAGCTGTGATACCTGCCATAATTGATATTAACTATATTTAGACAGAAGAATGATGACATTTGTACTAAGAGCTTGCTGCTATTATTTAACCAGGATATACATGACATTTCTAAATCATACTTTAACTGAAGAAGGCATTAGTCTCCATGACAACATTTTTTTTCAAAACACTCTACTGTTACTGCTATTATATATGATGTTACTTTATTACATTTGAGTCTGAACATTGATGAATGGTACCTTGTTAAATTAGTTAATTAATTAATAACTTAAATTATTATAAGTAAAAATCAATGAAAAATGAACAAGATAAGTATTCATTGAGTTCAAGTAGGGGAATAGAAACTTCTATGTTTGTATTATATGTTGCTTTGTTTGGCTTATATATAATGTAAATAGTAACACATCTTGACCTACCTTTGTTTATGAAGAATTATTGCACTCTTTGAACATTCTGAACAAATCATTCCTGTTTCTCAGTTGCTTAAGAAACCATTCTTTTTTTTTAATAAAAACAGATGACAAGCGATGTACCATATCAGTTGTTACTCTGAGAGATGTAGTTGTAAGAGTTATTTTTTGGGACAGCTATCTTGGAATCAGTTTTTTGTTTCTTCTTTCTAGCATCAGTCCAAGGATTTGTTTCTTTTATTCTTTTAAGAGTAGGGGCCGTCCATTCCATTTCTTCTGGGATGGACACTATGTTGTTTTTGATGAATGTAGTAGCTCCTTCTAAGTCATTAAGGGTTCTCATCTCATTGGTAAAAAGTATTTTTATCTTGGCTGCAAAGGCCAGCTGTGCTTTAATGTTGTTTTGTTTCAACAATTTTATTACTAGTCAGACTTTGTTCATTTGTTCTAGTATTCTGGAAGAATAATCACTGGCCAACTTTATCAGGCTTTTATTGTATTTTAAGGGTGATTTTCTCCAAGCAGATTTTAATATTAGTTCCTTGTCCAGAAATGAAAGAAATGTTATAACTATGGATCTAGGTGGAGTATTTGTTGAGTTAGAAGCAGGCTTCCTCAGTGCTCTATGTGCCCTTTCAATTCCAAATGAAAGTCCCTCTTTCAAGTCTAAAAATTCAGGAATCCAGGTTGTTAAGAATGAAATAATGTCTTCACCTTCAGTGTTTTCAGGCAGACCAAAATCCTTATGTTATTGCTCCTTTCCCTGGTTTCTATGTCATCTATTTTGTTAAGCAGCCATGTATTCTGTTTAAGCAGAAATTCTTTTTGGAATTCTTCCTCTTTGAGTCCCCCTTCAATGCCATTTAGAGAAGTCTCTATATTTGTTATTTTTGTATGGTTTTGCTGTAATAGTTCCTTAAGAGTATCAGTCTGTTTTTCAGAATTTAATTTGAGGTTTTCTAAGTAATTTTTAAAGCCATCCATATTCAAAGATAGTTCCTGTAAGGTAGATGTCATCAATTGCAGTTCTTTTTTCAAAGCAGCATTTGGGTGAGAATTCCTTGAGTTGTTCTTATTCAGTGACTCAATATATCTTCAAGTTACTTGACAGAAAAAAGTTTGTATATCTCCACCAAAATTGATATTTATGTAGTTTAGTAGTTTATCTATAGATTTCTGATGTTTTAAACTTGAAAATAATAAAAGTTTCCTATATTATTATACTAGTTTATGGAAATCTCAAAATTCACTGCTGTCAGTTGGCCATCTAGGCTCCACCCCAATCCATCTGGGAGGTGCTGATAATGGAGACAAGCAAATCTCCTTAAAACAGTACCAGTGGCCCAGAAGAAAAAAATAAGTTATTTAAAGCAGATTTTCTTCATAAGAAAAAATTGTACATGAAACATTCCTCATATTTTCACAATATGTCAGAACAGATTTTAACATACAAGCCTGGCAATTTAAAATTCTGAAATTCAAAGTTACAGAAGTATATACTCTTTCCCATACCTATCAATCATTTCCCATCATTATTAGAAAGAATACAATTCGAATTAACTAAATGCTTAGCAGCAGAGGAGTTGACTAAGGGTACAGCTGCTGGGTCAGGTCTGGGAATAATGTATAAAATTTTAAAAGACTGAGGAACTATATACATCTTATCTGCCTTTTTAGAGACAGTTGCTTGACATCTTGTTAAGCAGACAGAAAAGGATGAATGGGTGTACGTTCTGAAAAATCCTTCTAGAAAATAGTAGGTTCTGGAAAATGCACATATTATTTTCTGAGTGACTGAGAAACCTCAGAGTTCTCCCACTGAAAATACTGGGACATTCTAGCAATAGTCTCACTGAAAGAGAAACCTCCACTGGGAGAATCAGAAAGTGAGCTCTCGTCTGAGTTTGAATCAGAACTCCGAGAACAAAACACAAAATCCTTCCCTGCTTCTTCCTGCTCAAATTCAAAATCTTGAATCTCTTCAGGAAAGGAGAAATCCTTCTTTCTTTTACTGGAAACAGTGCTTCAAGAAGGATCAGTAGCCTGAATCAAAACCTGAGCTAGCCACAGTAAATTAATCCTATCCAAAGAAATTTGAGGAGGAGTAGATACATGATTGCTTTTCTGTTTCTTTTTGACAAGAAAAATGGCCCAGCTGTGTTACTAATGACAGCTGCTGCTTCCTCAGGAATAGGTACAGCATTCTGACACAGTAGGGAGACCTTTCCTGTTACCTTTCCTAAGACCAAGAAGAGTGGCTCTCCTTTGCCCACTGAGGAGACCCCCAACAGCCACAGAGGACATAACCAAGCCCCATGTCCATAGTGGCTATAAGTGCTGCATCAGAGGGATCTGGGGTAAAAGATGAGTGGTATGAGGTTCAACAAAAGGCTGCAGCAGAGTCATCCACCTACAGCTGAAGCTAATTGATAGCCTGCTGTGGTAGCAAAGGCTATTTACTTAATGTTTTCTTTTTGTGGCTGGAAGAAGGAACAACCATGGGGCTGACAGTCTGTTCCATGGTCAAGATGAAAATTGTGCCTCTATCCTGGGGAAATCAACTACCAGATGCCAGAAACACTACCAGTCCACAAAAGTTACTTTCTTTGAGAGAGAAAAATAAAACACACTAAAAAGCACTTTCAAATACTGTGGCAGACATACTAGGGAAAAACAAATACAATTTCACCACGGAAAATATTTAATCAGTTAGTTAACAATACTTTTAAACTGACAGAAATGAGTGCTCCATTTAAAAGTATGTTACAGTCTCAAGAATATCTGTTAAAACACAGCACTCATAGGTTCATAGGTAGGTACTAGGCTATCTGCCCGAGGGCATTTATAAGCCTAGCCAGAGTGTGTCGGCTTTCACCACCCCATTGATTAATTAACTGATCCTCTATCAAGCAGAGCCAATGAAGTGATCCCAGGGGTGTATTGTCTGTTACCCATCCACTCGTCAAGGTTTCTCTTGAAGAGTGTTAGTGAGCGGCTCTGCCTGATGTAATTTGGAATTTTGTTCCAAAACATGGGGAGTCTCTGTGACAAGACTCTATCCCTCCAGCATGTTCTATTTATTGTTGTGGTGAGGTTTAGCTCACTAGAGTGCGTGGCTCGCAGTGACTTGGATTTCTTTAGGTGGAGCATGTCCATCAATTCTGAGTTGGACATGGCTTTGTAAGTCAGGCAGAGATCACCTATGAGTAATTGATATGCCACTGAGTACAGCTGGAGTTTTTTCGGTTGGGCTGCATAGGACATATGTTTGAGGCCAGTTATCCTAGTGACGTACTTTTGTTGTCTTTCCAGCTGTTGGAAGTGTCTTGTGAGGTACATCCCAAATGGGTCTAATGAGTGACGAGTAGAGGGGCACTATAACCTCTTTATTTCTAGATGAGAACCCTTTGGTAATTAGATGGACCACATAGAAGGATTTCCTAACTACTTTGGCAATATGATTGTCAAGGGAGAGATTACTATCTACCTGGGTCCCAGGATCTCTTATTACCTCTTCTGTATTAAGGGGGCTGCCACCTATGTGGTAATTCGTGGATGTTTTCTTTTTCCCAAACGGGATAACTGTGTATTTTTTGGCATTTAGCTTGAGGCCAAGACTTTGACACCAGGTGTCCGTCTCAGTAAGGCCCTTTTGGAGGATGTCCATGTCAGGCAGAGAGTCAATGATGGCTCCCAGTTTGCAGTCATCAGCGAACTTGGTTATCCATAGTCCTCCTGTGTTTGCCTGTACTTCTGAGAAGTGTATGCCAAACAGTAGGGGTCCCAGGAACGAGCCTTGCGGGACACCACCTGTGATTGGTTTAGAGTTGGACCTGGAGCCCACTATTCTTACCATATGAGTTCTGTCTGTAAGCCTGTTGGCAACCCATCGCGTGACGTAGGGGTTTATGCTCGGGCTAATGAGTTTTTCTGTAATAACCAAGTGGGGATTGGTGTCGAAAGCCTTGGTGAGGTCAAGGTAGGCTGTGTGAGCCACCTTTCCCTCATCATTGGCCTTGGTGACTGTCTTGAAGAAGTCAACCAGGTTTAGTAGGCATGATCTGCCCTTAAAGCCGAACTGGGTCGGGTCAAGTGTTTGGAGGTTCCCAATGTCTTTGTTAATAAGTTCCATGAGGATGCGCTCCATAGCCTTGCAGAACAGGCTAGTCAGGCTTATGGGGCAATAGTTACCAGGGTCAGTTGTGGCCCCTCCTTTGTGGAGAGGAATAACCACTGCTGTGTGCCATTCTATGTGCATGTAGCCTGTGGAGAGGCTGAGGTTGAACAGTGTGTTTAGGTGGGGGGTTAGTTTGTTCTGTAGTTCATGCAAGATGCAGCCTGGGACACCATCTGGTCCCATTGACGCTGTGTTTTTGGCTTTTGAAAGGGCTGTTTTCACCTGTGCGTCTGTGATTTTTGGGACACTACACTTTTCCGGTATTGTTGTGGGCCCTTTTGGAGGTGAGAGGGGGGTAAGTTTGCATTGAATCTATCTGCCAGGATGTTGGCAATATCAGTAGGTTCAGTATATTTTGTGCTATTTTGCACTAGTTCAGTGCATATCTGTGAGTTGCCACTTAGATTCTTAAGATAGCTAAAGAAGGCTTTGTGGTTATCTTTTGAATTCTTGGCTATTTTTCTTTCGAAGTTAGCCGTGGATGATTTCATGAGGGACCTTAGTATCTTACTGATACTGATCAGGGATGTCTTTCCTTCTTGGGATTTGCTTTTTTCTGAACTAGTTTCCTCCTTCTATTGTATAGCCTGTTTATTGCAGGGGTCCACCAAACTGGTTTCCTTCTCTTAGAGGAGTGAGTCTTGGTTTTGCTAGGGATGGCATGATCCATGCATCCTTCTAGGTGCTCAGAGAGTGCATTTGTAAAGGTTTCTGCATCTTGAGCAGCATTATCCTTTAACGTGGGGGCTGTGAAACTCTCCAACTCTGTCTTAAGTAAGGTGAAGTTTGCTTTAGAAAAGTTTTTTTATTGTGGTTTCCTTAGTTTGGGGTGGTGGTGTGGTGTGGACATCCAGAGTGATTAGTTTATGGTCTGATCTAACCAGTGACGAGTTGACCTCCAGTGTGGAACACCTGTTGCCCATGTTGGTGATGACCAGGTCCAGTATGTTTTTACCTCTGGTAGGGGAGTTTACCAGCTGATCCAGGGCATTTGAGTTGATGAATTCCATAAAGCGCTGGGCCTGGGAATTTGTACTTGCGTAGTTTTCCCAGTGAATGGTAGGGTAATTGAAATCACCCAATATCAGGGTGTTCGGTAGGACCTTCATGTTTTCCAGTGTCTCCAGAAAGGTGGAGTGGTGGTCCTGGGTCATGGAGGGTGATCTGTAGCAGGCCACAATTTGCATTGCAGATTTGCCTGATGTTAGTTGCACATGGATGATCTCAGAGGTATCATGCTGTGCCACTAAATGGAGGTGTAGGTATCCTTGATGAATATGGATACACCCCCTCCTTTTGTGTTTTGGTCCGTGTTCTGTGGCCGAAATGTGTGGTATGACTTGTAGCCTGGTAGTGCTGGGGTGCTCTCTCTAGCCTTGAACCAGGTTTCAGTTACTGTACAGATGTTGATGTTCTCCATACTGAGGAGTGCTTCGAGCATGTGCATTTTGAAATTTAAACTCCTGGCATTGAGTAGCATAACCTTAAGTTTTTTGTTAATTGTGCTGTTTATGGAGGTGGGTTTGACTTTTGAGCCTTGCCTAACAAAGGCACTATGGGGGCAGCAAGAGCCTTGGCAAGTATTCAAAAGCCTAGGGGTGACAGGTGCAAGCCGTCTCTTGCGAAGCAATGCAGCTTGTCAAGCATGTCATTCCCAGGCTGACAGACACTGAATCCCCTTTGAATGACACCAGAAGCTTAGCCAATTGTTGAAATTGATCATTTTTTTCTTTATACTGAGGTATCGTTCTTGGTGAGGGCAGGATGCTACTCAGGTCAGGGTCATACCAGCCTGGGCTACATGATCAGATAGCTCTTCCATGTCTCTTTTCATGTAGTCCAGGGAGGTGCATCTCAGGTCATGCACACCAACATGAACAATGACAGAGTCATATTTGTACTTGTTCTGGAGTGACCTTAGTGCTTGAGTTATGTGGCGGATTCTGGCTCCCGACAGGCAGCTAACAGTAACCTTCTGCTTGTCCAGCCTAGTGAGTGGGACATCAGTGTGCCTGACTATAGAGTCACCTATTACTAGTGTGTTAGGTATGTTATTTCGCCTTAAGGGCTGTGATTGTGTGACACACTGATTTTGTGTTTTATGTGTTGTTTGGTTTGTGACGGAAAGTGCAGGTTGTTTGGGTGTCTGCTTTGGAGGTCTCTGATGCTTTTGCAGGTTTTTTATTTAGAGCCTCCGAGTATGATTTTGTGTATTTATGTGTATTTTTTGCCAGTGCTGTTGTAGTAGGTCTGTGTGTGGCTGGAGTTGTGGTGTATGTGTTAACCTTCTCCTCTTGACTGTCTGTTCCAGTCTTACGTGGAGACAGCTTAGCTTCCAGTTTGGCTGTATAATTACATCTCTCGCATATGTTAGTGTTTTGTGGTAGGAGTAAAGGGTTGTCTGTGCACATGAGGCAGTTGTAACATTGCCTCAGGATACCCAGATTCACCAGCTGGACTGGAGAGTGCACCTGAAGTTGCCCTTTGGTCATGCCTGAATAGTAGGGAGAGCTGCTTAGTTGCTTAGTTGGTGAGGGGTGAATAAAAAGCCTTGCCCTGCTGGGCAATCAATGTCAGGTTATATTAATGCTTGCTATCTGGTCTGAGCAAGTGCTGGGCTGTAAAATGCTTTTTGAGTGCTTAAGTTGAGAGTTAGACTAGTTTCAAGGGAAAAACTGAAGAGGAGACGTAGTGGAGCCGGAAATAATTTAACCGTAGCTAACCGGCACTGCCCGGTGCACTAAACTGTGCAAATGCGGTTTTTATAGGAAAATGAAAGAGAGAGAAATTAGCCCAAAATGGCCAATAAACTACTAACTTCTGGACAGGAACCACTCCTCCCTCGACAGATAGGTTGCTCAAAGCTCCCCTCTCTCACAGGTGAACAGAGAAACTTCCTTCTATCCAAGTAAGGTATGGGCAACTCAGAAACTAGTATCGCAGCCCTGAATTCAGCACTAGCCTGAAAACTGGACTATACTAGCTTAGAAAGGCAGGAAACAAGGAATGGTTTTTTTTGTTTGTTTTTTAAAAAGATAAGACAAAAACAGTAAAAAAATACACTTAAAACAGCTTTAAATTACTACAAATGTTCAGAAAAGGCTATCGCACGTTAGTGTGTAGCCTACAACAGTTAAACAAATTATTTAAACAAAAAACTTTATAAAAGTGCAGGCAGTCAAATAAGTACAATATGTGAAAAAAACAAGCTTTTAAATCACAATAAATGCTGGAAAATATGCGTTTAGGCGGAAAACAGTTAAGTGCAGCAAGAAAGTACAGAAAACTGATACTTAATCATGCCAAAGTCTTTCTTCTAAGCTGGAAGGCTTATATCAGTTTAAGGCTTTCTAGTGCTACCCAGTAGGTTAGTTACAGGAAAGATGGGAAACGCAGATGTGGTCTTTTAAACCAGAACATTGAAAGTGATGGACAAACTGTCCAAATGGTCAATAAACTACAATTTCTGGGTCAAGAACCTCTCCTCTCATGGTAGACAGGCTACCTAGTGCTTACCACTCCCACTGATAAGCTAGAAGGTTTTCCTCCAACACAGAAAGGCTTGCAGGGCTCAGAAGCTTACCAACAGTCCTGGATACAGTAACTCTGTATCTGGACTAGGCTAGTTACAGGAAAGGTGGAAAACAAGCGCAAGTGCAGCTTTTAAACCATTGAATCATTGAAAGAAATGGAAAAAACTGCCCAGACGGCCAATAGCTACAATTTCTGGGCCAGGAACTACTCCTCTTGTGGTAGATAGGCTACCTAATGCTTACCACTCCCGCTGATAAGCTAGAAGGCTTCCCTCCAACACAGAAAGGCTTGGGGGACTCAAAAGCTTACAAAGAGTCCTGGATACAACAAATCTGTACCTGGACTAGACTAGTTACAGGAAAAATGGGGAACAAGTACAAACATAGGCTTTTAAGCCAGCAAGTTGAAAGAGATGGAAAACTGCCCAAACGGCCAAATAAACTACAATTTCTGGGCCAAAACTCACTCTTCCCATGGAGGATAGGATACCTAGTGCTTACCAATCCCACTAATAAGCTAGAAGGTTTCCCTCCAACACAGAAAGGCTTGGGGGGCTCAGAAGCTTACTAACAATCCTGGATACAGCAACTCTGTAACCGGACTAGGCTAGTTATAGGAAAGGCAGGAAACAGGTACAAGTGCGGCTTTCAAACCAGAAAGTTGAAAGAGATGGAAAAAAACTGCTCAAACAGCCAATAGCTACAATTTCTGGGCCAGGGACCACACCTCTTGTGGTAGATAGGTTACCTGATGCTTACCACTCCCACTGATAAGCTAGAAGGCTTCTCTTCAACACAGAAGGGCTTGGGGGGCTCAGAAGCTTACCAACAGTCCTGGATACAGCAAATTTGTACCTGGACTACACTAGTTATAGGAAAGGCGGGGATCAAACGCAAAATGGGCTTTTAACCAGAAAGTAGAAAGAGATGGAAAAACTGCCCAAATGGCCAATGAACTACCATTTCAGGGCCAAAATCCACTCTTCCCATGGTAGATAATGCTACCTAGTGCTTACAACTCCCACTGATAAGCTAGAAGGCTTCCATCCAATACAGAAAGGCTTGGGGGGAGGCTCAGAAGCTTACCAACAGTTTTGGATACAGCAAGTCTGTATCTGGACTTGACTAGTTACAGGAAAGGCAGGAAACAAGCTTAGAGTTTTTTTTTTTTTTTGTTACAGAAAAACAGCTAAAACAGCAGTAAATACAATTTAAATTGTAGTGCAGGCCAGCACACCCGAGTGTGAAGCAACACTACTGCAAATACAGTTCAAATAAATGCGATTAAATTAACAAATGACTAAACAACAAGTGTCGCCTCACAGTAAGACGTTGTCCTGTTCGATTCTCAGATAAAGCGTCTTCTGTGTGGAGACATGCGTGAATGGGCGTACCTTCATTGAAGGTTGTGCGTCAGGGCTGGCAACTCGGTACGAGTAACTGAGCAGATAACACCTTCTATTGTATAGCCTGTTTATTGCAGGGGTCCACCAAACTGGTTTCCTTCTCTTAGAGGAGTGAGTCTTGGTTTTGCTAGGGATGGCATGATCCATGCATCCTTCTAGGTGCTCAGAGAGTGCATTTGTAAAGGTTTATGCATCTTGAGCAGCATTATCCTTTAACGTGGGGGCTGTGAAACTCTCCAACTCTGTCTTAAGTAAGGTGAAGTTTGCTTTAGAAAAGTTTTTTTATTGTGGTTTCCTTAGTTTGGGGTGGTGGGGGGGTGTGGACATCCAGAGTGATTAGTTTATGGTCTGATCTAACCAGTGACGAGTTGACCTCCAGTGTGGAACACCTGTTGCCCATGTTGGCGATGACCAGGTCCAATATGTTTTTACCTCTGGTAGGGGAGTTTACCAGCTGATCCAGGGCATTTGCGTTGATGAATTCCATGAAGTGCTGGGCCTGGGAATTTGTACTTGAGTAGTTTTCCCAGTGAATGGTAGGGTAATTGAAATCACCCAATATCAGGGTGTTCGGTAGGACCTTCATGTTTTCCAGTGTCTCCAGAAAGGTGGAGTGGTGATCCTGGGTCATGGAGGGTGATCTGTAGCAGGCCACAATTTGCATTGCAAATTTGCCTGATGTTAGTTGCACATGGATGATCTCAGAGGTATCATGCTGTGCCACTAAATGGAGGTGTAGGTATCCTTGATGAATATGGATACACCCCCTCCTTTTGTGTTTTGGTCCGTGTTCTGTGGCCAAAATGTGTGGTATGACTTATAGCCCGGTAGTGCTGTGGTGCTCTGTCTAGCCTTGAACCAGGTTTCAGTTACTGTACAGATGTTGATGTTTTCCATACTGAGGAGTGCTTCGAGCATGTGCATTTTGAAATTTAAACTCCTGGCATTGTGTAGCATAACCTTAAGTTTTTTGTTAATTGTGCTGTTTATGGAGGTGGGTTTGACTTTTGAGCCTTGCCTAACAAAGGCACTATGGGGGCAGCAAGAGCCTTGGCAAGTATTCAAAAGCTTAGGGGTGACAGGTGCAAGCCGTCTCTTGCGAAGCAACGCAGCTTGTCAAGCATGTCATTCCCAGGCTGACAGACACTGAATCCCCTTTGAATGACACCAGAAGCTTAGCCAATTGTTGAAATTGATCATTTTTTTCTTTATACTGAGGTATCGTTCTTGGTGAGGGCAGGATGCTACTCAGGGTCAGGGTCATACCAGCCTGGGCTACATGATCAGATAGCTCTTCCATGTCTCTTTTCATGTAGTCCAGGGAGGTGCATCTCAGGTCATGCACACCAACATGAACAATGACAGAGTCATATTTGTACTTGTTCTGGAGTGACCTTAGTGCTTGAGTTATGTGGCGGATTCTGGCTCCCGACAGGCAGCTAACAGTAACCTTCTGCTTGTCCAGCCTAGTGAGTGGGACATCAGTGTGCCTGACTATAGAGTCACCTATTACTAGTGTGTTAGGTATGTTATTTCGCCTTAAGGGCTGTGATTGTGCGACACACTGATTTTGTGTTTTATGTGTTGTTTGGTTTGTGACGGAAAGTGCAGGTTGTTTGGGTGTCTGCTTTGGAGGTCTCTGATGCTTTTGAAGGTTTTTTATTTAGAGCCTCCGAGTATGATTTTGTGTATTTATGTGTATTTTTTGCCAGTGCTGTTGTACTAGGTCTGTGTGTGGCTGGAGTTGTGGTGTATGTGTTAACCTTCTCCTCTTGACTGTCTGTTCCAGTCTTACGTGGAGACAGCTTAGCTTCCAGTTTGGCTGTATAATTACATCTCTCGCATATGTTAGTGTTTTGTGGTAGGAGTAAAGGGTTGTCTGTGCACATGAGGCAGTTGTAACATTGCCTCAGGATACCCAGATTCACCAGCTGGACTGGAGAGTGCACCTGAAGTTGCCCTTTGGTCATGCCTGAATAGTAGGGAGAGCTGCTTAGTCGCTTAGTTGGTGAGGGGTGAATAAAAAGCCTTGCCCTGCTGGGCAATCAGTGTCAGGTTATATTAATGCTTGCTATCTGGTCTGAGCAAGTGCTGGGCTGTAAAATGCTTTTTGAGTGCTTAAGTTGAGAGTTAGACTAGTTTCAAGGGAAAAACTGAAGAGGAGACGTAGTGGAGCCGGGAATAATTTAACCGTAGCTAACCGGCACTGCCCGGTGCACTAAACTGTGCAAATGCGGTTTTTATAGGAAAATGAAAGAGAGAGAAATTAGCCCAAAATGGCCAATAAACTACTAACTTCTGGACAGGAACCACTCCTCCCTCGACAGATAGGTTGCTCAAAGCTCCCCTCTCTCACAGGTGAACAGAGAAACTTCCTTCTATCCAAGTAAGGTATGGGCAACTCAGAAACTAGTATCACAGCCCTGAATTCAGCACTAGCCTGAAAACTGGACTATACTAGCTTAGAAAGGCGGGAAACAAGGAATGTTTTTTTTTTTTTTTTGTTTTTTAAAAAGATAAGACAAAAACAGTAAAAAAATACACTTAAAACAGCTTTAAATGACTACAAATGTTCAGAAAAGGCTATCCCACTTTAGTGTGTAGCCTACAACAGTTGAACAAATTATTTAAACAAAAAACTTTATAAAAGTTCAGGCAGTCAAATAAGTACAATATGTGAAAAAAACAAGCTTTTAAATCACAATAAATGCTGGAAAATATGCGTTTAGGTGGAAAACAGTTAAGTGCAGCAAGAAAGTACAGAAAACTGATCCTTAATCATGCCAAAGTCTTTCTTCTAAGCTGGAAGGCTTATATCAGTTTAAGGCTTTCTAGTGCTACCCAGTAGGTTAGTTGCAGGAAAGATGGGAAACAAGCGCAGATGTGTTCTTTTAAACCAGAAAGTTGAAAGTGACGGACAAACTGTCCAAATGGTCAATAAACTACAATTTCTGGGTCAAGAGCCTCTCCTCTCATGGTCGACAGGCTACCTAGTGCTTACCACTCCCACTGATAAGCTAGAAGGTTTTCCTCCAACACAGAAAGGCTTGCAGGGCTCAGAAGCTTACCAACAGTCCTGGATACAGTAACGCTGTATCTAGACTAGGCTAGTTACAGGAAAGGTGGAAAACAAGCGCAAGTGCAGCTTTTAAACCATTGAATCATTGAAAGAAATGGAAAAAACTGCCCAGACGGCCAATAGCTACAATTTCTGGGCCAGGAACCACTCCTCTTGTGGTAGATAGGCTACCTAATGCTTACCACTCCCACTGATAAGCTAGAAGGCTTCCCTCCAACACAGAAAGGCAACAAAGCACAGTACAGCCACCACGGCAAGCAGCATAAAAATTCAAGGAGACTAAAGACTGCATTTAATAAAAATCAGGATAAGCGCTGTCACATAAAAATGCTTCATCAGATCCTCAGTATACACAAACCAACAAATACATTTAAAAAACACATTCAAAAAGAAATTACCCTATCAAACAGCTAGGTCAATTAGTGATGTAATGGCCTCAATTTCAATGCTGGCATTAAAGTAACATTGTAATTTAAGCCTGGTGTAAAAACAGCACATATACTAAAATTTGAACGATACAGAGAAGATTAGCATGGCCCCTGTGCAAAGATGACACACAAATTTGTGAAGGTTTTTCACCCAAGGTGAATAATAGACCTTCATCTAGTTTTTGTTTGAAATATAGCAGTAATATTAACTTAGTTTGTGATATTGTCAAACAGAATTGGGCTATACTGCGTTCTGATGATACCATCTACAAGGTGGTAGGTGATGCCCCTAGATTTGTTTACAAAAATAATCTGACTCTGAAAAGGGAACTATGTTATTATCCATTTATGAAATCTTATAGTCTACCCCTGAGGTTTGGGATGTTTCCCATGTAGGTCCTGCAAAGCCTGTAAATATATGTCCCAAACAAATACATTTACACATCCTATAACTGGTAAAGACTATGTTTTTAGGGTACATGCTGACTGCAGGACAGCCAATTTAGTGTACCTTGCGACTTGTAATGACTGTGAGTCATACTATGTGGGTAAAACTAATTAGAAATTGAAGGATCATGTCTTGCAGCACGTAGAGGACATAAGGAGAATGAGTTGTTTTAGCTCCCTTTTTAAACATGTTAAAGATCACAGTGGACATTCTTTTAAGTTCACTGTGATAGGGGTAATCCCAGAGTCTGCCAGAGGTGGGGACATAGTCAATAGAACAGAATGTGTAGAGATGAGGTGGATTGCCACATTACAGGCACATAGAACACCAAGCTTAAATTACAATGTTCCTTTAAAGCCAGCATTGAAATCGAGGCCATTACATCACTAATTGACCTAGCTGTTTGATAGAGTAATTTCTTTTTGAATGTGCTTTTTAAATGTATTTGTTGGTTTGTGTATACTGAGGATCTGATGAAGCATTTTTATGTGAAAGCGCTTATCCTGATTTTTATTAAATGCAGTCTTATTTAGTCTCCTTGAATTTTTATGCTGCTTGCCGTGGTGGTTGTACTGTGCTTTGCTGTTTTCTTTGTAAATTATTCTCTTTAGTCAGTAGCCAGTGATGGTATCTTTTCCATCTGAGGCGTTCTACAGTCTGTATGCAGATGACTTGAAAATGGGTAAACTGATTACATATGTTACAGATAGGACACGTCTACAAAAAAAATTGACTAAATTGACTATTTGTCACAGTAGAATAATATGCAGATAAAAACATCAAAACTAACTATATGAGATTTGGGAGGTATAGACTGAGGGTTGAATATTTAATACAGCACGCAGTGATTGAAACTATAGATTTGTATAAGGACCTGGGTATATGGATAGATCCAGCTTTGAGTTTTTTTAATCATTTCAACCAACTGGTTGATGACAGTTATAGAACTATAGATTGTATAAAAAGATGTATAACGTGTAGGAAATCAGAAGTGATGAAATCATTGATTGCAAGTTACATAACACCAAATTACCCAATGGTGTATGGAATAACAATGTGGATACCTTATAAGAAAACCGATACAAGTAAACTGGAAAGAATATAGTGGAAATATTCCAAGTGCATCCATGATGTAAAATTGAAGTTATTATGAAAGACTAAGTATATGAACTTGTACAGTATTTTATATAGGTATTTAAGAGGAAACCTTATTCGGGTATATAGGGCATTTACAATTAACTGCTTCTGGGAAGGTTCCAGGTTATCAAAAAGTAGTACAAAATAATTAAGCAACCTATGCAGAAGATTACATTGGAATGAGAGTTTTTCTAATTGGTTATCCGAGAAAGAAGATTATGCATGGAATGGACTACCAAATTACAATAAACCAAGCACTAATTTGGATATTTTTGACAACAACTTGGAGACTTACTATGGGAATGACAGTTTTGGTAAATTGGCAAAGTATAAGGGCAGTATTGCCCATTCCTGAAATATGTGTATGTATGTATGTATGTATGCATGTATGTATGTAAAAGTTTATTTGTGCTTATTTCTATGGTAGATTCCCTTCCACTTTCCTGAAATTCCCTAAAAATTGCAAAGTGTTTGTTTCCAGAACTGACTGTCTATTCCCCAATATTCATACCTAGTGTTTCTAGTCATAAAGTGCTTATGTATAGGGTACCCCCCCCATACTCATACACAGCATATTGCATTTAACATACAATTATTAAGTCTAGGGTAGCTTTCCTCCCAGATCCTAAGTTAATTTCTATGTGCTTGTTACTAAGGAAACCATCTCCACTTTCCTACTTTTAATTGAGTGCAAAATGGATGAGGCTGCAATACAGTAGGTACACCAATGCAACTTACAAATAATCCGTTACTGTTCTTTGTGAGGAATCTCTAATCACTGCCTGCAGTTTCTCTAAGTACTGGCACTGATTTACAGATATTAGATTTCTCTTTTTACCTGGTATCTGTGCAGGTGCTGGGTTAGTGTGTGTGTGTGTGTGTGTGTGTGTGTGTGTGTGTGTGTGTGTGTGTGTGTGTGTGTGTGAAGGTGGTATGGGATTGTTCTCTGGAAAAAAAAATGTATTTGCTTTTTTTGTCTTGACAAAATTTTGACAACTTGGATTTGTTTTGTATAGCTTTGCCCAGAGGCTACTCAACCATCCATAGTGCAACCAGCTCCTTAATGACTCTCTATCCTGAATGTTAATTTAATTCAACTGTATGCTCAGATTAATCCACTTCTGTATCACAGATTGTAAAAGCTGAGTGCCCAGGGAGAACAGTTTCATTGGCATTCCAAATCACTCATTTGTGCTACAACTTAATGTTACTTCAGCAAATGATTCTTTAATGATTCTTTAATAAGCTGCTTATGCAACTAGACTCTCATTTGCATGTTTCTTCAGTGGCATGGCATATGTATATAACAAAATGCCAGGTATGCATGGGTAGGCCTAACATTGTCAGGTCAGCCAGTTACAGTGGCATTGTACAGGGATAAACACACAGCAGAAATACCAAAGGAAGAACTAAACAGTACGTATCAACATGTGATATGCATGATTGGAGGAGCACAGTAATTAATGTTAAACTGAGGTCCCATCAGAATGAATTAGTAGTAGCTCAAGCTGATATAAAAGATCTCATCTGACTTATTGAAAAAAAGAGAGTAGGGACTGCCCCTTGATGCCCTGTCCAAATGTATCCTAGTAGTAGTGCAAATACTACCTCAGGTTTCCCTTGAAAATAAGCTACTAGCCTAGTGGGACTAACCAGGTCAGTAAATGATAAATGAAATTTACTGTATGCCAAAATACAGCTGCATACAGCAGGACTCATTGGCTTTCACTCTGAGTAGACAAAAGTCAGTGTTCCAAGGATCGGAATCCCCAAACAGCGTTTGCTGAAAAAACAGGTAAAAAACACTTTTTACATGTTTTTTGCAGGGGGCAAGACCCCCCTCCCCCCTGATGTGGGGAGCAAGCTCCTCACAAAAACCCAAACTTAACAACAAAAAGACAGGGAAATTCCTCCAACAGAGCATCATTGCCAGTACGACTCACATATTTGCTATGGAAAAACTCTGATCATCGGCAGGTTGATCCTTTAGAAACTGCAGCTTGAGAGTTCAATTTTTGTCTACCAGTGGGATAATGCGAACCAGTTTTATAGATTTCATTTTCTTTATGATTCAGGATTTAGAGTTAAGACAATTCAGTGGAATGCTTATGAACATTGTTTTATATTTTTCTTTTGAAATCCAGTGCGTGTATATTATGCCTTCTTTTGTCTTGAAAATGGCACTTAATGATTGAAATGTTTACATCCTAACTTTTAGGTAACTTGATAAGAGCTTGGACTCTACCAGAAAAATCATATTTTCTAGTTTTGAGGATGTTGTTCATTGTTTTAGTATTTCTGTAGCTATATAACAGCAGTGCAACAGAAAGCAGAAATGTATAAATGTTGATGTCTAACTCGTGGAATATTAGTAAAACCTGCACTAGTCAGACAAGGTCACTGATGAGAGGTGTTTCCTCTTATATAGGAATGCAGTGACTCTAAAGCAGACTATTTAGGTTGCACTAGTGCAGGGAGAAAGCCACAACTTTATGGTATGGAGAACTTAAAATTATTTTCTGCTTATAGAGGAAACAGCTTTTAAACAACTTGTTTCATTCAGATATAAATTTTTACAAATGTGGTTTTGTTTCTGTGACATTGTTATAGATAAACTAAATAGCAAGTGTTGATGTTTCCAATCATCTCTCAGGTGCTATGATTTAGACACAATGCTATCATTCTTGGCGTCAGATTTAGCTTTGTTCTTCCTAGATTTATTTATTTTTTTTTATTTTTAAGTGCAGGCCTTTCTAATGGTATCTAAGACAACAGACATTAAGTAGCTAAACTAAGACTGTAGAACATTTTCTTGTTATGCAGACCTATTTTGAATAGTTAGAGTTGTTGTTTCAAAGCTTCTGCTATGATTTTTTAAAAGCCAGTGTTATGGTTTTAATGCTCAGCGGTTAAGAGATGTGCTTCAAATGTTATCTTACAACTTCCTTTCACAGAACATGGATGAGTAAGAGAGTACAATGTAAGCAGAGAATGGCCAGTTTTGGTTACAGAACTTCCTGTCTTCACTGTTTTCATGAGACTTGTGCAAGTTTGTCTCTCTGTGAAAGGTTATTTGCCAAGTCTATTTTTGCACTTCATTTTTCCTTAAATCACAACAGAAGTTAAAAATATTGAAAATGTAATTTGTCACTTCTTTTAATTATCATGTGTGAAATAAATTTCAAATTTTTAACAAGTAGTGGTTTACTATGAAATAGTTATTAATATAATATAATCACATGCTGTAATTTACATCAAGAAAATGAAACAATTCTAAACAGAAGTAGTTGTCTGACTAAAATATTTTCCTTTTATGACAGAACCAGAAAAGGTAACCGACCTCATTACCGTGAATGTTACAGTGACTTCAATATCACTGACATGGACTGCTCCTGTTGGACTGCACAGCTACTATATTGTTACTGCAAGTGGATCTCCTTCTGTGACAAATAATGTGACTAAAGACAATGTTACCATAACAGGACTGATCTCAGGGGCAAGCTACATTATAAGTGTTGTAGCAGTTTCATACGACCAAACAAAAATGGGCGATAGTGCAATAATTAACGGATCCACCAGTAAGTGCTTCAGATTTTATAGATACTCTCCATTTTTCTCAAACTTTAAATTTCTGATGTCAGGGGAAAGCTACAGTATAAGTAAATATGAGTTAACAAAGTCTTATTAAACACTTCTCAGTGCTATTCAATGCTATTCAGGTCTTATATAGTACTAGGGCATAATACTGGCCATTACTAGCCACAATATAATGGCTTTGAACAGTTATAGGTTCATATGTCCATAGGAGGTTGGAAGGTTAATGGCCCTAGGACCTTTACAAGACAATCCATTTTGTACCTGTGCTCCCTAATTGACAATGGTTAGATAGTCATTATTCGCAGACTGAATCAATGATCAGCATCAACTGCCCCTGTCCATGAGGGACAAAGGTGCCACCCTCGGGGTAACTTTATAGTCTCTCATTCAGTTGTCTCAGTTGAGCTTAAATAGGGTCATTGAGGAGCTCTGCTTCACATGAATTGGAAGTTTATTCCAGAGGAGTGGCAATCTGTGGGAGATATGACTGTCTCTCCAGCATATTCCGTTAATGTCACAAGCTAGGTTAAGACCCCTTTAGTGAGTGTGACTCTTGTCTCATTTGATTTGCAGATGTCAAACATTTCCATTAGGGCAGGGTCAAAGACTGCACTGTAGACCAGGCACAAGTCACCTCTCTGCAGCCTGTAGGATACAGACTACTCTGACAGGGCTTCCAGTCTTTTCATGTCGGTCACATTTTAGAGGCACTGAATTTTCTTGGTGAGAAATCTCTGTGGTCTCTCCAGCTGCTGCAGGTGTGTGGTGAGGTACATGCAAAAGGGAGCTTTGTCCTCTATTAGTGGTCTGATGAGGGTCAAGTACAGAGGAGTTATAGCATCATAAGTCTTGGATGCGATGCCCTTACTTATGAGATGCACGAAATAGTAGGCTTTCCTTACCACTGTGGACACATGGTGATCGAAGTTTAGTTTGCTATCAGCCTATGTTCCCAAATCTCATATCCCTGGGTTTGAGCTTAGGGGGATGCTGTCAGTAGTATAATTTGCAGGAACTTCCTATTTACCAGAGGGGATAGTAATGCAGTTTTTTGTGTTTAGTTTTAGTTCATTAGTTAGAATAACTTTAAAATCTGTGAAGCTGTTAGATGTTTTCTCTCCAAAAAGAAAAAAAAATCAAAAGTGTAGCATCAGTGGAAAACTGCGTTGGACTGTTCTACCCACGACGATGGTCTCGATAAATTATCCATGGCTTTCTAAGCAGTGAACCCGTAATTTTCATGTTATTTTTTCTGTAACTGGTAGTACATAAAAAAATATGATTGTGTTCCCCAGATTATAAGTAATGTATTCTTCACATGGATATCAAAATGTATCTCTGTTGCTTTGCTTTACTCCACTTTGGGGGTAAATTTCTTAACACCCAGATGTTAACATAACAACTTATCATAATCATGTTTATTTTAACTATGCTGCAGTACAGCAAATTATAGATCCACTGTCATACTTTCTGTAGTACACTAAAAAACTCTTGTCATAACATTTCTTTAAAACATTATTATTGAAAATGTCTTCACTGCCACAAATCAGATTCCCTTTTATTAGTACACTTTCAAAAGCAGTCTTCACAAAACGATATAAGACATTCTCTTTAGTTTGTCATCTGTTGGAACTCTGTGATTATATGAGAAATGTTTTCTTCTTTGATATAGCAGATACAATTCTTATCTATTTTACTGTTCCCATCCTCTCCAACAATTGATCTCCCAACTATATCTTAAATTTGTATCACACATATATATTGTTTGAAGAGCTCTAAATATAGAAGTATATCCTGTTGTTGTTAATTACTGTTTAGACATTCCCAAGGCAAGATGTAATTTGGATCTGTCATAAGTCATTTTGCTCCCAAAAGCTTCTTATTGTCTATAAATATCTTAAATGTGAAATACATCCATATAGTTGCTATATTTCTTCTATTTTAACTAGTGATATGCTTTTATTAATATATTTCTCCCATCATGTTTTCTTTCCATGCTTCTTGGCAAGTTATTGACCTATCTTCTGTGTTGAACTTAATCTAGGTTTAAAGGGTTTGGATATCAACCCATCCCATTTCATGGACTAGGTTAAGCTCTTCTCTGATGTTTACAGAGGGTAAAGAAGAGAAAGTCACTTTATTTATTATAAGAAATTATACAGTGGTGAAATATATTCTCCAAATTTTCTTTTGCCCTAAGTTGTGTATTATAGGTAATTAATGGTAGACTTTTGTCTTCATCACTGTTATTAATGGTGTTATAATTATAATGTTCATACCGATATCAACCCTCTAAAGTGCAGTTAAATGGTCTTTTTAGGTTTTTATTGATTCATTACCTGCCTTCAGTTTCTAATGTTTAGAGGACAGCAGTCCTAAATATTGAAAAAAAGATTTTTTTTCCATATACTGTCTGCTTTGTTTTGGTGTCCATTTCCTGTTATTATAACAATAAGGTGTTTTTTTACATAAATTAGTAAAACTTTCATTTGTAAAAGAATGTAAGACATCAGTTTGCTTGTTAAGACTAGATAGGCTAATGTCATCATTAGTATGTTATCAACAAGTTGCTTGACTAAACAAGCTTCATTGATTGATTGACTGACAGATTACAAAGTTCCCATCTAATAATTAAGTCACATGTTGCCTCAAAGTCTGTGAATGGCTAGTCTTTGAAAGTATCTTGTTACCCTCCACACATGTGCCCAGGCTGCTATGTCTCAAAATCCCTATAAATAAAATGGCAGCCTGCACACCATTTTCTTCAGTACTTTCTTACCGCCCTTGAGTCCTGGGCTTTGCACGCTCAGCTGTCGGGAATGATCTTCCATCTCTGCCAGATATGTCCCCTTTGGGGAAACCCACCAGACAGAAATAATATTATTTCTGTTTCTGTTTTTTTTTTTAACAAATAATTGGAACTGTGTATCTTTAAAAGTACTGGCAATTTGCTATGTTGACATTTAAGTGGAAATGACTTATCAGACAATTTATCTTTAATTGCTGGGACTAATTAACTATGTCTGGGGCAGTTTTTGTTTAAAAAAATGTACTGCTTTTATTTATTTATTTATTTATTTATTTATTTTGTGGAATTGAAGGAGTTAAATGCTTTAAGGGATTGCAGGTGTATTTTTGTGCTTGTGTACATGTCCTGACAACTTAATTGCATTTTTACTTAATTCAGTGATAGTTTATTTTTGTGATATCTGTAGGACTGTGTTGGGAAGTGTAAGTGTCTGTATACTGTTTGTGACATGGGAGTGACATCTTATTACTGACCATCTTGCTCCAGCAATGCTTATAATCAAACAGGATTCTCCTAAAATAGGAGCATGGATGCCCTTGCTGATTCTGGAGTTCTTCCTCCTACTGTACCTAAAAAGAAAAAAACAAAATAAAAAGCCATTGCTTGTACTACAGGCTCAGTTTAAACCTCTGGTATTTGTGGATGAGACTGCAGTGGCTACAACTTGTTCCTCAGACCACTCACTAGTTTCACTAGGGTACTCTGGTGTAGTCAATTTGGTCACCATGAACACAGGGGTGTCCATACAAGCCATTGGAGAACTATCATTTTTGGGCATGGGAGTTTCTATAGGGTGGCTGGAATAATATCCCAGTTTTCCACATTGATGTGCCATCCTTTAGTAATCAGTCTTCTTCTAGGAATGTCCTTAACAAAAAAGAAACAAATGATTAAAACATATTTCATCTCCAGACAGTATGTGCTAATAAAGATGAATTTACTTAACTTAGCTAAGGGCTTATTGGAGGCCTTGAATCCTGTTGAACCCCAGGAAATTTTAAACAAATCCATAGGATGTTTAATCAGGGTATTCTGACAATGACAGCGATGGGGCTTCTTCTCTACGTTCTTCACAAGCATTTGGTTGATTTTAAGGAGCACATTTCTACAGTTTCTCTTATAGGAGTTTCCATTTTCTGAGACTTTTTCCAGGATGATTTATGTACTTTTGCAGGAATAAATGGATGCCCCCTCTTGATGAGATGCTATGATATGTTACAAGTGGATATGTCACATTCTACACCTATTTCTTCTGTTATGCCAGCTTTGAAGGATAATTGTGATTCTTCCTGCAATAATCTTGATAGTCAATCTTCAGTCCCTAAAAAGACAAATAGACTTTATAAAGTTTCTTAGTGTAAAAGGGTTTACATTCTCACTTCATGTCTGTCTCAGCATCCACCCCATCTCCTTTCTCTTCAAATCTCTCCTCCAAACTGTTTCTTAGTCTTCCCCTTTGACAACAAATTGTGTCTGACAAAAATGGGTTATGAGTGTAGTTTGGGATGGTTACAAGTGGCACCGGATTGATATACCTGTCTTCCAAAGAATCCCCCACCATCCATCATTTGAACCAGACAGAAATTTTTTTTCCACAGAATCTTCATCATATGCTTTCCCTGGGTGTCATAGAATCAGTACCTCAAACCCAAAGGGTGGAAGAATTCTGTTCCTGAATGTTTCTTGTACCAAAGGAGGATCTCTCCTGACAACCAGTACTTGGCCTATCCTTTTTCTTTTTGTTTGTGTATGTATCAAAATTCAAGATTTTGACCTTATCAAATCTGTTCTCTCTTACTCCTTTAGCTCTGTAGTTAAAATATGCCTTTAGATCCCTATTGCCATAGAGTTCAGAGGTTTCCTCAGATATTTGGTGTTTGTGTCACATTATCAGTGCTCAGCATTGCCCTTTGGGTTATCTGCAACTTCAAGGGTGTTTATGAAATCCTTCAGATGAGATGTTAAACCAAGGCCCCATATTCTTGAGTTGATGGTAGCTCCTATGGATATAAAAGATCCCAAGGAACCCATCAAAAACAGTAGGGGGTCGTTTATTTATTTACAAGAAGAGCTCTTATTTTCAAAATATTTACATTTAGAAATATTTACAAATGTACAAATATACATATTCATAATTCCCTTTACAATTTTACTAAATGTTCATCCCTATCAGGCACCCCACTCCTTTTTCCATAATCACCACATGAATTTACCCAGTATTGTTGCTAAAATCTATTTACCATTTAAACATAATTTCAATATTTTTTCATTCCATATAACCCATATAACATATAATAACTTTTAATTTATTGCTTTCACATATTCTTTACTTAATATCCACATTTAATCATATTCATGTTTATTTTATCCACTTTTTTATATCTTTGGAAAAATCTTCTTTCCATAGTTTCATAGTTTTCCACATAACATTTTACTCTTTAACATTTAAAAAAAGCATGTTACATAGTTTCTTCTTCTGCACAATGTAAACATAATTTGTCACTTCTCTTTTTATAAGTCATGTTTCCTTTTACTGGTAATATATCTACTACTAGTCTCCACCATTTGCTTTTTTTTAGCTTTAATTTTTTTCATCTGTTAGATTTGCCCATGGTTTTACATAGTAGTAATTTATCATTGCATGTTTATACCATACTTTTCTATCTTTTTGCTATATCATCAATTTTTATTTTCCATAAAAATATATAGATTTTTGTTAACATTTTACTTTTTCATTTATACTTCCTTTTACTCTTTTTATTATTTTTTACCATACCCAAAAATTTATCATACTTATATTTATTACAGTTTTACTACTAATCTCTCATCTTTTTCATTTATCCACTTGAACACTTTGTACAAATTCTCTGAACTAGCATATACCACAGGGTTAATTAAACCTAAACCTCCTTCTTCTTATTTACATACAAAACTCCTCTTTTTACTAGAACCCCATATAAATGGGAAAAAATCCTTATCAAATACTGTTGGCAACTTAAACACACTTGCTAAGAATGTTATTTTCCCACCAGTACTGAATTTATCAAATAAGCCTTTTTTTCTGAATGATAATGTATATGTTCTCCAGAAATGACAAGTTTGTTTTATTTTTTCTATTAATTTTTCCTATTGAATTCTACTTACATTTTTATTCACAAATTATATACCTAACACAGAACTTTCATTCATTGTAAAATATACAACCCCTATCTTTACTACATCACCTAAACCTTTACTTTTATTTTGTTTAAAGCCATCCCTATTACCTCTAAACACTCATTTGTACAAATTATTACTTCTTTTATCAATTTTTTGCAATTATTATTATTATAATATGATTTGTCTGTTTTAACAGAAGTGAAATTCTTAACCTTTCATGTGTAGTATACCTTGCCTCCTTCATTTTGTAATTCATTTCACATACTGTCATATTCATATTGATTGTAAAAAGTATACATCTCATTAGACATCCCTGTCTTATACCACTCTTCAAGTGTACCTCTTGGCTTAACCAGCCATTTCTAAGTATTTTTACTTTATTGTTACTATACATGAACATACATTATCTCCTGTCTTTCTCACTTATATTATTTTATTATTACATTTATTATTTACTTTTTGCTTCTTCTTTTATGTTCATAATATCATCCACAACTTCTTTATAATGAGTAATTTTTGACAACCCTTCCCCTTTATATTATATATACTATCATCCATAAGATTTTCCATTTTGTTTCCAATCTCTTTTGTATTATTTTCATCAAGATCTTATAGTCATTATTATTCAGTACTTCAGTCCAGTCTTTAATTGCCTTCTGTTTTCCTTCCTCCATGTGAAGTTAAGTATTCCTCTACATCATTTTTTTATACAAAAAAACACTATTTAAATCTTTAGAAAATATACTTTTGTCAAAGCCTTCAAGTTTTATATATTTCAAACCCTATTCCATTGGGTCCTGCAACCAAATCTATAATCAGTTGTCCTAATACTTTATCTACCTCATTTAAAGAAGTCTATTTTGAGAACTCTTTATTCTTTTTTTTCTGTTAATTTTTTTACTTTTCATGTTTTTTTCACTACCTGCTTTTTTCTTTAAACATTTCTAGTACATATTGTACTGCACTATTCATAATCATTTTCTGAGTTCTTTCTATTTCTCCTTTTACATTTTTTTCTCTCATTACACTACCATCTTTCTTTACCAATCTGCTTAAGTAATTTAATACTTCTTATCTGTTTCTTTGTAAAAATATCTTTGCTTATAACAACTCTTGCATTTTTCTTGATTTTATTCATATAATTCTTTTTTTGTCAAAGTACTTTCTATCATTATGTTCTGAATCTTCCACTGCATCAAGTATTGTTTTATATTTTCTTTCTCTAGTGTTCTCACATCCTATTTCCAATTTAAAAAAAAAATGTTTTTAATTTTTTTCCTTAAATAACATCCACCATTCAGGATTTTTTTTTTATAAAATGTTCTCAAAGTAATATGATCTTTCATAACAGTATTACTAATTTCTTTACTTCTTCATTCCATGATTTGTCATTTATTATTTTCATTCCTTTGCCTATTTTCATATATTTCCTAGCCAAATTGAAAGATGATCAAAAAGTCGTGTTTCAACTATCTCCCCTTCTCCTATAGCTAAATATTTTGATGCTATAAAATAAAATGATTCATTTCTATACATACATTTTTTGTAAATCCTTGAATTTATGTCCCAAACTTTTAATGTATCACATTAACGTCTAAAATTTTTCTTATATCATTTCCTTTCTTTTTACACTTGCCTCTTAAATCACAGTTAAAGTGTGCTGTTGTCATAATATTCATATTTATCACTAAATAGTTTAAAATCTGCTTAAATAAGCTGTCCCTTTCTTTACAATTAGTATATGCATATAATGGTATAATTCTGCATGCTTGTACTTTTCATTTCAAATCTACAATGGTTAATTTTCCCATTTTTGCAATAGTTACATCTAGTATCTTTACTGTGTTTGTGTAGAATGTAGTTATTCTAGAGCATTCTCATTTCCCAAATTCCAGATTATCTTTCCTCCTCATAGTTTCTCTGTTTGTAATATTTCTTCATTTGTTAAAAATCTTGTGTCTATAATGTACTTACATCTACATCACATGTACCACACCACTCCAAAATCCCTAGTCATCTTACTATTTTTAATACTGCTCACATTTACAGAAAACACTCTAAAATCTTCATTTTCTTGTTCCCTTAGATTCATAGTTTCATTAGTTCATAGCTAATTACTAGGCTAGCTTTCTTAATAATCCATTCTAAGATTGGCCAATTTCCCTGCCAAAGGTGAGAATCAAATACTGTACCTTGTGTCTGTTAGTCAAACACATTAACCATTATAGTAATGCCCAGTCACTAGCTCTATATATCTCCTTCATTCATTTCCTTTCTGTTTTTATTTTGTACTTATCCCTTTTAATTTTCTTTTTCTGTCTTTTCCCCTTTTACCAGTATAATTCTTTTGTGTATTACCTCCCAGTTTATGACTTCTTCATCGCTTATTTCAGAACCTTCTTCTATGTCCTCATTATTATTTTTTTATCTAATTGTACTTCTGTTTCTACTACTTCTAAAATACCTTCCCCTTTGTTCATTTTCTTCTCTTTCTTTTTCTGTTTCCTTACTTTTTTTTTTCATTTCAGCAGTCCATCCATAAATGTCCAATTTTGTTACATTTATAACATTTCAGTTCTCATTTTTTTGATCATATCAAATTTCCCCAGAAATATAACATTTTCTTTTGTCATAGTGTTAGTAAAAACATGTCATGGGCTATCCCCATTACTCTTAAAAACTGTGTGGACCCAACATTCTGTCCTTTTGGAATTTTAAATTCCAGTCTTGTTTGTGAAGAAAGAAATACTTTGGTGGAGACAACAGATTGCCCTAACTCTAGGTTTCTCATTTTTTTTTCTAGCCCCAACTAAGTCTGTAACAACCAACATTTTAAATTTTGCTTGGAGACAATTTCAATGGCAGTAAAAGTGCAAGGCCTTTGGAACAAAACAGGCAATCCAAATCATATAAATGTCAAATAGATATTAGCTGTTATCCAAGTTATAGAATTTTGTCACTATCTGTAGTAGTTGATTACAGGCAACACCACAAAAATACAGTATATATATACAAACAAGGAGGCACCACTTATTACCCTGTGCACAGAACAGGTTATGGTAGTTTGTGAGTCACTCTGTAGCATTGTTTAATCCTTCAAGCTGTCTACATTCTGTCAGAGCAAGTACATTTAAAAGACAAAAAAATGACATATTGTAAAATAGATTGACTTTACCTGAAAACCCACTTATATGAATTCATTATATATCATACAGTAGTCTATGAATTAAAGAAAATACATGTTTTAATACTGTAGTTGGTTACATAGAAATTGCACAGAAAGTGGATGCATGTGCTTATCAGTTGGAAGTACAGAGAATGGTAGCAAAGGCAGCAAGGGATTTACTAGGAGGTAGATCTTAAAAGGACTAGTATATAAAACATTAGGTAACATAAGGTAGAGATTTGTATAGACCTGTATTAAAGAAAGTAGAGATAGTGGTAATTGTCTGGGAAATGGAAGTTTTGTAGGAGAGAAAGTAGGTAGAGGGTAGAGTGGCAGCCTGTAGAAGAACAGTGTAAAAGACACTTGTGGGAGAGAATATACAATGACATTTCTTAATGTAGAGATATAAAGTTACAGGAGTAAGACTAGGGTACATAAAGGGAGTATAACTTTGATGGTGGAGTTTAGGTTGAGTATGGGGGGGTAGCCTGGGGTGTAGTGCATGACCACAACCATTTATTTAGCAGGTGTTTCTTTAGTGATGTTTAGAAGCCATGCGGTATATCTACCTGTGTTATTGTTAGTTTTGGTTCCAGAGATTTGCTACCTGTTAGAATACAGTGAGTCTCCTGTGATGCTATTTGATTTTCTCAAGGCAAAAAAATCTTTGTTGTTGGATCATAGGGTTTGATTATTGGTATAGGGTTGCAGTATTCCTTTTACAGATGGGGAGTTTATTAGTTTATGGGCTGTAATAAGTTGAAGGTAGTTGAGGAAAGTTTTAAAAATCTAACCAGTTAAGGCTTCTTAGTGCTATGCAGTGGTGTTTTTTTTTTGAAGATTATTTGTTGCAAATTTTGCAGTTTTGTTATATGCTGTCTCTAGTTTATTTTGAATGGTTAAGTTAAAATTTGTAAATATGGGTGAATAGAGTAGGGATAGAAGTTGGTATGTTTGTGCAATGTTTTTTTCTGGAGTTATTAGTGAGGAATTTCTAAACCCTGTAGAATGATCCTAGCTTCCAGTTTGTTTTTTGATGGCTAGCAGTAGGTGTTGGTCATATCTGAGATTATCATCAAGCATTATTTCAAGGAATTTTGCCTACAACATATTATATTTTTGCTTTGTTGGCTAATAGGAAATAGAAAGATTGTTTTTGGTTTGAGTAGTTTTGATTGCTGTTTTTATTTTTTAGCATTTAAGAGCAAGTATGTGCTATCTAGCAAGATTCTATGGCTTGAAAAGCCTTTTGTGTGTTTTCTTGTAGGGAGGCTAGTGTTTTAGCTAAGAGTGGCCTCATCTGCATATTGTACAAAGGTAGCTTATTGATAAAGGTATTGAAAAGGACGGGCTGAATTAAGCCCTGAGGAACACATACTGTGACTGAGGAAATCGGAATAGTCTTGATGCCACTTCATGGCACTCATGATGGACGTAGTGGAAGAGATTGGGTGACAAGAGCTGAATGTGGCTGAAAGTATCCCAAGGAAACCAAACAAAATTCTTCACCTACCTAAGCACAGACCACATTTGACCAAAACACCTCTTGTGATGCCCATTACTGTGAGCAAACACTAAAAAGGAACTGCCCAAGTAGTCTACCTTCCTAACCATGAATCAAGGAATATGGACCATGGGGAGGAAGTAAATTTACACTTTGGGTACTTTCTTGTTGGTGAGGACTAAACTACCTAACATAACACTATTTTCCAAAAGGACCTACCTGAACAGATGCTCGGTTTCTTGAGAAGCCTGACATACCCAATGCACACAAGCAGTTCAAATTTCAGGATAATATTGTGCTGCTGATTTTCAACCTGTCCACGAGGCTCTAATGTAATGTTGCTAAAGGAGAGAGCAGGGTAGCAGGCACAGGAGTACCATTAAGGTGCCTTACATGACAACACTTATGTGACTTTGCGAAGAACTCTGAGGTGGATTTGGTTAGTGCCCCTTTATGATGGGTCCTCCCTGTTGAACCTTCAGTAAAAGAGAAGTGCCTGAAAAGCAAACAAGAAGGAAGGACAGTGTCTGCCATGGGTGTGAGCTTTAAGACCCACCAAAGATCCTTATCTAGAATGCAAAAGAGATCCAGAGCCCTCTAGTTTAAAAATTCCCAGCACTTTCTATTCATTGTTATGAAAGAATGGTATGTTTACATGAAAATATGCCCACTGCTATAAAGATGTATTTTTAAGCACTGTACATTTCCAAAAATAATGTTATTAGCTCAGTCGGTGTCCAGTTATTTGGGAACTGTTAGTTATTTTTTGAGACATGTTTTAGTCCAACTAATATAATTTATTTCAGAGTAGTTAAGTTATTCATGTTATTTTAGTTGTTTTCATAGTTACTTAACAATATACCATAGGATAGGAATATATGTATGCATGTATATATGTATATATATATATATATATATATATATATATATATATATATATATATATATATATATATATAGATATATATAGATATATATATATATATATATATATATATATATATATATATATATATATATATATATATATAGTTCCCTTCACATGGTCAACTTTTCAGAAAGTCAACTTTCATATGGCCTAGACCATATGATTGACTTTCGAAAAGCTGACCATGGTGAACCGCTATCTCTGTATGGTGCGGAATGGGAAAATTTCCTTCTTCTGCACTGTAGTGTGATCTCGGCGGTGGTATATTTAAGTTACGGGGTGTGGGGGGGTGCAGCCCCTCACAGGGGGTGCATGGAGGCTTTCCCCCCTGCTAACAGTTGAAAGGTAAGTGTTTATTGTGTGTTTTGTGTTTATTTTACATGGTCGGCTTTTCGACAGTCGCTCATATGGTCTTGACTGAAAAGTCAACCATGTAAAGCAGACCCATATATATAATCACGTGACCTAAAGCCCATTTGACTGACACCTGTTTGACCTAAATGTCATTTGACCTAAAACTCATTTGACTGACATCCCTTTAACCGACATTTAAGACATAGACTTGCTATGAGTTTTCCTTCACCTGTGACGTGCTTGTGAAAGAAAGAATTAATTTAACTTATAGTGCTGCCTGTTAGAATTCTGATAGTCATGTAGAAAGTAGTGTTGTAGTGTTTCTAAATGTGGATTTTTCTATTTGCATTCTTATGGGAAGTATCTAAAGTAATTTGGCAAATGTTTTGTGCATTCCATCAGTAGTGACAGTGTGTATAGTACTGTAAAGCAACTTAGAGGTATATGCCCTTTTCCCCACTGTAGTGCATTCCTGGAGTTAGTATATATAATTAGGGGGGTGTGGGGGGCACAGCCCACACCTAGTTTGGTTGTACATTGTCCCATTTCTGTTAAGAGGGTTAGTAAGTAGTTTTTAAGTTCTGGAAAGGGTTAATTCATAGGTTCATAGGTTAGTACTAAGCTAACTGCCCTTGCGAGCCATTTTAAGCTTAGCTCACAATTATCCCTTGTGAGACTCAACCCTGCAACTTGTGTTTGTAAGGGCAACACTTAACCTTTAGGGCACTACCTCCCTACCTATGGTTAAGTGTGCTTGTGTATGGTTTAAGATTTAGTATGTTGAAATTCAGTATTGTAAGCTGTCGGTGAAATGGGAGTCAGTCAAATGAAATTTAGGTCAAATAGGTGTAGGTCAAATGGGTGTCAGTGAAATGAGTTTTAGGTCAAGTGAAGTAGACCCGTAGAACCTTACTCAGAGAAGCAGTTTTAACAATTTATGTGAAATGCTTTTAAAAGTAAGTCAGACTTTTACTTTCCAGTGATTTGCTATACACACATCATATTTCTTGTTGAGTAGGTTATGTGATTTTAATAATTTTAATGATTTGCATATAAACTAATTGTTAGTGAGTTACAGTGATAGAGCTATAAACAGAGTGTGTTGACTGTATTTATGGTTATGACTTTATTTGATTATTGTTAGTTGATATTGATTATTCAAGAGATGTTTATTTCTAAAATGATCTTTAGAAATTTCCCGTGTTATATTGTTATATTTGATTATTTGATTGTTGAGAATGTAAGATGGACTTATATTATGAATGTACTATAGAAGGCATGGTAAACCAAACAGGAGGTCAGATTATGATGTTTAAGTATTTTCCCCTTAAAAAGGGACTTTGATAATGTGAATTCTTGAAATCTGTGAATTGTGATGCCTTAATTACTGTCTTGTGGCATTGTTATTTTTATGATGTTGATATTGTGTCATTCTGTTTATGATATAATAAACAGCTCTCAATTTTCTTGAAAAAGGGAGGACTCATCTATATTTATAAGGTACTCATTGTATTACATAAAAATTATTAGCTTCAATAGTTTAGAGAGCATATACAGGAAATGAGTTGTTCTATCTTTTGATGTCTGAGATGTTTATAATGTTCTAGTCATAAGTAAGAATTTTTTTAAGAATAGTAATTGAGGCAGGATGGAGTGGGTGGAGAAGAGTGTCAGGAGTGATTTGTGACAGATGAGTACCAGCAAGAGTGAAAGGGAAGGTCTACAAGAGGGTAGTGAGATCAGCTATGTTATATGAGTTGGAGACAGCGGAATTGACAAAAAGGCAAGAGTCAGAGCTTGACATGGCAGAGTTGAAGATGTTAAGATTTGCACTTGTGACGAGGATGGACAAGTTTAGGAAAAGTATATTAGAGGGTCAGCATAGGTTGGAAGGTTTGGAGACAAAGCCAGAGAGGCAAGATTACATTGGCTTTGACATATGCTGAGGAGGGATGCAGAGTATATTGGGAAAAAGATGCTAAGGATGAAGCTGCCAGGCAACAGGAAAAGAGGAAGACCTAAGATAAGGTTTATGGATGTGGTGAGAGAGGACATGCAGTTGGTTAGTGTGACAGAGCAAGATGCAGAGGGCAGGAAGAAATGGAAACAGTTGAACTGCTGGGGTAATCCCTAACAGGAGCAGCCGAAAGAAGAAGAAGAAGAATTGAGCTTTCAGTTGGCCTTCCCTGGTGATCTTACAAAAGCAGTTTAAGCTGGATGCCTTTGGCTTTGCTTGCTGTTGGAGGTGCTTTGATACATGTATGTGACTTTTTGGTGCCTGAGTTAACTTATTTGATTGATACAGTTTAAATGTGGATGTTGTGAAGATTGAGTAAGTCCATATGGTATCAGAAACTAGTCATTCATGTTGCTTCATATTTTAATTGCTATGATAGGAGACTGCATGAATGTGAAATGCTGATGAACTTCCTGCATGTAGTTCCCCAGTAAAATAATGATGTTATGTCAAAATATTATTGAACAGTAAGCTGAATACCTGTTAGTTTAGCTGATAAGAAGACTTGACTAACACTTGAAGAAAGACTTGGAATTCAGTGAACAAACTTAGGGTAGCATGAATTAAATGCTATAATTTTTTGATGGCATGATTTATGTGCCCTTCATGGCTTAGGAGAAGATTAGGCTTTAATATAAAAGCGTGGGAGGTATCAGTGGTGTTATATAAAGTACAAATGATACCAAGGCAGCCTTTGCTAATGTCCTCGTTGTAGGGTCTGCTTTTTACATATATATATATATATATATATATATATATATATATATATATATATATATATACATACAAATATTTTTGGATAAGGGAATGTTACATACATCTGTGTATAGGAAACCATGCAGAAAGAATACTACTGCATCTTACTAGTATGCACCCTGGTTATGTGTTTAAGAATATTGCTAAGAATCAAGCATATAGGTTATCAGGATTGCATATCAGTGATGAAGGCTTTCAGCAGGCACTTGTACGTTAGAACAAGATCTGTTAACCTGTGGTTATTCCAGGAATGATTTTAATGTGGCTGATAGAGCTGTTAAAAGAGATAGGTATGGTTTAGCTAAACCTTATTTTTCCCATAGTAATGGTACTCGTGCTAGGAGAACAGGTAGTAATAAGAGATACATTAGACCTGTCATCACATTTACCAGTGATGTCAGTAAGGTCTGTGATGTAGTGCAGGGGAATTCGTCAGTACTCATTTCAGATGTTAGAATGTCTGACATTGTAGGTGACTCACCCCACTTTTGTTTTAAGAATGGAATATCCCTTAAAAAGATAACTTTGTTATGGCAGTGGCAAGAGGCTTAAGCCTCTTTCTGAGAGGAAAGGCACTTTTGCGTGCAGAAATTGTACAGCCTGTCCTTATATCTCAGAATCTAAGGTGTTTAATCATCCAGTTACTGGCTTTATATTCACTCCTATGTTTTATGCAAATTGTTCTAGTAGGAATTTAGTTTACCTTGCTGTCTGCAACAAGTGCAGTAGTTTTTATGTGGGGAAAACATGCAAGACTTTGAGAGAGCGTTTACTTGAACACAGGTTATATCAGGCATAGGATATCACTAGTGCTTTATTTAAACATGTTCAAAATTTTAATGATTGTTCTTTTAATTTTTTAGTTATACAATGTGTGAACATCAATAAGAGAGGAGGTGATTAGAATAACATTATTGAAAGAGCTGAAACAAAATGGATTACCTTATTACAAGCACATAAAAGCCCGGGTTTTAATGGGTATGTGCCTTTAAAATCCCTCCTGAGAGAACGTAAATTGTTTCATCGATCAGATAATTCAGTTTAGTATATATATTGTTTGTGATTTTTTTTTGTAATTTGCCTGAAGAAGTGCCAAGTGTGAGGCATGAAAGCACTTGCCTTTTATATTCATTAAAGTTGCCTTCTTTTACAGCCGTGTTTGCTCCTGTATTTATAAATATTTTTTTTTTACTGAGGTTTTTGTTAATACAGGACCTTTACTGCTTCTGATACTGCTTTTTTGGTGTACATTAGACTACAGAGTACCTCAGTTGAAAACATTAGGTCTGAAAGCTACAGTCTAAACAAGTAAGGGCCTATGACAGAGCCCTGTGGGACACCCTGACTGTAACCAATGATTTCTCCTGTCCAGTTGCTGTATGATACTTGCCATGTTCTATTTGTAAGCCATGCAGCTATCCATCTTATCAAGAGAACATCAATACCTAGTTGTTTTAATTTCCTGATAAGTGTTTTGTGTATGACCATGTCAAATGCTGAAGTTAAGTCTATATAAATTACATGACAGCACAAATTTTCATTCATAGGTGTTGTTATATTGTTATAGAATATCATGTTACAGGTGGTAATAGATCTATTTTCAACATATGCATGCTGATATATGGTTTCAAGTCCCAACCTATCCAATTCTGACAATAACTTATTCAGTATTACCTTCTCCATTATTTTTCTACAACATGAAAGTAGACTTAAGGGTATATATATATGACTCTGAGTTTGTGCCCTTTCCCTTAAAGACAGGTTTAATAAGTGCATGTCTCCAATCTTGAGGAATCTCCCCATATTTATATGAACTAGTGAATAATAGATATAATGGAACCATAAGATCTTGCTGAAGTGTTCTTAGGTCATTGTTACTAATTCTGTCTCCTTCCTGGGCTTTATTTGGATCCAGTTTGTACAGTTCTTTTTCAATATAATCTAATTTGATTCCAGTAGCTGGTGTTACCTGGATGTCCCAGGACAACTTATCAATCACCCCTTTTGTGGACCCAAACTGTTTTGCATAAGATTTTGTAAATATATCTATAATCTGTTGTCTCTGAAAATAAATTTTATAATCTGCACACAGTTTGATTTGTATGTCTTTACTCCTTCCACATCTTATGTATCTATAAAAGGTTTCCTATTATGCTCAGTATCTTTATGTACATTTTCTTCAAATTTGTATTGATCTTGTCTCACACTATGCTTAATCTGTTTGTCCAGCTTGTTTATTTCCGTTTTCAAAGTTATAGTTTGACCTCTCTTCCATTTATTGTATTTTGTGTCTCTCACTTTAATCAGATATCTTGTTCTTATGGAAATATATCCCCCTGACATTATATGCCTAGATCCTAATGTTAAACATTTTTTGATTTTTTGCACTCATTTCTCTTTCAAAACTTTCCACATTCCATCTGCAGTTCTTCCACTGGACACCTCATTCCAGTAACTTTTACATAGTGACTGCTTGTTTCCATATAATCTGTAATTAACCTTCCATGCGTTGGTTTAGATTTCAGCTTGGCAGCATATTTACCAACACATTAACTTTTATAAATCCATGATCACTGCACATCAGTGGTGGTAAAACTTGACTTGAAGTAACAGTATTTTTTTGGGAACACAAACAATGTCTAGTATGCTCTGTCCCCTGTTTTTTTACAATCTGAAGCAACTGTTCCAGAATATACGTTGTGAATAATTTCCTTACTAACATTGTTGAATCGATATTATTCCAGTCTGTTTCTGGTAAATTTAAGTCCCCAGCTAATATTATTCATCCTTCCTGTGTTTCATACAAGAAATATATGAATTCCTTGAGGTCATCTGCACTCGACTTTGGTGGTCTATACACTCCAACAGTTGATATATGTTCCAGGGATCTCTTTATTGTCACAGTTACACAGTCTTTAGTATTGGTGTTATCATTGAACATGTAATAATCACAGGTCTCATAACTATCTTTAATCCCTATCATAACACCTCCATCTGATTTTTTTGTTAGAATGTCTGTTACAGTAAAAACATTTATACCCTGACAGAACGGGTTTCCAGTCATTGTTCTTTAACTATGTTTCACAAACAATAACAATATCAATCTTCTGGGAACATAGCAAATTTTCCAATAAAAAAAACGTTATTATTAATGCACATATAATTAACAACCATCACAGATGCATCAGATGTTGCTCTCTGTGAACTATTAAATTTTTGACCTGACAAAAATCCTACCTAGTGTTTTTCAAATATTGCAAAATATCCGCTGCAAAAATTCTCTTCTGTGATCTTGACAAATGCATGCTATCCTGTCTGAATAAATGTGTGCCCAAAACTAGGCTTGGGTGCTCTAAACATTTCCATTTTTTAAAAACAGGACATTTTTTCCATGCGGGTATTTACCCAAAAATTCTTTTCATTCACAGTGACTTGACTATCCATTCAATAGGTGATTTGTGAAAAATACGTCTTTATACCAGTACAAGCTATACTATCTAAGAGGGCAGCCAATTCACTACTAACAGTCAGAGTATCCTTGCACATGACATCATTTGTACCAACATGAATAAAACCAGATCCATACTTCCTTACATTAAGACATTTCAAGGCTTGTCTCATGTCTTCTATTTTTGCTCCTGGCAAGCATAACACTATTCTATGTTCATTATGTCTTTCGGCCTATCCTGGTTAGAGGTCTCCACAGCGGAACTCCGGTCTTTTAATGTTTGGTAGTGGATTTTTATGTGACGAGTTAACAGCCCTGATGCACAACCTTCAACGAAGGCATGCCCATTCACGCATGCCTCCACACAGAAGATGCTTTAGCTGAGAATTGAACACGACAATGTCTTGCTGTAAGGCGACAACGCTACCGCAGCACCACTACCGCTGGTATTCTATGTTCATTATCTTCTCTGCAAATATTAAGTATCAGTTCCTCTAACAACTGAATCTCCAGTTACAAGAATATCTTTGCTGACCATCTCTGAAGAAATACAGTAATATCTGCTCTATCAATTGTTACAAAGGATAGATCTTCATCACAATTAGTCTAATTAATCTCACTTTTTCCATTGTTTATTAAATTCTCATCCATCTGGCATTATAAATCCAAAGCTTGAGCCATGTAGTCAACATCTGTCTTTCTCTTCTTTTTTTCTTACAGTAATGTTCTTCAGTCCTTCCACGTTCAATTTTGATTTCTTCCTTTTCACCTGCCCCTTACCTCTTTTTTCTACCTTCTCGTTTGGGGAAATTATGCTTTTTTCTGTAGACTGAAGGTTTTCTGATAGAAAAATATTATCATTCCTGTAATCTGTGTGTTACATAACAAAGTGGTGTCCTTTATAGCACATATTCTCTTTACTTTACAATCAGTTTCTTTTTCTTCCTTATTTGTTGTGAACTTCTTCCTTTCTTTCTTTTTTGTTTCTTTCTAAACAAACAGGATCCTCAGATTGATGAATACTTGCTGACAGAATTCCAAAGTTGTCAGGGGCATTGTCTTGTTTTATAGGAGTTCAGTGATCTTTGCAGACAATAGATGCATCATTTCCTGAATGTGTTCTATTTGTTCTTTGCCAAGCAGTTACAACGACACGAAAGTAGAAAAGAGAGGAATGGTGTCACAAACACACAGAAGTGAAGTTTCCTCCAAAAATATCCAAGAATGTCCACGACTGTTAATAGTCAACAACCAAAGGTTTATTTTCAAAAATCACTACACAGTGCTTTTCGTTCAGACCAATGTCCGAACTTCTTCAGATGAAACACTAGCGCTACCCCCAGGCTGTGTTTAAATAGTAAAACTGTTGATACATCGTTAATTCTCTAGATCAGTAAATTAATTTAATTAGATGTCTTTCTTTATAACATTCAGGTGAACAACTAGTGAAAGGTTGTACCACAATTGATCAAAGTTAACAAGTAAATATATATTACTTGTTTTTGCTGTTGGAAATGCAATATAGGAAGACAACCTTAATGTTATTTCATTCACGTAACCTTATAAATACAATTTAAACCACTCTGAGTGTAGTCCTAAAAGCACTTGTTCTATCACAGTAAGCAGATGTCTTTCTCTTTAATAAGAAAGTTAATTTACTGCTCCAACTCTAAAATAAATAATCCAACAGTTCAAACACCCTAAACATATTAAAAATATATAAAAATCTAATTAAAAGGGCTGTATATGTGTGTGAAATGTAAAGTGGGCACGTAAATGTGTAAGTATGAAAAATGTGTATAAATGCCCACACATAAAAAAACAATATACATAATCATGTGTAAAAATACTTACAAAAAAATATGCTGTCTTGAAACCTCACAGATTCAGTAAACCTCACCACTCATTAAAATCTTTTACTAGTGTTTGGTTGTTATACAGTATGGTGATGTTTTCTAGCATTAGTTAGGTCAATGTCCAAGTTTTTAACAGTTATTCAGGTATTTTAATGATTTTATACCTTTGTAGTAAAACTAACAGTAAGATATATTGAAAAATCTAACAGTTGTCCTTTAAATGTAAATGTTAGATTTTTCAATATATCTTACTGTTAGTATGAGTCTATGAGGTTTCAAGACAGCATATTTTTTTGTAAGTATTTTTACACATGATTTTGTATATATTTTTTTATGTGTGGGCATTTATACACATTTTTCATACTTACACATTTACGTGCCCACTTTACATTTCACACACATATACAGCCCTTTTAATTAGATTTTTATATAGTTTTAATATTTTTAGGGTGTTTGAACTGTTGGATTATTTATTTTAGAGTTGGAGCAGTAAATTTAGTCGCAACTTCGGTTGTGCGAACTTTCTTATTAAAGAGAAAGACATCTGCTTACTGTGATAGAACAAGTGCTTTTAGGACTACACTCAGAGTGGTTTAAATTGTATTTATAAGGTTACGTGAATGAAATAACATTAAGGTTGTCTTCCTATATTGCATTTCCAACTTGCACTTTTAGCAAAAACAAGTAATATATATTTACTTGTTAACTTTGATCAATTGTGGTACAACCTTTCACTAGTTGTTCACCTGAATGTTATAAAGAAAGACATCTAATTAAATTAATTTACTGATCTAGAGAATTAACGACGTATCAACAGTTTTACTATTTAAACACAGCCTGGGGGTAGCGCTAGTGTTTCGTCTGAAGAAGTTCGGACATTGGTCTGAACGAAAAGCACTGTGTAGTGTTTTACGTGATTTTTGAAAATAAACCTTTGGTTGTTGACAATTAACAGTCGTGGACATTCTTGGATATTTTTGGAGGAAATTTCACTTCTGTGTGTTTGTGACACCATACCTCTCTTTTCTACTTTCTATTTGTTCTTTGCCTAACATTATTTATCTCACCAGTCCAGTCATTAATATATGAAACAACAGTTCTCCAAGCCATGCCAGTTGCACAATTGCAATCATCATCAAGTCTAGATTTACTTCTAACAATGACAAGCAAATCATCCAGCTTTTGACACGAGGAACACAGATCATCCATGTTATCAGCTGTTCCCTTTAAATATGCATAGCATTTACTATACTGTACAAGATATTTGTGCATTAGCAAATTATTAATTCCATACTTATTTAAGGAATCCATATTCAGCTTCAAGCGTATAAAATATTGTAAAAGGAAAACATAATCAAAATCAGTAACCATAGAATTCAAAGAGAACTTAAGTAAACTTCTATGACAAAAAAAATCACACATGCAGTATACAACTAAATGCTAAAGTAAGTACAGTGAAGTTGTTCTGACCGTACAAGTTCTGCAAGCAAGACAAAAGCTGTAATTCCTTTACTTCACGCAGTAGCTTCTGCTCACTATCTTTTGCAGTCGCACTTCTTTTTAACAGTAAAGATCAAGAAATCACAAACTAAGGTAGGATTGTTTAGATATGCTCAGGATTTTCCTCTCTGCAGTCTGTGTGAGTTTATAGCTGTCTAGGCCCCTTGGGGTGGCTAGAGCTTGCCTGCCTAAAACCTATCCCTTTCTAACAATCAACACTGAAATTAAAGGTAAAACAACAAAACATGAATCAAAGTACATCGTGTTAACAAGCTATCCCTTCCTACCTACAAACAGTGATAACAAATAAAATATAAATTCAAATAAAACTTCTCTTACCAGTCAACTCCACAGTAAATCACAAACCAAGGTAAGATTGTTTAGATATGCTCAGGATTTTTCTCTCTGCAGTCTCTTTTTGGTTAAAGTGTAAAAGTTCATTGTGAGAAAATGGGAAAGGATGTCAAACCTTTTCTGCTGTTGGCATCAGGGTTTAAGAAATCAACATTCATGCCCTGTAGTGGGAGTATTGTCAAGAGCAGACTATGCAGAATATGTGGTCATAAGCAGACGACCGTCTGCATGTCATCTTCTAGAAATGTAAACAGTCCTAAGACTGGACGTCTTTTATAACTCCTTGAACAAAGGTGTTACAGCCATCCACATAACCAACATGGCACTGGTTATGAGTAAACAGGTGCATGTTGGAAATTACAATAATCACCTCTCTTGAGAAGTGATGACAGATTGGGAATTGGGCAGAAGGATGCTTTCACATTGTGCTGCTGTTTACTGACACCTGATGCATTGTCCTTCAGTCTTTCAGTAATGTGGAAAATTTTCTACCACTAGGGCAAAACTTGCTGTGTTTTTCAACAAAGTACATGCAAGATTTTATATTTCTTCACATTTTTCTTCATACTTTTTCTGGATCAGTGGGAGTCTTGTTTAGAATAGGTCTGGGAAATTCTTCATACTTTCTCTCCATCCTCTTATTTTGAAATTCATACAGAAAGCCAAACAAAATATTTCTAAGCTATTTCTTTATTCTCATAGATGTTCTTCGTTTCACTGTTGCAGTCATTACATTTGGGTTATCTGCCTGCAGATAGCCCTCAGCCAGCCTGAATACCAGAGTCTTGGATTCCTGCATCGGATGCTGTTGCTTCTTCCATGACGTCAGGTCGTCAGGGGTATAAAACATGCAGCCGGCACCATTACATCAGTCTTTCTTGCCGTGCAGTGCCCAAAGCAGAAACAGTCCGCAAGTGCTGGTCGGCCGACTCCTGAAATTTTCGTTTTCGAGTTTCACAACTGAAGTCTTTGAAAAAAGCTAAGTACCCCATTGGGGATCCTTTTTCTTGCTTTTAACCGATATCAGTAAAAGTTAACAACTCTCTTACCTGTGGAAAGCAAATACTTCATAAAGATTTTAGTTCGTACTGCATTCCTTGCTTAGGCCAAGACCACGACGTCCCTCGCTGTCAATTTTGTGCCTTATTCAACCCCCGAACTATTCATCGTTGGTCTATTTTCGCAGCAGATTATTTTGGTACTCGGTTTAACTATCCAGAAACGGCTTTGGTAAGCCATCTGACTACTGATATTCCGAAAAAACGTAAAGATAAAGACAGAGACAGACCGCACAGGTCCAAAACTGCCTATGACGCTTCCGTTAAGCTAGTCGCCGGTTCGCCAGTACTCAGTGAGGTGCTTTTGCAGCCCCTGATACCCGCTACTTCAGATTCGCAGGCCTCTACTGAGACCCATTCGGAGTCTGGAATGCCACGAGATGCTTCTTCGACTATGGAACCTGTGGAAGTCTCTACCTTAGATGGGTCTGGAGCCACTGTGCAGGCACCAGCTTCTGAGGGTGTATTCAGGCCTACAGATTTGCATTTCAAACCAACACCTTCTTTTTCATCAAGGCCTAAAACACGACCCATGCCTAGAAAACTGATGTCCAAACAGCATGGTCAGGCCCATATGCCTAAAAAACTAATGCTTAGAATGGCTGAAGACCTTATTACTTTAATTAGGAGAAGCCAGCCTTCCCCCTCTAAGAGACCTTGAACTGATTTTCCTTCTGATTCTTCTGATCTGGATTCTGAAATTTCTGTTACTTCTGATTACCAGGATTTGCCCTTATCTACCTATGAGGATTCTGATGCAGAGAATTCCATTCCCTCTGCTTCCCCTCCAGAAGATTTTTCTTTTGGTGAAACCTTGCGCACCCTTAGGGAGCATTTCTTCTGGAAAAGCCAGGATTAATCTGACTCCAAAAAGAGGCTTAGGGAATTCTTACTCCTCCCCTCAACACAGGCATTTAGCTATCCCTCCTGTTCTGGACATTGTAGATGATGCCTTCTTGGAATCTAGCCTGGCCCCAGACACTTTACCTCCAGATCCCAGAAAACCTGACAGGTATTACAGAGTACCTGACTCTCACAACTTCCTCTTCAAGAATCCTACTGCGGATCCAGAAACCATTTCCCAAGGGCCAAAAGGCATTAAGGCTACTGCTGCCAAAAAACCTACCCCTTCTGATAGAGATTCCAGGGCCTTGGACAGATGGGGTAAGAAGGTATACACTTCTGCTACTTTGGCCATTAGGGCCTTAAATTGCCAGTTTCATATGTTAAAGTATCAGCAGCATATTATGGGACTACTTAAACAGAAAATTATGTTGATTCCTGACTGTGCTGAACATAAAGAATTACAGGATTTAATGCATTCTGCTGAACAAGTTGGTAAACATACTTTGCAATGTGGTTTTGACTCTTTAAAAGCATCTTGCAGGGCTGCTGTCACTGGGTCTGTACTTAGAAGGCATGCTTGGCTTAAGGAGCAAAACTTACCAGATCATGTTAAAACTAAATTACTGGATGCTCCCTTAAACCAAGACCGCCTGTTTGGCAACAAAGCAAAAGAAGTCCTTAAAAAGATGGAGGAAAAAGCTAAATCTATGCAAACTGTTAAAGATTTCCTGCAAGTACACCCTCCCAGATTTAGTAGGCATTGGGCTTCTATGAATTGGTCCTTTCCAGTTGCTTCCAGGCCTTCTCAGTCCAAACCCAGGAACAGCAGACTACCTAGGCTACAGTCTCAAGGTACACACAGGCCTAAGCAGTGGGGGGCTCCCACTTCCAAAGCTGGAAGTAGTAAAACACCCCCCTATGGAAAATTGTCACAATGACTTAACCTTAACCCTTTCAAGCCCTGCTCAACTGCCTGCTCCCTAAGGGGAAAAGCTCACCCTGCATGCAAAAAACTGGGAACTGATTACCCAGGACAAATGGGTTTTAAATATAGTTTTCCAAGGATATAGATTCCACTTCCACACCTTACTAACCCCAAATGGTTGGCCAGACCTACCCCCAAATCAGTGGGCAGAGGCTTAACAGCAGCTTCTCTCTCTTCTAAGTATCAGGGCTATTCAAAGTGCCCCAGCGGAAGAAAGGGGACAAGGTTTTTACTCAAGACTTTTCCTAGTACCCAGAAAAGACAGCTCCTGGCAAACTATCCTGGTCCTCTCTATTCCAAACACCTTTTTGGTAATCCCAAAATTCAAAATGCTAACACTTCAACAGCTGCTTCCTATGCTAGGCAAAGATGCCTGGTTGGCAAACTTAAACTTAGAGGAAGCTTACCTGCACATTCCAATAAGGGAATCTTGCAGAAAATACCTACACTTCAGAACAGGCTCCATGCACTATCAGATGTTCTTCGTGTTTCACTGTTGCAGTCATTACATTTGGGTTATCTGCTTGCAGTAGCCCTCAGTCAGCCTGATTAACAAAGTCTTAGGTCCTGCGTCGGTTGCTGTCCCGTCTTCCATGGCATCAGGTCGTCAGGGGTATAAAACATGCAGCCGACACCATTACATCAGTCTTTCTTGCCGTGCGGTGCCTGAAGCAAAAGCAGTTTGCAAGTGCCGGTTGGCCGAGTCCTGAAATTTTTGTTTTTCGAGTTTCAGAACCGAAGTCTTCAAGTAAAGCTAATTACCTCAATGGGGAAACGTTTTCTTGCTCCTTACCGATGTCAGTAAATGTTAATAATTGCATTACTTGTGGAAAGCAAATACCTCATAAAGATTTTCATTCGTACACTATTCCTTGCCTAGGCCCTGACCACAGCGTACCTTGCTGTTGGTTTTGTGCTTTATTTAATCAGTGCACTATCCGTCGTCGGCATATTTTTGCCTCTAAATATTTCGGTTCTCGGTATAATTATCCAGAAATGTCGGATAGCCATCCGACTACCGAGATTTTGAAAAAATGCAAAGATAAAGACAGAGACAGGCCACCAAGGTCCAAAACTGCCGATGACACTTCTCCTAAGCCAGTCGCCATTTCACTGGTACTCAGTGAGGCACTTTCGCAGCCCCTGATACCCGCTACTTCTGATTGCAGGCACTGGCTTCTGAGGGTGTATTCAGGCCTATGTACTTGCATATTAAACTGACGCCTCCTTCTTCATTTATGCCTAAATCTCAAACCATGCCTAAAAAACCGACACCCAGGCCGCATGCTCAGGCCTCTATGCCTAAAAAATGAATGATAAGAATATCTAAAGATCTTATAACTCTAATCAGTGGAAGACAACCTCCCCCTTCTAAGAGACCTAGGACTGAAGTTGTTTATGAATCTTCTGACCAGGATTCTTATTTTTCTGATTCTTCTGATGATCTGGATTTGCCCTTATCTACTTATGAGGATTCTAATGCAGAGGACTCTATTCCCTCTGCCTCCCCTCCAGAGGAGTTTTCTTATGGTGAAACCTTACATACTATAAGGGAGCATTTCCACTGGGAAAGCCAGGATTTTTCTGATTCTGAAAAGAGGCTTAGGGATTTCTTACTCATGCCTCAGCATAGGCCTTTAGCTATTCCTCCTGTACTAGACATTGTTGATGATGCTTTTTCAGAATCTAGTTTGGCCCCTGATGCTTTGCCTCCTACTCTCAGAAAACCTGACCAATATTAACAGTGTTCCTGATTCACACAAGTTCCTTTTTAAAAATCCAATTGCGGATCCAGAGAATATTTCACAGGGGCCCAAAGGCATTAAGGCTTCTACTGCTAAAAATCCTACCCCTTCTGATAGAGACTCCAGGGCGCTGGATAGATGGGATAAGAAGGTTTACATTTCTGCAATCTTGGCCATTAGGGCTTTAAACTGCCAGTTTTGTATGTTAAAGTATCAGCAACATGTAACTGGATGGCTTAAACGGAAAATTATGTTGATTCCTGACTGTGCGGAAAATAAAGAATTACAGGATGTAATGCATTCTGCTGAACAGGTTGGAAAACATACTTTTCAATATGGATTTGATTCATTACAGGCCTCTTGCAGGGCTGCTGTTACTGGGTCTGTGCTCAGAAGGCATGCTTGGCTTAAGGAGCAATCTTTGTTTGATCATGTTAAAGCTAAATTGTTAGATGCTCCCTTAAATCAGGAATGCCTGTTTGGAAACAAGTCTGAGGAAGTTCCTAAAAATATGGAAGATAAAGCTAAATATATGCAAACTGTTAAAGATTTCTTACAAGTTCAGCCTCCTAGATTTAGTAGGCACTGGCCCTCTAAGAATTGGTCCTTTCCAGCCCCTTCCAGGTCTTCTCAAGCCAAACCCAGACACAGCAGAAACCCCAGGTTTCAGTCCCAGGGGACACACAAGACTAAGCAGTGGGGGGTTTCTGCACTCAAATCAGGGAGTGGTAAGACTACCCCCTATGGAAAACTGTCTCAATGGCTTGCTTTTAAAACTTCCAAGCACTTCCCAACTGAATGCTCCTTTAGGCGGAAAGATTGGTCTGCAGGCCAAAAACTGGGAATTCATTACCCAGGACAAATGTGTTTTAAGTATAGTGTCCCAAGGATACAGATTTCACTTCCCACCTTACCAACACCAAGAGGGTGGCCAGATCTACTGCCAAATCAGTGGGCAGAGGCCCAAAATCACGTACTCTCTCTCTCTCTCTTAAGCATGGGGGCTATTCAGTTGGTACCAGAATAGGAAAAGAGACAAGGTTTCTATTTGAGACTTTTTCTAGTACCCAAAAAAGGCAATACATGGTGTCCTATCCTGGACCTTTCTACTCTAAATACCTTTCTGGTGATTCCAAAATTCAAGATGCTGACTCTTCACCAGCTGCTTCCTATGCTAGGCAAAGATGCATGGTTGGCAACACTAGACTTAAAAGAAGCATACCTACACTTCAAAGCAGGCGACATGCACTATCAGTTCTCTGCACTGCCCTTTGGCTTATCTACTGTGCCCAGGGTATTCACAAAGTGCCTAGCTCCAGTCATTGCATTCTGCAGGCAAAGAAATATTCAAATATATCCATACCTGAACGATTGTCTAATTCAGGCAGAAAGCCAGGACATACTTTTGAATCATCTTGACTTTGTTCAAAGGGTACTGGCTTGTTCTGGGGTTCACCATAAACAAAAAGAAATCACGCCTGGTACCCTGTCAACAAATTATATTCCTGGGAGCAAGCTTGAATACAACTTCCCAGATGGCTTTCCTCATGCCAGAGAAATGGACTCATTTGACAACCTACTTTAAACAAGTTGCCACAAAAACCCAGTTATCTGCAAGGCAAATACTGCAGGCCTTGGGGTTCATGGCCTCCTGCATTCTTCTAATTCCATATGCAAGGCTGCATATGAGGAAACTGCAATGGTATCTCAAAAGCCTATGGTGTCAACATTCGCAGGATCTAGAAGCTATGATTCCTATCATACCTTGTCTACACCTAGAGTTCCTTTGATGGGCAGATGCCTGCCACCAAAACAGGGGACTACCATTCACACTACCCCCTGCCACCCAAACCTTAATAACAGACACATCAGACTATGCATGGGGGGCTCACCTGACAGGGAAGTGCATTCAGGGCAAATGGAACCCAAGTCAAATTCACCTACACATGAATCAAAAGGAAATGTTAGCTGTACAGAATGCTCTGACAGCTTTCAAGGACCACATTCTTCCAGGACAACTAATGGTAAAGACAGACAACACCACGGTCATGTGGTACATAAACAAGCAGGGGGTACACACTCTTACCCCCTCTGCAGGCTAGCCATGGCATTGTGGAACACAGCCTTGAGCTACCAAGTGAATCTACAAGCTCAATTCCCGCCAGGAAAACTAAATACACTGGCAGATGGACTAAGCAGAAACCTCATGGACCCACATGAGTGGAAACTGGAACCAAGGATTTTCAACATGTTGACAAGCAAATGGGGGAGCCCAGATATAGACCTGTTTGCCCCCCCCCCCAGAACCATCAGTTGGGCAAATTTTGCACAAGGATTCCCTGCAAACTAGTTTAGAAAGTGGATGCTTTAGCCTTCAGCTGGAAAAAACTATCAGTTTATACCGTTCCTCCTCTGCCTCTGCTCTCCAAGGTACTACTAAAGATCAAACAGGACAAGCCAAGGATGATTTTAATTGCACCAGACTGGCCACGCCAACACTGGTACCCCCTCCTGTGCAGTGTGTGATGCTTGGCCCCATGGCACCTGCCTCAGACCCCTTCCCTGTTGTCTCAGCAGGAGAACCAGGTTCTGCACCCTCAGCTGCAAACCCTGAACCTAGCAGCCTGGCTAATTACCTAATCTCTCCTTTACTACCCCTCAGTAAATCAGTGATGGATATCATTTTAGAGGCTAGGAGGCCTAGTAATAGAAAATCTTATGCTGCAAAATGGAAAAGATTTTGTACCTGGAACCAGTCTCAAGGGATGAGTGCAGCAGTGTCCAGTTTACCTCAGATTCTACAATATTTGACTGAGATTCTTCATAAGGGCTTGACCTTTTCCTCCATCAAAATTCATGCCTCAGCTGTTTCAGCTCATTATAGCACAGAGCCTCCCCTCTTCTCTCACCCACTGCTCAAGCAGTTCCTCAGAGGGACCAAAAATTTAAGGCCACTGAGGAGATCTCCAACTCCAGCCTGGGACCTTAACTTTGTCTTGGAGAAACTCACTCTTCCTCCTTTCGAGCCAGCTGCTACTGCAGATTTAAAATTCCTTTCCTGGAAAACAGCTTTCCTTTTAGCAATCACTTCTGCAAGAAGGGTATCTGAGTTACAGGCCCTTATGGCAGTGGAGCCTCTTTCATGCAGACAGGGTGTCCTCAGAACCAATCCCTCCTTCATGCCCAAGGTGGTATTCAGTGTGGCTCTTAATCAGTCCATTCATTTGCCTACCTTCTTTCCTAACCCACAGAACAAAGGGGAACCGATACTGTACTCCTTAGATGTGCACAGACAACTTAAATTCTACTTGGACAGGACTAATCCTCAAAGGAAATCTGAACAATTGCTGGAAGCATTTGCTGCAGGGACAGAGGGGAAAGCTATTTCAAAGCAAACCATTTAAAAATGGATAGGTCACTGCATTCATTTCTGCTATAAGCACTATGGAAAACTATCCCACAGGGCATCAGACCCCATTCAACCAGGGCTGCATCTACCTCTACAGCCTTTCTCAGGGCGTCCCTACACGGGACATCCTAGAAGCCGCTACCTGGAGTTCTGTATATACTTTCACCAAGCATCATCATTTGCCAATTTTCTCTAAATCCAGAGCTGGTTTTGCCACTGCAGTCTTGCAGGGCCTTTTCGCTGGTCCTAATTCCATTTAAATTCCTCCTCCCAACCTTAGCTTTGGGAATCTACTCAAATATAATGACTGCAACAGTGAAACATGAAGAACATAGTACAGTTGTGTACACTTACCATAAATGTAGATGTTTGAGTGTATTCACTGTTGCAGTCCTGGTTACCCTCCCTCCAGCTCCCTTTCTTCTTTTGGCTATAGCTCTACTCTCACTTACTATGCTCAAAAAGCTTTTTGGTGTATTTGCTTTTTTGTTGGAGGTATATCCTTGTATTATAGATTTAATTGCTTCCCATTAGGGGGGCACCTGATCTGGGGCATGAAAAACTGATGTAATTGCATCAGCTGCATGTTTTATACCCCTGACAACCTGATGTCATGGAAGAAGGGACAGCAACCGACGCAGGACCGAAGAGTTTGTTAATCAGGCTGACTGAGGGCTACTGCAAGCAGATAACCCAAATGTAATGACTGCAACAGTGAATACACTCAAACATCTACATTTATGGTAAGTGTACACAACTGTACTTTCTCTGCACTTCCCTTTGGCTTATCTACTGCGCCCAGGGTATTCACAAAGTGTCTAGCTCCAGCCATTGCATTTTGCAGGCAGAGAAATATTCATATATACCCATACCTGGATGATTTTCTGATTCAGGCAGAAAGCCAGGACATGCTATTAAAACATCTGGCATTTGTAAAGAAACTTCTAGCCTCGCTGGTGTACACCATAAATGAAAAGAAATCTCATCTATTACCCTGCCAACAGATTATATTCCTGGGAGCAAGCTTGAACACAACTTCCCAGATGGCCTACCTCACGCCACAGAAACAAGTTTATTTGACAGCCTAATTCAAACTACTGGCCAAAAAGACCCAGCTGTCTGCAAGGAAAATCCTGCAAGCCCTGGGGTTCATGGCCTCTTGCATTCTACTAATTCCATATGCAAGACTGCATATGAGGAAACTACAATGGTATCTAAAAAGCCTATGGTGTCAACATTCTCAGGATCTGGAATTAATGATTCCTATCATTCCCTTGCATAAAGACAGAGTTCCTTTGGTAGGCAGAGGCCTGCCACCTCAGCAAGGGGCTCCCTTTCAGTCTACCCCCTGCTGCCCAAACCCTGACTACAGACACATCAGACTATGCTTGGGGTGCTCACTTGGCAGGGCGGTACATTCAGGGCAAATGGAACCAGAGTCAGATGCACCTGCATATCAACCAAAAAGAAATGTTAGCTGTACAGAATTCCCTGATAGCCTTCAAGGACCACATCCTTCCAGGACAATTATTGGTAAAGACAGACAACACCACAGTTATGTGGTACATAAACAAGCAGGGGGGAACCCACTCGTACCCTCTATGCAGACTAGCCATGGCTCTGTGGAACACAGCCTTGAGCTACCAATTGCGCCTACAACCTCAATTCCTGCCAGGCAAGCTAAATGCACTGGCAGATGACCTAAGCAGAAAGCTCATGGACCCACACAAATGGAAATTGGAACCAAAAATATTCAGCCTCTTGCGGAACAAATGGGGGACTCCAGAGATAGACCTTTTTGCCTCCACCCATAGCTATCAATTGGACAAACTCTGCGCAAGGACTCCCCTTGGTAAGTGGATGCCCTGTCCTTTACCTGGGAAAGCCTCTTGGTTTATGCCTTTGCCCCTCTGCCTCTCTTCTCGAAGGTTCTGCTAAAGATCAAACAGGACAAACCAAGGACAAGTCTTCTTGCACCAGACTGGTCTCGCAAGCACTGGCACCCACTCTTGCACAGAAAGATACTGCTGGATCCATGGCACCTACCTCAGACACCTTCCCTGCTGTCCCAGCAGGCCGGCCAGATTCTGCACCCTCAGCTTCAAACCCTGAACCTTGCAGCCTGGCTAATTCCTTGAGTTCTCCAATAGCATCACTCAGTAAGCAGGTGCTAGAGGTAATTCTCGAAGCAAGGAGACCTAGTACTAGAAAATCATATGCTGCAAAGTGGAAAGGATATTGTTCCTGGAGCCAGACCCAGTATATGGGCATGCACTATGGTGCCCAATTTACCTCATATTCTTCGGTACTTAACAGAAATGTTCCACAAATGCCTATCCTTCTCGTCAATTAAAATTCATGCCTCTGCAATTTCAGCACATTATAATACTGAACCTCCCCTCTTCTCTCACCCCCTGTTAAAGCATTTCCTCCGAGGGCCTAAACATTTAAGACCACCCCCCCAGGCGAGCCCCTACTCCAGCCTGGGACCATAACTTTGTATTGGAAAAGCTCACTCTCCCTCCATTTGAACCAGCTGCAACTGCAGAGTTGAAACTCCTTTCTTGGAAAACAGCCTTCTTTCTAGCCATCACTTCGGCAAGAAGAGTGTCTGAATTACAGGCCCTCATGGCAGTGGGAGCCCTTCATTATTTTCCATGCAGACAGGGTTTTCCTTAGGACCAATCCTTCCTTTATGCCCAAGGTGGTGTCTAGTGTGGCCCTAAATCAGTCCATTCATTTGCCTACCTTTTTCCCTAATCCACAAAACAAAAGAGAACGAATTCTGCACTCTTTGGATGTACACAGACAACTTAGATTTTATTTGAACAGGACTAAGCCTCTCAGAAAATCTGAACAGCTGCTAGTTGGCTTTGCTGCAGGAGCAGAGGGGAAGGACATTTCAAAGCAAACCATTTCTAAATGGATAGCCCATTGCATTCATTTCTGCTATAAGCACCATGGAAAACCTACCCCACAGGGGATAAGATCACATTCCACCAGGGCTACATCTACCTCTACAGTCTTTCTCAGAGGGTTCCCTTCCAGGGACATCCTAGAAGCTGCTACCTGGAGCTCTGTTCATACCTTCACCAAGCATTACCACATGCCTATTTTTTCTAAATTCAGAGCTGGTTTTGCCACTGCAGTATTGCAGGGCTTAATAGCTGGTCCTAATGCTCTCTAACTTTCTCCTCCATTCCTTAGCTTTGAGAATCTACCCAAGTGTAATGACTGCAACAGTGAAACATGAAGAACATAGTGCAGTTGTGTACACTTACCATAAATGTAGATGTTCGAGTGTATTCACTGTTGCAGTCCTGGTTACCCTCCCTCCAGCCCCCTGACCTCTCTTGGCTCTACCTTTCCTTCTTGTTTGGTGTATTTGAGCTTTCTGGTGTAATTGCTTTTTGTTGGAGGGATACCATAACATATAATTGCTTCCCATTGTGGGGGCACTTGACATCTGGGGCAAGAAAAACTGATGTAATAGCATCAGCTGCATGTTTTATGCCCCTGGCAACCTGACGTCATTGAAGAAGTGACAGCATCCAATGCAGGAATCCAAGACTCTGGTATTCAGGCTGGCTGAGGGCTACCTGCAGGCAGATAACCGAAATGTAATGACTGCAACAGTGAATACACTCGAACGTCTACATTTATGGTGAGTGTACACAACTGTACTTTCTATTTTTACCTCAGAAGGACTTTATTTTGCTTAAGCCTCATCTTCTATAGAAACACCTACATTTGAGGTCCTTCAGAACCCAACTGACTTATGTGTCCAGCAAACCTCACCCAAATCTCCCTTCTTCCTTTATCCCTCATGGTTTCTCCAGTTTCAGTAATGGCCACGGGCTCTTCATACCCTGGTAGGGGTGGGCAAAGCCAAGATGCCTAATTGGTAGGACAAGTTTTTCAGAGCTCTTCCAAATCAGATATTTAGACAGGAAAATACTTAAGTTTATGGTGCTGATGTTTACAAAAATCTAAGTATAATAACCTCCTTTAAGTCAATTTTGGTGGATTGTTCTTGAAAAATTCCTGTCAGATTTACTGGATAGTTTTTCATCACAGAAAATGTGCATATCCAAACAATCTCGTGCTGATTCTATCTTGAGGAAATATATGCAGTTGATGACATCCACCCTGCAAGAACTATCCTTAAAATGGATGGGTTTCAACTAAACATAGAAAATCTTAAAGAAAGTTAATTTAACCAAACAGAAGTTTTTAAGGAACTACTACAGCAGCACCAGACCAAAATTTGTGACATTGAAACAGCATTATCCAACATTGATGGCGGGCTCAGGGAAGAACTTCAAACAGACTTTCTTTGAAAGCAAAACACCTGGTTACAAAATAAGCTGGATGATTTGGAGAATAGGGAGAGGAGGTGTAATATTAGAATTTTTGGACTCCCTGAGAAATCTGAAGGAGATGACATGGTCTCCTTCCTAAACAAAGGGATTCCTGAAATTATGCATCTTCGGGAACAATTTTTCTTATGGCATAGAAAGGGTCCATAGAGCCATTGGGAAACCAGCTTCCACATCAGGATCATCACCACCCAGAACCATTGTGGTAAATTTTTCTCATACATTGACAAAGATCTTGTCCTTAAAACAGTCTGGCGAAAAGCACCCTTAAACTTTAAACAGTCCCAAATCAGATTTGACAATGATTGTTCTGGCCATGAGAAAGAAATGCTGGCCCCTTGTCAAACTTTTCAAACAAAACAACATTAAAGCTCAAATTATTTATCCAGCTCAGATTAAAATACATTTATCTAGTGGTGTAAGAACCTTTAGTAACCTGGAAGAAGTTTCCTCCTTCATAAAAAATAATGACATTATTCCTATTCTTGAGGATATGGACTAGTCATCACCCACTCTCAAAAGAACTTGAGACAAGAACAGCTGGACAGAGATGAAAAAGAAGAAGCAGAAAACTGACACCACTTCTGTCAACACTACAAAATCTCTCAAAGCATCTACTTCCAAATAATGCATGCTTTTCTTATGCTATGTTCTCTTTATCTTATTAAACGTTTACACATCACAGAGTTAATATGATTAACAGCTTACTCTCTGTTAAAAAGAGGGAGAAAAGGGGAAATATTTAAATCCTGAACTTCATGACTTATCAACAATTCATCAAGTGTTACAGGTAACTGTTTTTTTTGTATTGCTTTAAAATCTTGTCAGTACTGAGTCATGTTCACACATTTTTGCTGAATGCTATTAATTTAGACCCTAAACAACTATGTTACCTATATGCATGCCAAAAGAGGGGTTGCGATTTTTTGGAAAAAAGGTGCTGTTCCCCCACAAATTCTCTATAAATATGAAGACCCAGAAGGACTTCTAACCATACGTATTTTAAAATTTGGTAACTGAACCTGGACCATAGCCAACATTTATTGGATTCCTGGCTTAGGAGTAAAAACTGCTAAGAAACATCTTGATCATATTACTATTTTTTGTAAAGGTAACCTTATTATAGGATGGGATTTCGACTGTGTATTAGATAGCACTGACACCACTAATAAATGTCTTTTAAGATTCTCTACTATAGCCAAATGGTTAAAAAAAATGGACTGAGACTCTTAATTTATTTGATACATTTGCAGTTAAGGATCCTACCTCTTCGAAATTTTCTCACTTAGATTATAGATTCAAAACACAGACTAAAACTGATAGAATCTTAGTCTCTACTGATCTAAGGTTGAATATGTTGAATATTTCCTCCTTTACAATCTTCCCATGTCCCATCTCAGATCATGACGCACACTCCCTTGAATTTCAAATTAATTATAAAAGACTTATCCCTATAACTAGAATTCCACCCTATGCTACCAAATTTCATGACCTCAAACCTTGGTTCTTGTCTGAGATGCAATGTTTCCTAGAGACAGACCTCAGCCCAGAATCTAAAAAAATTACGGTATGGGATGCATTAAAGGCCTATCTATATGGTAAAATAATAACATGGTTCAGAAACAAACATAAGAAATGGGATCTAGAATTACAAAACATTCAATCTCAACTCTCAAATATTACATTTACATCATCCTAACTTACCCCTGATGTGGCATTAATAAAGCTGAAAAACTTAATAAACAATATTCAGATATTCTGTCCCATAAAACTAATCTAGCACTAGAAGGACTTAAAATAAATTCTTATGCATTATCCCCTAAGTATATGCATAATTTATTGATGAGGGTAAATTACACTCCAAAAAAATATATTATAATCAAACTTTTACATGAAGGTTCTAATAAATATGTATCTGACTTAGGTGATATCTTAGATGCCTTTAAATTTCACTACATTAAACATTTTGGTTCTAATCACTCAGTTAGGGACCATATTAAATTAGACATTCCTTCACTCTGTCAACTAAGATTCCCTGAGAACCTAAATACAATTCTTGAAGCACAAATCTCAGTAGAGGAGATTAAGCAAAAATTTAAACCCAACAAAGCCCCTAGGATGGACGGTATAATGCCCATATCTGTACGGTCCTTACTTCATAAAACATTACTGGAAGTACAGTCAAATGGCATTATATCACCTTCGTGGAGATATTCTTTAATCTCACCATATTAAAAGCTAATAAGGAACCTCATTTTTATAGTTCATATAGGTCTGCCTCATTATTAAATAATGATTATAAAATCTTTGTCTATTTTTGTAGATAGACTGAAGTTTCCGTTAATGCAAATAATAATTGATGATCAGTCAGGTTTTATACATAAAAGACACACACACATGATAATAAAAGGATTTTAGCACTTATTGAATACTTAAACAAGGAAAATGAAGAAGCATTACTGATTAGTTTGGGCATAAAGTCTTCGATTCTGTCAGCTGGGAATATTTGTTTGAAGTGCTGCACTATTTCAATTTACCATCCTCTTTTATCTCAAAAATTAAAAATATATATCAAAACAATGTAGCTTATAAACTAGGTTCCTTTTCCTCTGAATCTATCTAAATAACCAAAGGTACCAAGCAGCAATGTCCCTTATCCCCTATTTTATTTGCATTAGCCATTGAAATCTTTGCTGCCATTATTCGTGATAATCCAAAAATCTTATGTGTAGCTATTTACAAACAATATAATTCCAAGATAATGTTTTTTGCAGACAATGTCTTACATTAATTAACTCGGCCATTTTTACTAGAATTAGATCCTGTGTATAACTATTTCCAGAAGATCTCAGGCCTACACTTTAATAAATCAAAATCCATACACGTGCTTTTAAACAAAAAAGGAAATTTACTATCAGTTAATCATTATATTATTGGCAAGTTCTCAGATTCTCTAAACTACTTAGGAATAACTTTATGTAATTCTGTAGGAAATACAATGGATTGTAATCCTACAAATATTATAAACTTAATAAACCAGCATATATATAATTGGAATAACATTTTCATAACCTTTAAGGACAGATTTCAATTAGTTAAACTGCCTCTTCTAACAAAAATACTCTGTATGGTTCTAGTTCTTAATATTTCCTATAATAATAAATATATCAAGGACATAAAACAACTTATTAGTGAAATTCCTTTGGTTTCCCAAAAGAAACAGAATTGCTTTTAGCTATCATATTAGGCTTTGGGAGCAAGGAGACATTAAGTTCCCCTGATATTGAAACGTACATAAATGCATCCATATTTAAAGTCATTCTAAACTGGATAGACCCTATTTACCACTATAACTGGAAATTACTACATTTCACCTTACTCATTGATGAAAACTCCTCCTTAGCTAAACTCCCACTAAATAATCATTCTTACAAGTTCTAGATCTTCTTATGTCACATTATGCAAAATAACATTGCTAAACTCACCAAACTTAAACTCATTAAATCACCTTATTAATTTTTTTAGGAAGTTTGTTAACTCCAATGCAGATGTTAAGACATGGTTTCAAATATTAACCCCGTTTAAAATCACAAGAAACTTTCCAGATAAAATATATCTTAATATTCTAGATTATTGAGAAACTAAGAATTTCATATGCTTGTGTCAGTGCATAAATGATGTCAAAATTTTAGACTCTGATATCCTTATCAAAAAGTATGGTTTGCCTTCTCAGAACTGGCTAATCTTACAAAACTTCTTAACTTACTCCCATGATCTATATAAAATGCTTAGCAACTCATCTTGTCAGTAAAGATCAATGATGATAACTTTCATAAGTGAAAATTTGTATAATAAATCTACCACAGACAATATTATCTCAAAATTTAACACATTACTTGTTTATAAGTCTTCCATAGACCAGAAATATTGGAATTTTAGAGTCAAGGGGCATTTTTTTTTTTATTTCTCCCAAGATGAAAAACAAAAAAAAAATGTTATCCATTAAACATACCTCATCATCTTAATGCTGGAGCATTTTCACTCAGAAATACCTTCATAGAGCTTTTCTGACACCAAATAAAATAGTTAAATTTAATAACTGTTCTACAGCTTCTTGTTGGAGATGCACAGAAATCAGTCTTATGACCCAAGTGAAAAAGTCTTTGAAACAGTATTGGTGATTTTCTCAAAGCATTATTCACTGATTCCTTTTCATTAACCAAAGCATTATTTTTTAATGTAAATGAAGGATATTTTCTGAACAAGAATAACTCATATATATTATGATCAATACTGTCTTTCACCAGAAAATGTATTACCAGAAAATGTAAAACTAACAGTTCTCCAACATTTGAAAATGTCCTATCTTCAGTGAAAGGAAACTAAGACCAACGAACTCAGAATCTATCCAAAGACTATAGTTAACAATCCTTGGATAAAAGTTTTATCACTTATTGAGACTCTGTAAATGGTTCACAACTCTTTCTGAACTGACATTTGTGTAATGGAACTTGTTTAATTTACTTGTAATCTGCAATTTTATTTCAGACCTTTGCACATATTGTGAATATTTTTTTCTTTCGTAAGCTAATATTGTATTCTAGAATGGGTGAACATTGTGAATTTGCCGTTTTGTTTATGAAAAATTCAATAAAGTATTTGAATAAAAAAATATCCCAGACAGGGTCTCTTATCCAAATTATATAGAGTTGTGAGGAGAGGAACAAAAAGTTGCAGTGACAACTATTGGAACTATTTTACCCAAATGAATAATAGACCTCTGAGTAAAGAAGATAAAAAATTAATTCTGATATCTTCTAAACATACAACTTCATCTCTTAGATGCAATCTCTTTACTTGGAAATTTTTGCATAGATCTATCTTCAGTACATAAAACTGTGTTAATGTTCAAGCAGAAACAATTTTGTAGGAGATGTAAACAAGGACTTAAAGTGATTGGCTACACATGTTTTTAATCAACTGTCTTAACACCTTATTGGAATAACATTAATCTCTTTTTACAAGTGTTTTTTGGATATAAATTTGTTTTATCTAAATCACTAATCCTTTTTAACACTCATATTCCTATATGTGTTAAAAAATTAAAAAAAAAAAATATTGCATTTTGTGGTCTATACTATCTATAGCGAGAAGTTATAACTCAGAATTGGAAGAACAAATCTACTCCCTCCTTCTAAGAATTTATATATATTGCCAGTGAAGTCTGTCACCTGGAAATCATTACATTCAAGTCAGGAACAACCAGGAGATCTGCTTGACAAGCAAAAAAAACTTAATTTTAGATTTAATGTAATGTATAATAACTTGAATGACTTGATGGTTAATGGACACTCCTGTAAATAGTTGTTTTTTTTCTTTTGTGTGAGGTTTAGTTGAAATATTTTCATTTATTATGTTCACAAATCTCTGACTGTAAATATTGTTGTAATTATTTTACAAATTGAAAATCTAATAAAAACTTAAGAAAGAATCCCGTCTTTCTTAGGGTTTGTATTTTGCTAAAGAAAAATTGACTGTTCTGAAGCATCCATGTAGCTTTCGTTAAAATATTCACAGGACTGCAAGCCTGATGTGGTAATCTTCCATAATTGAGTTTTATGAGGGTAGTGGTTAATTGAGAAAAATTACATAATTTATGCCTAAGGTAGCCACTGAAACAAATGTCAATCAGTATGAAAAAATCTTCTTGTATTCTTTCTTTACTTTTTTAACAGAGGTATTTTCTGCACTGTACATATGTACACAGAAAGCTCAGATTTTATGCAGACAGGACCAGTTGCTAGGGAAAGATTCACAAATATATGTGCCATCTTCTCTTTAGAAATTGGCCTCTAAACTGTCTAAAATTACTTTGTCCAGAAGGTTGACTAACTTAATTAGTTTATTTTATCAAACACACAGTAAACTCTTCCCTTCTTTAACAGCTTTTGCTCAGGTAGGGCAGTAGCTATCAATCATACATTTTTTCCAAAATGCATCTTTAGGTGTATTGCACAACAGCTACATGGGCTTCAATAAATACTTTCAGAAGACACTGCAAGTTGGGTGTCATCACTAGATCTTAGTCTTTCTTGGCACTACAATTGTAAGATATATAGTAATATAAATTTGATCACCCAAAAGATAAACATTAGACACTGTCTCACTTTTGACAAGGATGGACCTCATTGTACCGTATGCAAAAATTAAGTAATTACAGCAATGGATCTAAAAGATCCATCTTCATCAAAATATCATCTATCCATCTCCCTTCCATCTTACTTACATGATATAAAGGTAATTATTGCTTTGATTTTGATGCATACTGTATTGCCTTAGTGCAAAATAGCTGAGATCAACAGAAGAATCTTTTCATGCAGAACTTTACAATTAAAAGGAAATCTTCATCTGACAAAATAACTAATGCTTGATGGCATTAGTCTTGCTGTTGATGAAGATTGTTCATTGAGATCTAACATTATGGTAAGTAAATGTATTGTGTGTTCATTCTTTTGGATGAATGTGTTTTCATGGTATAATGATAAAAACTGAGACAGTCTCAAGCAAAGCTATTATTTGTAACTGTAACCAAAGAATATGAGTTGTGTCTGTGACATGCTGACCAATTCTGTCATCTAAGCTTTTCTATGCGGGGGCAAACCACTCACATAATCCATACAAGGATTGTACCTCCCTTTACCCCTAAACTAATGCAGTCCATTACAAGGTTGCACACTCTGGGGGTTAAGTTAAAAAAGACATGGTGGTCAGCCACTCTGCCAAACAGGTTTATCTACATTACACTGAGAAGTAATACATGGACATAAGTAAAACATTCTAACTGACTAGCTAGTGTATTGAATTTTTTTTTTCATTTGTTCCATTGTCATTTGCCTTGAAGTTGCTGTTTACATTTTACAGTTACATTTTATGAAATTAATCTTGTAGACTGAAAAATATGCAGTTGTCTGACTAAGCACTTTCTTTTCTTACTAGAACCTGGACCAATTAAAGAACTCACTGTCAAAAATATTACAACAACTTATTTGTACCTGACTTGGATGGCAGCTGATGGAGAATACAGCTACTTCATGGTTAATGTCAGTGGAGATAAGCTGAAAAATATGACGGTGAAGGACGTGTTTGCCAACATAACAGATTTGACTCCAGGGGGAAACTACAGCATCAGTGTTTCACCTGTTTCGTCTAATGATAAAATCATAGGGGAGAGTACAGTAATTTATAACTCAACTAGTAAGTAATTTACATTATCATTGCTGTAGTCACAGTTGTCCAAACGCTTAGAAGAAGACCAGTGATAATCAGTAATACATAATCCCTTTAAAGTATTCACAATAAGTGTTTTGTCTTTACCTGTGTGTTATGTTTTTGGACTTAGTGACACAAATTGCATGTCACCAAGATTGTAGTAGCAAGGTAGATTTGTAGACATGGACAATGAGTCCATGGTGCATTCACTGGAGTATTACATAGATGAATATGGAATTTTGCAAGAATATGAACAATCATCATTTTTCAAGGACAGATTTAGCAGAACAGCATCTGCTTTACTGAATGAGCAGCTCTCCACCCCTTTCTACAATTATCTGGTTTAAAACATTGTAAATTCATACTTAAAAAATGCTTAAAAAATTCTTTAATCCAGACAGCTTCCTAACCGAATTGCAAGCATGTGACTGGTCAGCACTAACCCATCTAGAACTTGATGAAGCTGTTACCTACTTTAATACTAACTTTCTTCAAATCCTCGACTGCTATGCACCTTATCGCTCTACTAGAAAAAGAACCAAATCTGCTCCCTGGCTCACAAAACAAACTAGGCAAAAGATACTCTTCAGAAATAAAATCTGGGCTAAATGGAGAGCTACCAAACGTCCAACAAACCACCTCAACTTTAAACAGCTAAGAAATGCCATCAAGAAGGATATTCTTAGAGACAAAAAATACTTCTACCTTCACTTCCAACAAACCAGCCAACAAACTCCACAAAAATTTTGGTCTGGGATAAACAAACTTCTTCAGCTAGGTCACACTACTACTCCCGACCCAACCGGTTTCAACCATAACAACTCCAACCAGATCCCTGATGCCTTTAATAACTACTTTACAGAAGTCATTCAAACCCTGGCCAATTCTTTACCACCCTTCACGGCTTCCCAACCAAATACCTGCAATACTTCATTGCCTACCTTTCACATACAACCTGTATCTACATCTCTCATCTGTAAGCTACTTCAAAAATTGAAACCTTGTACCCCTTCTGCTGACCGTCTCCCATCTGAATACCTACAAATAGCTGCAAAAGCCATAGACTATCCACCATAGACTATCCCATATCTATCCTTATTAACAGAACTATCTCAGAAGGCAAAATCCCTGCTCTATGGAAGATATCCCACATCATCCCTTTACATAAAGGTGGACCTTCTACTGAGCTTTCTAACTTTTGCCCTATTGCTTTACTCTCCCCATTAGCTAAGATAATGGAAAAATGTATTCACAAGCAACTACTTAACCACTTACTACTAAATAACCTACTAGCGAACTGCCAACATGGCTTTAGGCCATTCCATAGCACATCGACTGCCCTCTTATCCTTTACCGACTCTATATATAAAAAACACAACAATAACTCTTTTTCCTCTGCACTATTTATTGACCTGTCAAAAGCCTTTGATATGGTTAACCATAACTTACTTCTAGACAAACTAAAGGCCCATTCTCTTGATCCTCAAGCTACACAATGGTTTAGGTCTTATCTGGAAAATAGACAGCAAGCAATACTTTGGCATAACAATCTGTCTTCACTACTTCCAGTAAATATTGGAGTACCCCAGGGCTCTATCTTAGGTTCCCTACTCTTTTCCTTATTTATTAACAATTTACACATGAACATACCTCAAGCCACCTGCATTCAATATGCTGACGACTCCACCTTAATCTGTACAGCCAAGAATATAGCCTCTCTCCACTCCCTCACCCAAACTGTTTTTCAGAATGTTGAAAACTGGTTTATGCAACACTGACTTCTCCTAAATCCCCCCAAAAAAACTACTGCTTTTTACTCCAACTCATAAATCACCTAATCCTTTCTTCTCTATAACCTCTAACAATGGTTCCAACATTATCCCAGACACTACAACCCGCCTACTAGGTGTAACAATTGATAATTGTCTCAGCTATGATGAACACATAAACTCCACTATAAACTCTGTTAACAAAAAACTTGGCACCCTCTGTAGAATCAAACCCTTCCTTACCACTTCTGCAAGGAAAACTATTGCCCAAACCCACCTCATTTCCACCCTTTTCTATGTCTCTGTTATATAGACTTACCTATCCAAAAACAACCTCTCTAAACTCTCCACCTGTTATAATATCATAGCTAGATTTATCACAAGCTCCCCCTTTAAAACTCACCACTGCCTTAATCTCAAATAACTTGGATGGCTAGAATTGCAAAACTATATACTCTGTCAACAATTACTTATTACTCAAAAGATCCTATACCACCCTAACAACACCCCTATCTTCACTAATCTAATTACACCATATACAAATCTAGCTACACTACGCTCTGCTAATAAGCTTCTAGTTTCCTCGAATAAAGCTAACAACAAAGCCGGGGATTCACTTTTCTCAAACACTTCAGGAAAAAACTGGAATCTGCTTCCTTCAGAATTATCTACATTTGCTTCTACTTCTCTTTTTAAAAAACATCTTAAAGAACATCTGAAAACTCATTGGCTTTGTCCATGCACTAACCCAGACTGATATCTTTTTCACTTTTTACTCTTACCCCTATCCCTACTCCTGTAACCTATGCCTCCAAATCTAGTTACTACTCTTTCTTGAAATATGAGGATAACATATATGTGCTTTTCCCTTAACTGAGACTTGCTCATACCTTCTAGTGTGTTTTGTATAATTGTTTAGCATAATTTTTACTAAAATTGTTATAGTTTATAAATGTATTATTATAACTGTTCTTTAGACCAATGCTACCTCTGTATTGTGATTCTTCATGTTTCTATGCATTGTTAACTTTTCACTGTTCATGCTTGGAGCTTTTCGCCCAGGCCTCTACTGAAAATGGACATATATCCAGCTAGACTAGCCCGGTCAACAAATGTAAAATAAAATAAAATTTGTTTGATAAATAAAATAAATAAATATGGCTAACAGATATTTTAAAATTATTACTTTTGAATTGCTATTTGGATTCCCTCGACACATACAGTTTTAAAACATCATTGTTTGCACTGTGGCAAGCCCCCCAACATGCCCTTACCCTTTACTAATATATGTATGTATGTATATATCGATATACATATACTGAGTCTGAGACTGTACAATATTGGTGAAGGGACATATTCTTCGACCACGAGAATCATGCAGTCTCACATACGTGTCCAACCATATGTGCTTATTTAGTCAACTGTGGTCAATTAAACAAATGCCACACAAGGACTCTTTATACCAAATGCAGGTCATCTATACATAGTCTATATTTGATAATGCATTTTGGTTGATTAAACAGATGTCACTCAAGCACTCTTTATGCCAAATGTAGGCCACCCATACATATCTATATTTGTGTATACATTTATTGACAAGAGTGGCACACTATTCCATGTGGACCATTTTCAGGCTCAGCACCAGGATTGCAACCAGATTAAAGAAAGGAGTATTAGGTAATATAATAAGTCAGTTACATAGTAGGTTACATTAAGAAAACAGTAATGCATTCAAAGATACCAAAACAGTTGTAGGATTAATCAGAGGAGGGTTGGCAAAAGGTTGCTAATCTCCTTATAGTAGGGGTACATAGACTAGTAAAGGCATTTATACTTTATAATGAATACTACATAATACATACATACATAGAAATGTTTCAAGCACGGGTATTAAAGCCATTCTAGCTTGCCAATATGCCAAAACACTTGTTCCCATAATAAATGTCCAGGCTGTTCTTAAAAATATCTAAACTAGTACTTGCTTTAATGTAATTAGGTAGTCTGTTCAGAGAACCAATTAGTACACTTCTTATTCCTACAGGATAGTCTACATAGGTTATCTGATGATTCCATAGTACTTTTTGATAATCCCAAACATTCCCAGAGGTACTGGTCCCCTTAATGCCCTATATGCCTGAATAAGATCTCATCTTAAATATCTGAAAGAGACACTGTACAAGTTTAGATATTTCAGTCTTTCATAATAACTTAGATTTTCACATCCATGGATGGCCTTAGTATATTTCCGCTGTACTCTTCCCAATTTATTCATGCTTATTTTCCTATAGGGTTTCCATGTTGATATTCTATACTCAATTTGGGTCTAATGTAACTAACAAACAATGACTTTATTATGTTTGATTTCCTAGACTTTATAAATCTTTTTATACAACCTATAGTTCTATAACTATCATTAGCCAATTGGTTGATATGATTAGAAAAACTCATAGCTGAATATACCCATATACCCAGGTCCTTAAATGAGTCTACAGTTTCAATCACTGTGTGCTGTATTAAATATTCACCTTTCAGTTTATGTCTCCCAAGTCTCATATGCTTAGTTTTTGATGTATTTATCAACATATTATTCTCCTGTGCCCAAATGGTCAATTTTGTCAAATTATTTTGCAGACATGCCTTATCTGTAACATTTGTAATCAGTTTACCTAATTTCAGGTCATCAGCATATAGACTGTAGAACACCTCAGATGAAAAAGTAAGGTCTGAAAGATACAATCTAAACAAGTAAGGGCCTTGTACAGAGCCGTGTGGCACACCTTGACTGTAACCAATGATTTCACCTGTCCAATTGGTGTGTGATACTTGCCATGTCCTATTTGTAAGCCATGCAGCTATCCATCTTATCAACAGTACATCAATATCTAGTTGTACTAATTTATTGATCAGTGTTTTGTGCATGACCCTATGAAATGCTGAGGTTAAATCTATATAAATCACATCACCGCACAATTTTTCATTCATAGCTGTTATTATATTGTTATAGAACATCATGTTACAGGTGGTAATAGATCTATTTTCAACATATGCATGCTGATATATGGTTTCAAGTCCCAACCTATCCAGTTCTGACAATAACTTATCCAGTATTACCTTCTCCATTATTTTTCCACAACATGAATGTAGACTTAAGGGTCTATATGATTCTGGGTTTGTCCTACTCCCCTTTCCCTTAAAGATAGGTTTAATAAGTGCATGCCTCCAATCTTGAGGAATTTCCCCATATTTATATGGCTTAGTGAATAACAGATGTAATGGTAGTGTAAGTTCTTGCTTAAGTGTTCTCAGGTCATTGTTACTTATTCCGTCTCCTCCCTGCACTTTGTTTGGATCCAGTTTGCACAGTTCTTTTTCAATATAATCTAATTTGATTCCAGTATCTGGGGTTACCTGGATGTCACTTGGACAACTTACCACTCCTTTTGTGGAGCCAAACTGTTTTGCATAAGATTTTGTAAATATATCTATAATCTGTTGTGTCTGAGAATAAATTTTAGAATCTGCGCACAGTTTATCAATTTGTGTATCTTTACTACTTCCACATCTTATGTATCTATAAAAGGTTTCCTATTATGCCCAATATCTTTATATAAATTTTCTTCAAATTTTTCTTGATTTTGTCTAGCACTATGTTTAATCTGTTTGTCCAGCTCGTTAATTTCAGTTTTCAAAGTTGTAGTTCAACCTCTCTTCCATTTCTTATATTTTTTGCCTCTCACCTTAATCAGGTAGCCTGTTCTTATGGAAATATACCCCCCTGATGTTGCGTGCCTAGATCCTGATGTTAAACATTTTTTTGACCTTTTGCACTCAATTTCTCTTTCAAAACTTTCCACATTCCATCTGCAGTTTTTCCACTGAACACCTCACTCCAGTTAGTTTTATATAGTAACTGTTTTGCTTCCTATAATCTGTAATTAACTTTCTGTGCATTGGCTTAGATTTCAGTTTGGCAGAATTATCTAGCAACAAATTAACCTTTATAATCCCATGATCACTGCACATCGATGGTGGTAAAACTTGACTTGAAGTTACAGTAATTTCTTTGGGAACACAAACAATATCTAGTATATTCCATCCCCTAGTAGTTTTTTTTTTACAATCTGAAGCATTTGTTGTTCCTGGATATACTCTGTGAATAATTTCTTTACTAACATTGTTGAATCAATATTATTCCAGTCTGTTTCTGGTAAATTTAAGTCCCCAGCTAATATTATTCTACCCTCCTGTGTTTCATGTAAGAAATGTATGAATTCCTCTAGGTCATCTGCACTTGACTTTGGTGGTCTGTACACTCCAATAATTGTTATATGCTCCAGGGTTGTCTTTATTGTTACAGTTACACAGTCTATAGTACTGGTCTTATCATTGAACATGTAATAATCACAGGTCTCATAGCTATCTTTAATCCCTATCATAACACCTCCACCTGATTTTTTGTTAGAATGTTTGTTACAGTAAAAACAATTATACCCTGACAGAACTAGTTTCCAGTCATTGTTCTTTAACTATGTTTCACAAACTATAACAACATCAATCTTGTGGGAACGTAGCAAATTTTCTAATAAAAAAATGTTATTATTAATGCTCCTAGCATTAACAACCATCAGAGATGCATCAAATGTTGCTATGTGTAAACTGTTACATTTTTGACCTGGCAAAAATCCTGGCTAGTGTTTGTCAAATATTGAAAAATATCTGGTGCAAAAATTCTCTTCCCTGATCTAGACAAATGCACACCATCCTGTCTGAGCATGTGTGCCCAAAAGAAGGCTTGGATGCTCTACACATTTCCATTTTTTAAAACAGGACATTTTTTCCATGTAGGTGTTTATCCAAAAAATCGTTTTATTCACAGTGACCTGACTATCCTTTCTATAGGTGATTTGTGAAAAATATGTCCTAACACCAGTACAAGCTATACTATCTAGGAGGGCTCTCAGTTCCTGACTAACAGTCAGAGAATCTTTGTTGGTGACATCATTTGTACCAACATGAATAAAAACAGATCCATACTTCCTTACATTAAAGCATTCCAAGGCTTGTTTCACATCTTCTATTTTTGCTCCTGGCAAGCATAACACTATTCAATGTTCATTATCATCTCTGCAAATATAAGTATCAGTTCCTCTAATAACTGAATCTCCAATTACAAGAATATCTTTGCTGACCATCTCTGAAGAATCTTCAGCTTCTAATACAGTCATTTCTACTCTTATCAATTGTTGTGAAGGATAGATCTTCATCACTATTAGTGTTATTAATTCCACTGCTTTCATTGCATATTAAATTCTCATCCAGTGGCATTGTAAAGCCACAGCTTGAGCCATGTAGTCAACATTTGTCTTTCTCTTATTTTTTCTTACAATGATTTTCTTCAGTCCTTCCACGTTCAGTTTTGATTTCTTCCTTTTCACCTGCCCCTTGCCTCTTTTTTCTACCTTTTCCATTGCAAAGGCGATGCCTTTTTCTGTAGACTGAGGGTTTTTTGATAGACAGATATCTTCATTCCCTGTCACCAGTGTGTTACATAACAAAGCAGAATCCTTTTTACTACGTATTCTCTTTCCTTTACAGTCATTAGTTTCTTTCTCTTCCTTGATGTTCTTCATCTCACATTGCTGCAGTCCTTACATAACCTGTTCTGGATGTAGTTCAAGATGTGTTTTCAGAGGCTCTTCCTTTAATCCCCCTCTGCCTCCTCTCAGCCGCCCAGTAGGACCGGTACAGGGTTACAGGGTGCCTGGAATATTCTATAAGAGTCCTAGGGCAGAAGAGGCAGACCCAGAAAGGGTTAGGCAGAAGGTGTCAGGCCAGGGCCCTCTGTGTAAAAAAATCCACTTATATAAAGAGGCTTGAGGAAAGAGGAGAGAGGAAAAAGGGAAATACCCTTACTTTTACTATGAAGCTTAGGGGAGCCAGTTTCATATGTTGCCCAATTAAAATCTAAGGGTGGATGCTAGCAGAGGGCAGCATTGAATGTAAAGAATTACAAGATTTACATGTCTCTGAACACAGGGGGTAAAGCATCTTTACAGTGTGGCTGATGCTTTGCAGCCTCTTTCTAGGTGGGCTGCCACTGGTTCAGTTCTCGCAGGTGTGTACTGGGCTTTAGGATCTCAATATCAGAAACATGTTAAGACCAGATTTTTTGGATGCTTTACAGTCTGAAGTGTTGTTTTTGGTCCACCTGTGAGTCAGTCTTAAAAGAAAATGGAACACAAGGCTAGACTGTGCAAGACTGTTAAAATTTTTTTGGTTGTTAAGTTCCCTTTTAGTAGAAGAAGGCCTTACTAAGGGGTGGACGTATCCTCTTCCTCTGATTCTCAGTCTAGGGGTAGATCTAGGCGTGCAGAGCCCAGAGCTCAGAGTACCTTCAGGCCCATGGACATCACCTGCACAATCAGAATCCAGGGTGAGGGGCCAGTCCCTGTGTTTTGGCTATGGCCTTTATTGTGTTAGTCTTCTGACATCTGGGGAGAAAAGACTGAGGATAAGGATGCCGGTCATGCTTTTTGTACCTGGACGCTGACTGTCTGGGTTCTGGGTGCCTGATTGACCGACGCCTAATACTTACGTTTGTATTCGAACGAGGGACTTATTTGTTGAGAACTTCTTCCTTTCTTTCTTTTTTTTTTTGTTTCCTTCTAAACAAACCAGATCCTCAGATTGCTGAGTACTTGCATCCACAATTCCATAGTTCTCAGGGGCCTCATCATGTTTCATAGGAGTTGAATGTTCTTTGCAGAAAATAGATCCATCATTTCCTAAATCTGTTCTATTTGTTCTGTGCCTAACATTATTTAGTTCATCAGTCCAGTCATTAATATATGATACAACAGTTCTCCAAGCCATGCCAATTGCGCATGTGCAATTATCATCATTAAGTTGAGATTTGCTTCTATCAATGGTAAGCAAATCATCCAACTTTTGACACGAGGAAAAAGATCACCAGTGTTATCAGCTGTTACCTTTAAATATGCATAGCATTTATTACACTGTACAAGATACTTGTGCATTAGCAAATCGTTAATTGCATACTCATTTAAGGAATCCATATTCAGCTTTAATTGAATAAAATATTGCAAAGGAAAAAATTACACAAAGTCAGTAGCAAAGAATTCAAAGGAACTTAAATCAACTTCTATGACAAAAATTATACCAGCAATATCCAACTAAATAATAAAATACAATAAAGCTGTTCTGACCATACAAGTTCTACCAGCCAGACAGAAGTTGTAATTTCTTTATGTCGCACATCACTATACCTTGCAGTAAAAATAAGTAAAACTTCTCTTACCAGTCAACTCCACAACAAATCACAAACCAAGACAAGATTGTTTTGATATGCTCATAAATTTCTCTCTGCAGTCTGTGCAAATTTACAGCTGTCTAGGCCCCTTGTGGTGACTAGAGCTTGCCTGTCCAAAACCTATCCCTTTCTCACAACCAAAAGTGAAACTAAAGGTAAAACAACAAAATATGAATCAAAGTAAAGCTTGTTAATAAGCAGTTTCTTTCTACCTACACACAGTTAAAAATAGTGATAACAAATGCAATATAAATTCAAATAAAACTGCTCTTACCAGTCAACTCCATAACAAATCACAAAACAAGACAGGATTGTTTTGATATGCTCAGAATTTTCCTCTCTGTAGAAAATTTATAGCTGTCTAGGCCCCTTGTGACGGCTAGAGCTTGCCTGTCCAAAACCTATCCCTTTCTCACAACCAAAAGTGAAACTAAAGGAAAACAACAAAATATGTATCAAAGTAAAGCTTGTTAATAAAGCAGTCTCTTCCTACCTACAGTTAAAAATAGTGATAGCAAATGCAATATAAATTCATTTTCTTTGAAAGTATAATTGGTTTCAAATTCCAGAATTTGAAACAAATTATACTGTCAAAGAAAATGCATTTACTTAAAAGAAAACTATTTTTTGAAATAACAACTGATGTTATGCAGTCCAATCTCGCCTACATTCTTACCCGTGGGTTCAGAGCCGAATGTCGGCTCCAACTCGGCCAACTTTTTAGCTCAAAGTCTTTCTATTGGCTGGGCTAAGATGGTATCCCATGCTGTACTGCTCTCTATTCCCAGATCTCATTTGCCGCTCATGTAGCTCGGAGGTGGTCTCGCTCTTGGCTGTGGCTAAGTACCCTTTTTCTTCCTTATCAGAGAAATTTGTTGCAAAAAAGCTATTTTAATAGCTATTGTGTGTTCTTGTCTTGTGGAAAAGTTGTGTTTTTGATTGTTTTTGTTTTTTCTGTGGTATCCCACTAGCTGTTTTCAATGGGCTAGGCCTGTTTTCAGTTAGAGGACCTAGTCTTTCCCCTTGCTTTCCTTATGTCCTAAAAGTTTACCAGGACTAAAAACTGTTTAAATTAGAGGTTATTAGTCCTTTCCCCCTTGTGTTTGTGTCTAAGGATCGTTTAACTTAGAGATCTTGTGGTTTTTGTTTGTTGTAGGCTTTTTCCCGCCTTGTGACTGTTTGACCGTTGGTCCATTTGTTCAGTGATTAATTGTCTTTAGTGCTTTATTATTGTTGGTTAACTATGTCCAAAGATACTAAGGAGCACAAGCCCTCAGGTTTCAAGAAATGCTCTAGGTGCAGTTATAAAATGTCCATTACCGATGGACACTCTGTGTGTATTGTCTGGGAGTGATTCATCTCCAGGAGCCGTGCAGCTTCTGTCATGCCTTTAGTCCACGAGTTCTTCAGGAAAGGAAGAATAAATTGATTTTGAAGGGACTTCTGAAACCCTCCTTCGAGGAGGGTCTGGAGAGTGCTTCCAGCTCTAAGGCAAAATCCTCTAAATCAAAAAAGAGATCTCTGGCTCCATCAGTCTCTTGGGAGCCACCGGAGAAAATAGTAAAGTCTGCTTTGACATCCTCGGCTCCATTGTCCTTGGGGCCGCAGGAAGTGTCAGTTGTTTTGGAACCTGCTTCGGCTCCAATCTTCTTGGAACCTGTTCGGAGCCGATCGCCTAGCATTAGGCCAGTATCCCCTCCTCGCAGGTCCCCTTCGGAGAGGAGGTCTCGATCTCCTTTTCTATCCTCTAAATCCTCCAGGACCTTATCAGATGTGGACGTTGATAGAGTGGTGCAGAGACTCCTTCAGTCACCGGTTCTGGCAAAATTGTTCTCAGCTCTGACCCAGTCGGCTCCAGAGCCAGTCCCTCAACCTGCTTCGATACTTCCTCCTCCAAGCACACCTCAGCTTTTGGAGCCGGAGTGCTCGGCTCTGTGTGATGTCCCTAGGTCAGTTTCGACAGCCCCTCCTGGCTTATCGGTGCCGACATCAGCTCCGACCCCGTCGGCGCCGTCCACAGGGTTCAAGGCTCAGGATTCTTTGGTTGGACCCAAGGGAGAGGCTTCAGGACACCTTTCGCTCCTAGTCTCCCTCTCGGTGCTTCGGCATGGGGAAGTTTGACTCCTGTCATGGCTTCAGAGGCTGGTCATACTTCGGACGTGGGGGGACCAGCCTTCGAGGTCATGCGGCTCGCGCTGGTCAGGTCGTCAGCTGCATCATGCGGGTCGGTCATTCTGTCCCCAACTACACTGGTGCAGGTCTCTGATCACCATCTGTCTCTAGACAGCGGAGCCCCAAAGCCTCAGGGTACCCCCATGAGTGGTCCCCACATTTCCGAGGGCCTTTCAGAGTTTTTGCCTGAAGAGCCACCCAAAAAGAAGACATGCAAGAGGAGGCACATAGATTCCCAGGATGAGTCTCTCATATCAGACACCAACCTTGAGGAATCAGAGGGGTCCCCCAAGTCATCGTCTGAGGATGTTTCTTTCTCTGACATCCTAGAGATTTTGAAACAAAGAGGTGACTGGCCATCCAAAGCCCCTTCTGAGGAGGAGTCGGTCTTCCTGAAGGCCTTTGGTGCTCAGCAGTCTACCTCCTGGGTATCTCCACCCATCAACAAGCTTCTGGCTTTGGTTTGTCGAAGAGTGTGGGAAACCCCTGACTCTGTGGAACCAATCCCCAGAACACAATAAATTTTTGTCTGCTCCTCCTGATAAGGAATTTCTGTCCAAGGGAGTCCCTGTGGATGCCATGGTGGTGGCAGCTGCCACTCAGAAGGAATTAGCCAAGACTTCTTCCACTGTCCATCCCCCTAGCAAGGAGTCTAGGACCATGGACCAGTACGGGAAGCATACCTTTTCTTCAGCGACCTTTACCTTACAGTCACTGAATTATTTACCACACTTTATACAGCTCCAGAGAGATCTCCTTAAGATGCTTGGAGATACTGTCACAGGTAACATTTCTGAGGCACTATCCCAGATGGTCAGCGGTCAGATGTCTACCCTTAATTCCATTGCAAACTCCTCCATGAGGCTAATCTCATATGCAGTCGAAGGAGCGAGTAGGGCAGCAAGTTCAGGAGTTACTCTTAGGAGACAGGTCTGGATGCGCCTTTGTCATTTTGTGGAGGCCTTCAAGTCTTCATTCACAGACACCCCCTTTTGATGGTTCCTCTTTGTTCGGAACCAAGGTGAAAGACACTCTCACCAGGTGCGAGCAGGAGGGAAAAACTCTGCCGTAGGAGTCCATTTTTCTCTTCCCTCTAGGCCTTATCCCAAGGCCCAGAGGGGTGGCAAAATGTGGTTCAAGAAATCACAGAGGTTTTTAACTGGTGCACAAGGTGAGCTCCCCTCCAGAGGCGGGGGATGGGGTGGTTATTCAGGGAGATGCCGCCCTAGGGGCAGAGGAGGGCCCCGCAACTCAGGAGACCACAATTCCTTTCGTGGTTCTCCCTACCGCCGCTCCTGATGGGAGGCCCGACTGTCCATTTCCAGACCCAGTCGGGGGTCGAATCTCATTATACCTGGAGGCCTGGCAAGACATCACCCAGGACCAATGGTTTCTATGAATAATTTCCGGAGGATATGTTATCCCCTTCTCGTCAATTCCCCCTCCAATCAGGAAAATCCTGGTTGTAGCACCCAGTCATAGGGATTACGCAGCTTCAGATGTTTCAAAGCTGCTAGAAAAAGGAACCAGCCAACATGTCCCCTCAGACCAGATCGGATTAGGGACTTACTCCAGATTCTTTTTGGTGCCAAAAAGGACAGGGGACCTGAGACCCATATTGGATCTCAGCAAACTGAATACCCACGTGCAAAAGTCCATGTTCTGAATGGTCACACTACAATCTATTTTCCCATTGTTGGGAAAAGAAGTGTGGATTTGCTCCATCGACCTCAAGGATCCTTACTACCACATAAAGATGGACAGGGCATCCAGAAGTCACCTACACTTCCAGCTGGGAGCCAGTCATTTTCAGTTTCGAGCCCTGCCCTTTGGTCTCACCACAGCCCCCCAGGGTGTTTACAAAATGCATGGCAGTGGTGACTGTTCACTTGAGATGTCAGGGATTCCAAGTGTTTCCGTATCTGGATGACTGGCTCCTTACTGCCACCACCAGGCATCTACTACTTCAGACCAGGGATGCTACTATCAACCTATGTCAACAGTTGGGCATCACATTGAACTGGGAAAAATCTGCCTTGTTGCCCTCACAGCATGTCACTTTTATAGGTGCCGAACTAGACACCATCCTCATGCGGGCGTTTCTACCACAGGAAAGAATCAGAGTCCTACAACAAGTTCACACCTTTCTCCCTCTGAGAAGAGCGAAGGCAAGATGGGTCCTCCAACTGCTGGGGACAATGGCTGCTACAATTATGTTAGTCCCTCTGGCAAGGTCACATATGAGGCTCCTTCAGTGGCTTCTCTTTGCCCAGTGGTCTCTTCAACGTCTTCCACTTTCTCACCCTATTCTACTCACAGACAGGTGCAAACAGGATCTCAGTTGGTGGCTTTGCACCAACAACCTGAATGTAGGAAAGCTCTTCGTTCCTGTGCCCCCGATTGCCACGGTGAACATGGATGCCTCCAAGATGGGGTAGGGGGACATTATCTAGGCAGGACAGTCCAAGGCACGTGGCAAGAGCATGAGATGCATCTGCATATCTATGTCCTGGAGATGAGAGCTGTGCTACTAGCGTTGCAAGCACTTCAGAGTTTTCTTCCTCTCTGGACTATTGCAATCCACTCAGACAATATGTCAGTGGTGTGGTATCTGAACAAGCAGGGAGGAACCAAGTCTTCTTCCCTTTGCAGAGAGGCCATGCAAGTGTGGCAGTGGGCAGTGTCTTCCCAGTATTTTCTGGTGGCAATGCACATTCCGGGGAAGTCCAATGGGATCACAGACAGGAATGGGATCACAGACAGGCTAAGCAGAGCTATTCTGCTGCCTTACAAGTGGTCCCTGAACTGTCAAGTTGCGGAACAGATCTTCCGCAGGTGGGGTCAGCCTTTCTGCGACCTTTTTGCCAGCCCTCTCAATGCCAAATGCAGCAGCTACTTCATGTTGATCCCTCCTCAGGGGGAGTCACCCAGGGATGCTCTAGTCCACAATTGGCCCTTTGGTCTACTATATGCCTTCCCTCCGGCCCCCTTACTGTCAAAGGTTATTCAGAAAGCGCAATCCTTGGGAAGCAGAATGACTCTGATTGTCCCACACTGGCCTCAACAAATTTGGTTCCCCTTTCTCCATCCCTATCTCATAGACGCTCCTTGGATTCTACTGACACACATGTCAGGGCAGCTCCATCCCACTCTTCAGACCCTCCGGTTGTCAGCCTGGCTACTCCACTTCCGTCATTAGTTAGGCTTCATCACTTTTTGCCGGAGGTGGTTCATATTTTATCTTCCTCTCATAAGCCCTCAACCAGGAATATTTATTATAGCAAATGGAAGAGAATTTCTATCTGGGCACATACCAAGAAGATTGACCATTACACAGCTCCAATTTCGTCTGTATTGGAATTCTTGTCTATGCTCTTTAACCAGAGTTCAGCGGCCGCAACCATTAAAGTCCAATTGGTGGCAATTTCTTCCTTTCATGTCGCAGACGAGCCTAGCCTGATGGCACATAGACTCTGTAAGGCTTTCCTGAAGGGCAATTTGTTACTTTGTCCTCCGGTATCAGAACCTGTTATGCCTTGGGACTTAAACTTTGTTCTACAGGGTCTTACTTCACCCCCTTTGAACCTGCAGCTACTTGCGATTTAAAATTCTTAACATGGAAGACTGTCCTTTTAGTAGCCATCACGTCAGCCAGACGTGTTTCGGAGCTTCAAGCTTTATCAATCAAACCCCCGTATTTGATTTTTCATAAGGACAGGGTTTCTTTCAGAGTGAACCCCTCTTTTCTTCCCAAAGGGGCGTCAGTCAGTAACTTTAACCAATCTATTGAATTGCCAGTGTTTTTTCCCCAGTTCTCAAACAAGGCAGAATTCAAATGTCATCAATTGGATGTGCACAGACAATTATGTTTTTATTTGCACAGAACGAAAGACCTCAGAAAATCTGATCAGTTGTTTGTTTCCTTTTCGGAAAACAGAATTGGGTCTCCTCTCTCCAAAGTCACGGTGTCCAGGTGGATTTCCAGTTGCATTTCTTTCATTTATTCCTCGGGGTAAAGATTTACCGTTCCGGGTGAAGGCTCACTCTACTCGGTCTGTATCTACATCTACAGCCTTTCAGGCCAGATTGTCTATGGATGATATTTGTGCTGTGGCTACTTGGGCATCTCCTCACACCTTTGTTAATCATTACAAGTTGGATGTGGTATCTAGGGGCAGGTCTTCCTTTGGTTCCACAGTGCTCAGGAGTATTTTCCACTGAGCCTCCCAGGATTTAGGTGCTAGGGATGCTGTCCCACGGGTAAGAATGTAGGTGAGATTGGACTACATAACATCAAGAAGTTAGGTACTCACCATAATGTTTGATGTATGTAGTCCATCTCGCCTCACATTCTTACTTACCCCCCCTCCTTCCCCCGTCCTGGAGGATCTGGAGGTTAGGTCTGGTTTCAGAGCTCCCTTCATTCTTGGTTTGTTCTTCCTTTCCTTAAGTGTTGTTATGCATGGAGAATGAGTGCTGGAGCTCGCAGCAAACTAGATCTGGGGATAGAGAGCAGTGCAGCATGGGATACCATCTTAGCCCAGCCAATAGAAAGACTTAGAGCTAAACAAGTTGGCCGAGTCAGAGCTGACATTCGGCTCCGAACCCACGGATAAGAATGTGAGGTGAGATGGACTACATACATCAAACGTTATGGTAAGTACATAACTTCTTGTTCTTGTGCATCACTTTCAGATGACCTGCAAACTTATTATTAACATCATTATGCCAGTTGACAAAAGAACAAATATAGTTGCACAAATGAGAGGGCCCTCTATTAGCTGTCTAGTAACTTCTGGGCATAATAATGTCACTGTCAAGTACACTCTTATGGGAACAGTCACTTCCTTTTTCAGTATTAAGAAATGAGTTCTAGTCATAATTACTTCTTTCTCCAAAATGAGTGTCATCACAGAGTTTCAGAAAAAAAATCAGTGCTTGGTGACAGTGTGGTTTCAATTTATTATAGTATTCAGTTATCTGGTAAGGCTCTGAAGCAAGTCGAGAACAGTGGTACTCTTGTTTTTCTCAACCTTTAGTCATATGACAACACATTTGACTACTTTATAGTACTCATTAGCTCATAAAGACATTTATGATCACAAACAGCATATGGCCACTGAGATTATCCAAGTATGCACCTGCCTGTGCTTTTCTTACCTAGGTCGATCCTTTTTCATTGTTATTAATTTCTTATTATAGTTTCATCCAGCAAGCTGCAATGCACATAAATTAATTTTTGATTATATATTCTGTGGAGTTGTCTTGCTGTATGTGTGTGTAAAACTATATTATCCATGTAGTACTGAACTAAAAACTTGCTTTCAAATCCGTTTTGGATTCCCTTCCTCTAGATTTCAGATCTGCAGTTTATTTTCCTGCTTCATCCTTCTCCAGCCTAGCTGTCTTGACCTCTTTCCTTGTTTTTTTCCATTTATTGAACATATTCAGTATTTCCAACTGCCAAAATTCATCCATTCTAGTCCTGTATTCTTATGGTTAACTGTCTGTCATACACTTTCTGTTAGTATCATATCTGTTCCTTTCTTTCAAGTTAGGATTTCAGGTCTAAAAACTATGCTAAAGTTACAATTTATCCAGGATACAGTATAGCCTTGCAACATTATTTCTTCACCAGATGTGATGTGTAAAGCTAAAAGCATGAATATTTTGCTTGTTCTAGAGATTGCTTTTAAATACCAGTGTATGTTATACATTCTTAAGTTGATGAACATTCATATACCCTTACTCATTTTGCAGTAAGCAACTCTGTATTGGGGGTCTTAAAGAACCTTAGATTTTTTCCCACTAATTTTTAAAATGATTGGCTTTTTCTGAGAGATTATGGAAGCTAGGCATGTTAGGCATTTATCTTGAGTTCTTAGCCTTTTATCATCTTAGCCTGTATTGTAGGCCTACGGGCATATCCTTTTGAGGCCAAAGTCACCTGATGAGTGTAAGGTTTTTAAGTTGCATTGATTTTCTTATTCCTCCTACTTGGCTTCATACAACGGATCAGCCCACAGTGGTTAATCTACTTCCAGATGGTGATAGCCTTTCAGTGACTTACCTTAAGGACATCACTAAGGGAAAGAATGAATGAACAGAGGCTGATGACATCATACTACAGGCAATCAATTTTCCTTTTTACATCTTGTAGTATTTCTCATGTATTCCCAATGACACACTGCAGTCATGCTTGTGCAGAGATATCCACAGTCCTAGCCAGGGAAACTGTAAGAACTGCACTGTGATATTCCTAATAACTAAAATTTATAGCCAGGATCTGCTAGATTATTGCCCTGTGACAAAGTCCACAAGGTACAAAGTTTGATCTTGACCTCTGGCCAATGTCTCAATGGAGTTTGCATGTTCTCCCAGTGTCTCTGTGGGTTTCCTCCTTCCTCCCTAAAACATGTTGAGTACTTCCACCTCAAACTCACCCAAGAATGGAGTTGAGGACAGAAGTACAAATTCTAGAACATGGATCATTGACTGCATGCTCTGTCGGGGCTAGCCACCCAGTGGTATAAAACTTGACTCTAGGTGATTTGATTGCATAGCCAGTGAGTGCCCATCAGAAAGAATGGCAGCCCTGAGTCAGTAAGCTACTGGCTGGCTTGTGTCCGGTTTCCTAGCTTGGGTTATGTAAGATAGCTCTGTTGAGTGAAAGTTGGATGTAAAACCTGCCAAACATGAGCTAAGAATTGCTACACTCAATGTAGGTTCACTGATAGGGCACAACTTGGAACTTGATGACATGATGGTGAGAAGGAGGTTGGACATTGTATTTATCCAGGAGACAAGATGGAAGAGCAGTGGAGCAGAGCCCCTTGGCTTGGGATCCAAAGTATACTACTCAGGAGGCAGAAAGACTAGAAATGGTTTTGGAATTGTGGAGAGGGAAAGGCCTGAGAAAACAGTGAAGATGTCATCAGAATTACTGACAGACTCCTGGCAATCAGACTCCAGTGTTAGGATAGGGCACTATTCATAATGTTAACATGTGCCCCACAGCAAGGTTGTGTTAGTGAGGAAAAGAGTACATTCACACAGCAGTTGCATGACCTGCTAAATAAAACAGGGCAACATGAATTGGTGTTGATTGTGGGTGACCCGAATACACATATCAGGACAGAGATACAGAACAGTATATGAGGACTGCCTGGATCCATGTGGATGAGCCAATAAAGGAATAAAGAAGGACAGACCATTCTAGAATTCTGTCTGCCAAATGACTTGATGGTGACCAACACATGGTGCAGAAAGAAAGATCGTCACAAGATCATATACAGGAGTGGTCAACATGTAACTCAGGAAGAGTTCCTGCTAATAAGGAAATACCAGTAGAGAAGAATCAGCATTTGGAAAGACATCCCCAGTGAAACAGTAGGCCCACAGCTTAAACTACTGGTTATCACAGTCCACTGCAAGCAGTGGTCAGAGAAAGCTCCATGTTCAATAGACACTAAGCTGAAGACCTGGAAGTTGATTGGAGAGAAAGTACACAAATTCAAAAATTTCTCAGGCCTGTAGTATCTCAGGAAGAGGACAAAATATTTGAAATTGAACAATAATATCAGCACCTCAAAACAGCATGTGTGAGGACTACAGAACAGATATGTGGCTGGATCAGGTATGAAAATAAGTTAAATAAGGAAAGCTTTTGGTGGAATGCAGAAGTCCAAGAAGTCATGAAAAGATTGAAGAAGTGCAGGAAAAATGGGGAGATAGAAAAGATGGACCAGTCTCAGAAGGAATATTGGTTAGCTAGCCAACAGGCTGAAGACAGGAGTTGTAATAGTAAAGAGCAGGGCATTAGAGACACTGTACCAGCTTCTGGAAAGTGTCTTGGTAGGTTGCACAAATAAAATCTGTCAGGTTGCAAGGCAAGGAGAGAAAAATAAAGAAGATATTTAAACATCCTTCATAAGGAATGCCAGCAACAAGCTGCTCACCAGTCCACAGGGCATTAAAGGCAGATGGACATAATATCTCCATCAGCTTCTGAATGGGGAAAACCCCCACAGAAACTGTACTACTGCCCCATACAAAACCTGTGATGAAAGAAGAGGTGGAGCCCACCCTAGATGAAGTAAGAAAAGCACTAAGGAAAATTATGGCAGGTACTGATGAGGTTACAGCAAATATCATAAGAATGTTGGGTGTGATAGAGGAGAAATGACTCCTGAGGGTACTCATAGCACTATGGAGAGAAAAGCACATCCCAGATGACTGGAGAATAAGCATACTAGTGCCATTGTTCAAGAACAAATGGGACATTCACAACTGTGATACTGTCACACTGCATGAAAGTTCTGGAGTGGGTGATTGATAAGTGAATATGTAGTGTAGTAAAATGTAAGATCAGGGATGATTCAGATTTAGATCAGGATGCAGCACAACTGATCCAATGTTTGCAGTGAGACAGATAGTTGAGAAGAAGCTAGAGATGAGGAAAGAGTCAAACTGGGCATTCCTAGACTTGGAGAAAGCATTTGACAAGGTCTCAAGAAATCTGATTTGGGCAGTCCTGGAGTGGCTCATAGACCCAGAAACATTGGTAGAATTAGTGCAGGCTATATACAAGGACCCAATGACTCAACTAAGAACAGTGTTTGGTCTCACAGAGGGGTTCTCAGTGGGAGTGAGTGTGCTTCAGGGTTCAGCACTGAGCCTACTTCTGTTCATATTGGTGATGGATTACATTTGCAAACCGGATAGAAGGGGGAGGTCAACAAAGCTGCTGCATGCAGACAATGTGGCATTACAGGCAAGAACCTCAGCAAAGAACAGGGGAATGAAATACAAAATTGAAGATGCATGGAATGAAACTAAGCAGAGACAGAAAAGACTGTTGTGATGGCATCAAATAGGGTAACTCAGAAGTAGCTGAAAATAGAGATAGTGGAACAAGTTAACAGTTTCAGGTATCTGAGGTGGTTGGCACAGTGTGTCATAGGTAATGTGTGACAGAAGAATACCAAAGAAACTGAAAAATAAGGTGTACAAAACAACAGTGTGACCGGTACTACTGTGTGGTACAGAAACCTGTGCAGTAAAGGCAGAGCAGTTGCAGAAGTTAGAGGTGATTGAGATGAAGTGCCTAAAAGGGTGGTAGGATGCACACTATGGGACAGACAAAAAAAAAAAGAAGACATTCAATTGTAGAGAAGGTCAAAGAAAACAGATTACAGTGGCTCAGGCACATATACAGAAAAGCAGAAGACAATTTGGTGAAGACAATTTGGGACAGATGTAAAGACGGCAAGGGGAAATGAGAGCATCCAGCAAAGAGCTGAATGGATTGCATGTGAGAAGACTTGGGACAGTCAGGCATGAGGGTCTAAGAAGGCAGAAAGCGCCACTGAATTGAGTGATATAGCAACAGTTGATGTATCACCCAACCTGATGTAGAAAATGGGAAGGAGGGGGTTGCAGATGATGATGATGATGATGATGATGATGACAAAGCCCACTAAAAACAATCCATTGGAAGAACAACTGGTCAGTCACTGCCTGATGCTTTCTCTTCCACCAAGTCCTACTGCACCTCAGTTGCTGGCCAATCCCAGCTCACTGACATCAGTAGTATAGCTAGAGTAGGCCAAAGGCGGTAGTCACCGTGGGCTTAAAATGATGTTAAAGTATGTGATCCACAGATGGCAGTCAGTCTTCAGGGCATTAGTGCAAATGCCAGTATTGAATTTATGGTCTGAACTGAAGCTCATCAGCTTGCCATATGTGGCATAAGCTTTACCAGTTGCTTGCTATTCGGTTTTTAAGGTGAGAACTTTAAAGTTTTTTTTTTTAAGAACTGAATAACATTAACACTGCATGGATTATAGCAGCTGCTTTCTACAATCTAGGGCAGAGGACTTTTCTTTTTTTTTCTTACTTAGAGTTGATGGAGAGTGCCAGATCAGACATTTTTGTATACTCAGTCAACACTTCCAGCAAGCAGTAAATGAGCATCACTATGAGCATTCCAGCAAACAAAACAAATAAACAAAAACACTGTTGGAGGACTCATTTGTACTGCCAGTTTCACAGTTAACTTTGCTGTTAACAGAGTGTGTAAATGCAGCATTAATATGTAAGCTGCAAAGTAATGATGAATGATAGTTTAACACAGGAAAGTACAGTTAGACTGAATTCAGTAGTTCATCTTTTACCTTTTTAGTGAAGTTTTTCATTGCCTTTGAGCATGAATTAATGAGTTTAAAATTGTTATACTAGTTGCATCATTGCTGCATGAATGTCTAGCAAAAACATTGCATGAAATCAAAGTCAGGTGAATGTGTTATATTATTGAATTTTTTCATAATTTTGTTCAGATTAACATTTGTTTACTGATTTTCTTCCTCTGGTTGTATCTTTAGCAGACTGAATAATTTATGTATCTTTAGCAAACTGAATAGTTTATGTATGTCTGATGTAGCATACATCAAACAAAAGGTCATATTTTGGTATATACTTTAATGGTTGGCCATGGACTATTTTTAAAGTATTTTAGTCTGGGGCATATGTTTCAGTTTGTCTGCAGTCGGTGGTATAAGAGATTCTTGACAATTTTGTAATGTGCATACTTTAATATCTTGACGTGTTTTTGTAGTTACTGTTAGACTGTAAATATAAAGTCTAGATAACATTTTGCTACTGATACTGGGAATTCTATGGTGTAAATTGACAAATTGTTAATTACGTTTGTGCTCAGTTTTTGAAATAATTCTTTGTCTTGCATTTTAATCTGGAGTAGAAAAATATGTGTTATAGTAATGTGTGTAGGCATGTTGATGGATTTGCTTTCTGGTTATTAATATACTGTAGTAAACATTAGCTGGTTGAGGTGGAGAAGGAGTTGCATTAGATGATGTTAGTTTTCTAAAAACTTTACTAGTGTTGAGTGCTTTTATGGCATTCCACAATTTATTAAAGTTACAAAGATGGATAGTGATAAACTGCTGTAGTAACATTAATCTTATGACTCAAATAATGTTTTAGATATTGAGATTTAATTTAGTAATGCTCTATAAGTCTTCTTTTCAGTCTTTCCTGGCTTTGTCCATCTGTCTTATGAGTTCTCTTAACCAGAGGTCAACCATGGTTGAATGCTAATATTAACATGCCCTATAATAAAAGGGAAAATCTCATTGCATGCAAAACTAAATTTAACTCCCAAGATACCAATAAATATCTTTCTAAACTTAACAAGAAACTCTGGAGCCAGGTCAAAACAATCAAAGCCAGATATGAGGTAAAAAATGCACCCTTTCTCCAACCCACTTGAATGATGAGCACAAAGCCTTCTTTAACTTTGTTAGAAATCTCTGAAATAATGCCCAGCATTGTGCAGAGGTAATAGTAAAGGATATCACATACTGGACCCAGAGGACATAGCCAATCTAGTAGCAGAAAAGTTTATTTGAAATCTTACCCACTCCCCTCCTGTATTATTTATTTTATTTATTTATTTTATTTTACATTTGTTAACCGGGCTAGTCCAACTGGATACATGTCCATTTTCAGTGGAGGCCCGTGGAGAAAAGCTCCACTATCTAATGCATAATAACAAAAATACATTCAAAGTACATAGGTAATTTAAGACACAACTAAAACAGGCATTTAAAATTACATAGGGAATTAAGACACAAGTAAAACAGGCATATAGGCTTTCCTTTCAGTAAGTTCAAAAAGGTGAATACAGAGACTATCAAATTTCTACAGTACAGGTCAAAGTACATAGGTAATTTGAGATTCAACTAAAATAGGCATTCATAATTACATAGGGAATTTAAGACACAACTAAAACAGGCATTTAGGCTTTCTTTTCAGTAAGTTCAAAAGGTGAAAACAGAGACTATCAAATTTCTTCAGTCCAGGTATATAAAATGTGAGACAGAAATAATTAAGTAGTTTAAAAGCAAAAGATAGAGTTACTAGAAAATTTTAGTTTAAAGTTGAGAGAGTCAATTTCTTAGGTAGAGATGAAAAATAAAATGGAGAAATAGAGTTGGGAGACAGTGCAAAGGATGCAGGAGAAGGTAGGAGGTACGTGATCAGCTAGGGTTATTGCAAGAGCAAAGCCAGTGATTGGTTAGAAAATGTTTCAGTTGAGTTTTAAATAGTGTGATAGAAGTTTGGGCTAAGAGGTCTGGAGGAAGTTGATTCCAAATTTTACCAACTGAGTTGGAAAATATAGTCACCTGCTGTATTCTTTGATAGAGAGGTTTTAATCAGTATTTTATTGGAAGAGCATAGGGTTTTTAGGTTATTATAGGGTTTTATCAGGGTGGAGAGCATTGGTATCTTTTCTGGGTGGTGAAGGGCTTTATGGGCAGTTGTAAGCTGATAGTATTGAATTAGGTGAGGTAACTCCAGCCACCCTAGGTTAAGGAGGTTCAGGCAGTGATGTGTTTTATATGGAGAGGCAGCGGCAAATTTGGCAATGTTGTTGTAGGCTGTTGTAAGCCTATTGATGTTATGTTTAGAAAGATTAGTATATATGGGGGATGCATATAGTAGAGTAGAGATAAGATATGTTCTGGCTATGGTAGTTCTTGCTTCAGGAGTTAAGAAAGATTTGATTCTGTAGAGAGAACCTAATTTTTTGTTAGTTGCTTTTATGATAGAGTTGATATGAAAATCAAATTTTAGTAGGTTGTCGATAGTAACTCCTAGAAGTTTGGTTGTTTGGTCAGGAGAGATAAGGGTGCCATTGTTAGAAGTAAGTGTGAAACTAATAGGGGGAGACAGGTGTGTGGGTGAGAAGAGGAGAAGTTTAGTTTTCTTAGGGTTTAAGAGAAGGCAGTGATTGGAGAACCATTGTTCTATGGTGGTAAAAGTTTTTTGAGTAAGTGCGTGGAGGTCAGCTTGGGTTGTGGCAGAGCAGATGATGGTGGTGTCATCATGCACTGAATGCAAGTAGTTAGTGGGGTGGCTAGATACAGGTCGTTAATAAAATGGAAAATAAAGAGGACCTAAGATGGAGCCCTGAGGTACTCCTAAAGTGGTAGGGAGAAGTTCGGAAAGATTGTTGTTCCATAAAACAGCTTGTTTCCGATTCTGAAGATAGGAAGTAAACCAGCTTAAAGCAAGATTATTGAGAGAGAGAGATTTTAAGCAATGTAGGAGGAGTTGGTGATTCACCATGTCAAAGGCTTTTGACAGGTCTACAAAGAATGCAGATGAAAGAAGATTGTTATTCCGGTTTATATTAATGGAGATTATTAATGGAGATTAATTAATCTATTACTAGATCACATATCTTCATCTACAAATCTTCTCCAAATCTCCCAAGAGTAATTCCGTCAGGGCATTATCCAAGGCAAAAACCACTACTTTTTGGGGCCAGATGACATGCTGGGCCACCTATAGCAGTAATTCAGTATCAGCCTCCAAACAGGCTTTGAGATGAATGAGTGGAGAATTGCCAGCAGTCAGTCTTTTACATAAAATTAAGAGGTGCAATGCCCAGCAAGATAAAAGCACTGTCATCAAACTAAACAAATAACTCAGAGGACAAATAAAGTCTGCCAAAGCCAAATCTGAGATAAATGTCACCTCCCTGGCCAAGCACAGCCACAAGACATTCCTTAGCTATGTCCGCAACCTCAAAGGCAATACATAGTTGTGTGCAGAGCTTATTGTTAATGGAACCACCTATACTGAGGCAGAAGATATAGCAAACCTACTGGCCAACAAGTTCAGCTCCAACCCCCCCCCCCCAACCTTCCCTCAGGAAATAATAACAAATTTAATTCTCCCTGCTATCACTAAGGAACATGTCCTTAATGTTCTCTCTAAGGCCAAGAACACTGCATTAATGGGCCCAGACAATATTCTAAGATGCCTTCTAATTAGCATGAAACACTACCTGTCAGGCCATCTGGAATTGGTATGCAACTGAAGCCTTCAAACAGGCTTTGTGCCTCATTCCTCTGCGCAAAGGTGGGCCATCTGTATACTGTGGAAAGTACAGATCCACGAGTCTCCCTAGTCTCACATGCAGAGTCATGGTAAAAATTATCATGGAAATGATCAATAATAACATAGCAAACCTCCAGACAATGGACTTATGGGTAGGTCATGCATACTCAACCTGATGGACTTCTTTGAAACACAGCAATGGATGAGGGCAAAATGATTCAAATTGCCTACCTTGACCTGGCTAAGGCATTTCATACAATACCACATTGGGTCGTTGTTGGCAAACTCAAGAGGTTAGGTACAAATCCTTATGCCACCCAGTGGATAGCTAGCTGGCTCACAGACAGGACACAGGAAGTTAGAATTGTGGAGTTCACCTCTACAAAGAGGCCAGTCTCAAGCAGAGTCCTTCAGGGATCAGTCCTGGGATCACTCCATTTTGGCTTTTACTTCTCTGAAGTCAAGGCCAGTGTCAGTGGCTCTGGCTGACTAAATTTGCAGATGACTGCAAATTAGGAGCTGTCATTGAATCCCCCATGGGCACAAATGTTCTCCAGGAAGGGCTGGCACAGGCAAACCGCTGGTGCCAGAGCCATGGCCTAAAAGTAAATGCCAAGAAATGCATAATACTATCCTAAAGGAAGTCAACCACCCCTGGTAATTATATTGACATCTTACTGCTAGGAGTTGATCCAGGTGTCAGGGACTTGGGGACACACATAGTAATGGGTCTATATTATAATCTCAAAGTCTGACAATATCGAATATGATATTGTCGACACGAGAATAGCAAAAACACACTACATTGAACGTTTAAACGGAAAATCTCTGTAGGGAGAGATTTCCGTTTACTTCAGTGTAGTCCATTCTCGGAGTTGTTAGATTTAAGTAGGGGGGGGGGGTGCAGGGGGACTTGCCCCCCTGCCTACACACTATTTTGTTTTTTTTTTTACTTTAGTATTTTTTTTTTGTTTCGATGGTTTAAGACGTCGATCACTAAAGTTCGATCTTTAGTGATTCGAAGTTTTAAAAATTTTAGATTATAATTTAGACCCCATAGTAATTTAGCCTTTGATGATCACATGTCTGTAGTAGTGAGGAAATCATTCTATGTTGTGCAACTTATAAACAAAGATATGACATCTAGGTACAAGGAAGTTATTGTTCCACTGTATTCGGCATTCATCAGACTTGTCATTGACTACAACACCCCCATTTGGTATGTACCTTACCAGACATATCCAACAGTTGGAACATCCACAGCGGTTCCTCACTAAAAGAATACTGGACATAAGTAACATATCCTATGCATTTCCTATGCAGACCGCCTCAAGTCCCTATCCCTGTGTTCTGTCTCCTACAGGCTTTTGAGGGGAGACCTCTTCCTGGCATACAAGGCATTGTTAGACCCCATTTCGATGGACCTCCTGCATATCCACAGAACAAACACACCAGAATTACCCATTCTAAAGACTTAACCTTGCCTGTGATATAAATAGTACCTGCTGGAGAGACATATATATCCCAGAGACTACCCTGTCTCTGGAACAGGTTCCCCATCCATGTGAAGCAGAGTTCCTACCTAACCCAATTTAGGTGTAACTTGGACAGTTGGACAGGGAACAGGAAATCCATTCCTGTTTGGCATGTATTTCTTTAATGGACACAGGCAGCCATTCAGGTTCATCTCCCAGGCCCCTGTTTGTAAATGTTTCATCAGCCAAACCCCTGCTTGCACTTATCAAGGGTACCAGAACTTATCAGAGATCTGGGATGCATGCTTAAAAATGCCCTTGTGGTCATTAGCTTAGTAAACACTTATGAACTATGCAGCTATCATTATAAAAATTAATAAATGATGACATAGGTAAACTACAAACTCTTGACCCAAGCCAGTTCAAACTTATCAAGGGCAGATTCTGTCTACTTAATGTGGTCAACATCTTTGAGAATGTTACTGAAGCAATGGATGAGGGAAGATCAGTACACACTGCAAATCTAGACCTTGCAAGGGCATTCAACACCGTCACACACTCTGGGTATAATAGATAAATTCTTCTAGCCAAGAGTAAATCCCTATGTATACCCTTATGTCTCATTAGAGTTTCACTTCTATGAATGTTCACTGTTTAAAGAGTGACCACAATACACAAGGAAAACAAACAGTTTTTATTTTCTGTTTTTTTTTTTGCACAGGGGCAAGCCCATCTGCACCCCCACATGTGACGGGCTGTGCCCACCACATCCCCTGCTAATTACATATGCAAACTCACAAGACCACACAACAGCAGGGTAAGGGCAAATTCACTCACAAGTGTTCATTTGTTTTACACAATTCGCTGATGTGAGCATTCACTCTTCTAAACTGTACCCATTTATAATTAGATATATATATATATATATATATATATATATATATATATATATATATATATATATTTATTTATTTATTTACCCCTGGACTGCCCTAATGGACAGAGGAAGTCCATTCTTACATAAAAAAATGTCATCATATGTGCTGATATACATCCTAACCCTGAATATAACACTACATTCACATCTCTATATCCTTCTCCTCCCCTCCAACTACTGCTTCTGTGTGCTATAAACATCTAAAAATTGTCTCTTTAAATATCTGCAGCATGCTAAGTGAAATAGCATAATTCCTTGTGTGGATCACCTGGTATTATCCAGATATTGTTGCTGCAGCTGAAACATAACTCAAAACCCGAGTAAAGGACTCTGAATTTATTCGGTCAGTATATAATATCTTAAGATGTGATAAAAGACAAAAAAGCTGTAGGGGTTGGCATCCTGTATCACAACTCATTCAGCCTTTACCACAATCCTACCAAAATTGCATAAATCAGAACTCATTATTTCGATACTAAAATTAAACAACCATTAAAAAAATGTATTATTGACCTCTATATTCCCTCTAGAAACAGCATCCCCATTCTGGAAAATATCCCAGGCTGGGCATCCAGTAAACCATTATACTTGGAAATGTCAACATTGATTGCGAAACTGTTATATCTGATATCCCTTTGCTAGTATAAACCTCTTTAACTTCACCCAACTTATAACCTCCTATACTCACTTTAATAAACCTGGAAACACTAGATGTATTCTTGACTGGATCCTAGTCTCACATAAAGATCATTACTGTTCTGCCTATATTTTCCTTGACTCCCTCAATGACAACCATCCCACCTTTGTTCTTATGCATCCTGTCGATCTTACCAAATAATATTCGTAGAAGGAATCTCATAATCTTAACAGATTCAGACCTGATATTTTTAATGACAGTCTCAAAACTCTTCAATGGATTTTTCTTCTTAGTTTAATTTTAGATGGCACCATCCACAGATTTAACACTGCGTTCTTAGACACTCTAGATAGTATTGCTCCCTTAAGGAGCACAGGAGTGAAAACTAACAACACATACTTCCACTAGAATTTTAATGCAAAAAAGAGAAGTCCTTTAGAAAATAGCACAAACATAAGCCTTTTGATAACTTACAATACTACAAACCACTCAAACACAACACAAAAATGATCAATGATAGAAAGCAATACTACTTAGACCCTGAATTTAATGGGGAAAAAATTATCTGGGCTACAATAAATAATATTCTACATTCTGAAATGTACTCATCCCCTAAACAGTTGCCCAGACAACTCGCAGAAACTGCTGCAAAATTACCACCCATTTCACTGAATCCATAACTACTCTCACCTGTACTTCTTCATCACCCCCTCTTGTCCATTACTATCTCTAACTATCTCATTTCTTTTTTTCTCAACCTCTTTTATAAAATATTTATTAGGCAAAATCAAAACCTGTTGACAATCTCCCTTCACAATATCTGAAACTAACTTCCTTCACTGTTGCATAACCTGTCTCTACTTTAATCAGTCCTTCCACTAAAGATTATGTCCCACTACTCTGGAAAACTTTCACATCATTCCACTTCATAAAGGTGGTATCTCCACTGACATAACCAACCTCACCAAAATATTAGAAAAATGCATACACACACAACTTCTACTTACCCCTACTTGGCACAGTTTCAGGCTAAACTGTAGCAAAAAAATTGACCTGTAAGGTTCTCTAAACACTCTTATTAAGGCCAGAGATAACAATATGTTAGGTTCTTTTCTCTTTTTAGACCTTTCCAAGACCTTTAATGTGGTCCCCTTCCAAACTAGTTTCTAATATGGCTTCCCTTGGCCTGTCTCACACTATTTGTAATTGTTTTTTAAATTACCTATTTGATACATATCAGATGGGTAACTATCTGATAGGGGTCTATGTTCAGCCATCGAATGGAACTTCTGTCAAACAGCTGAACATTGAATGGTATCCATCAAACATTCATTCAGCGAGTGTTGATTTCATTGACGGGGAAAGTAACTAGTTGGCCACCACTTCTTCATCTTCCCTTTTCCCCACTATAGTGCAGTCTTGGAGTCGGTTTATATAGTTGGGGGTGTGGGGGTGAAGCCCCCCCCACCTGAGTGGGTTTGAAATATTTTGGTGGGGCACAAGGGGAAGTGATAGCCAGCTTAGTTACTTTCTCTATGTTATCTTTCTTTTTCTATGTTAACAAAAGATTTATGTCTACTATCTATAGGAAGGAGACATACTCGAATATGTTCCTTCATTTTTCAAGTAGCCACCCAACTCACCAGAAAAAAGCAGTCATTAAAGGCCAACTAGTTAGTGCAGCAAGGATGATAACAAGAGATACTGATTTTATCGAAGAATGTAAATTATTGGAAAAGTTTTTTCTTCAGAGAGGTTACCCTAGTGACTTTATTTGTGAAATTGCCACTGAAGTTAAGAATAAGAGATGGGTAGGAATGTACACCCCACTATTGGGGGCACTTTTGGTAGAAAGTGACCATCTAGTACAAGAAACAGTAAATGAAGTAAAGGTACCATTTTTATGTAGTTTTATTACTTGTTTTAATTTGGATGCCTACGACATCAAGAATATTTTAAGTAAAAACTGGCACTTACTAATGACGGATAGTAATTGGAGAAGTTTATTACCGGACAAACCAAGAGTAATTTATAAAAGAGGGTTGAATTTTAAAGAAATTTTACAAATAAAAGATTGTAACATTCCAACAAACGCAGGAATGTTTAAATGTAATATGTGTAGCTATTGTAAGTTTGTAGAAGAAGGCTGCACCTTTACAATAAGGAATCACACTTATAAAATAAAAAATAAATTTAATTGTGGTAGCCGCCAGGTAGTTTACATGGCTAAGTGTGTAAAGTGTGCAGCCTTCTACATCGGTAAAACTGATAGAAAGTTACACGAAAGGATGTACGAGCACATGTACAGTATTAACAAGGGCAAGTTAGAAAATGCCCTTGCTAGACATTGTCACATGAACGAAAGCCACTCTTTCAAATTCAAAATAATTGACCAGGTTCCTGAAGATCCTAGAGGTCCTTATGAGCCTCTAAAACTTGAGAGAAAAGAACTTATATGGCAATTGAAAACGAATGCCAACCAGTTCCCTGGCATTAATGAAACGTCTTCTATTAAATGTATATTAAGACTTAAGAATTTAGAAAGATAATCAGTGACTATTATAGATTTTAATATTTTAGTCAACAAAATTAAATTAATGTTATCTAGTTGGTTAGTTTAATATAGCATACATTAGATTAACCAATATAGGTTCTTCAAGATTTTTCATATGTTTAGTGTCCAGATTACTAGTAAACTAGTATGGACTACCCTTTGATGTTTTAGTCCTCGTACACTTTCACATTTTCACACATTTTTACACATTTTTACACATTTTTATATGCTTATACATTTTCATACTGTTACATATTTTTACATCACCATACTAATATTCTTATATCTGAATTGATTTTAACATTACTTGCTTCTTAGTGACTCCTCTATTTATCAGGTTTTGTGCTAATACATTTATTTACTTAATTTATTGATATATTTATTGATATATTTATTGATATACTCAATTAATTAATAAGTTAATAAATTATTTAGTTAATTAATTAATTAATTAATAATTAGTACCTTTTATAAAGTTTTTAATAATAAATGAAATATAGAACCTTCATAAACTAAGAAATGAAATATAGATTTTTAAGCTCATAAAATATAGAATTTATATAGATTTTTTAGAATAAATTCTACACCTTACTTCCCAATGATAATGCTTTGAGTTAATCTGGTTGAACTACATATACACATATATATATATATTTTAGCTTCAACTTTATATTGTATATATATATATATATACATTGGAGGTACCTTAGCTTGCAGAGAAGGTGTCCTTCCTACTTTATTTTTAGTCCTGTTCATGTTATTTCTGTAACGAGCTGATGGTTGTAATATTCCCAGTTTGATATTTACTTGATTTTAACTTTAATTTCATTTTATGTTACATATACATTTTAAAAGTTTCTTTGCTTAGCGACTGTTTTAACTGTGAGAGTCTGATTTCTCCTTGTGTCAGTTAACTAATTCTTATTATTAAATGGACTGATTGATTGAATGATTGAATGTAGGGCTACTATATAAGTACCCTTACTTGTGATACATATTTGTCTTCTGAAGAAGTTAGCATCACGTTTTGCAACGAAAAGTGTATGTGTATTTTTCGCACTTCAAGAGTTGAACACAATAAAGTGGTCTGTGGAACTGAGCCCTTTCGGATTACTGGTTCATCTTTCGCTAGTTACTTTCTCCATCAGTGAAATGAACGCTTGCTGAATGTAAGTTCCATTCGATGGATGAACATAGACCCATCTGATAGATATCTGTCAGTTAAATGGCTCTCTGCTTACTCCTCTTTCCTCCCTGTCTGTACTTAATGACCTCCATACATCCTGCCAGCAGGCTATCTAATAATGTATGTAGATGATTCCACTGAACAGCCAATAGCCTTCACAAACTATAAATCATAGGTGACAGTTCCTTCAGTTACGAAGAAAGCTAGCTAACATACCACCAACTCCTTGTTAATCCTAAAAAAAGTCTTATTTTCCCTAAATCTCTTACATTCATCAAAGATAACTTCAAAATATCCTCACTAAGCCACACTAATGTTGAAGTGGTTCCCCAAACCAAGCTGCAAGGTATCACAATAATCAACAAGCATTTGTCCTCCATATCCAATCCTGCATAAAAAAGACATAAAAAACTTAGAATTCTCTATAGATAAAAAAATCCTACTAACCCCTTTATAACTACTGCCTGTACTGTATACCTCCTTCCCTGCTGACCTTATACTTCACCTGTCCTTACCAACATGCAAGCCACCCTTAGAGCATAGCTGGAGTTATGGTACAACGAAGTAGTAAAATTTCCAACTAACCTGCCCTATAACTCCCATCACTGCACTGCACTAAAATTATCAACGTGACTAGAACTACCCAAGCATCTACTGTTTCAGCTTCTCCTTGCTCATGCCATTATATATGAACCATCTACCTGACCTTGCGTCAGCGCTATACTTTACCATTACCAAGCAAACCCCCCTTCCTCTCCTCTGATAATGTATAAACTTGGGACTAAAGCTTGGAACTCGGTACTAATTGCCATCAGATTATTTCCTGTCAGCAACTTATTTAAACAATCCTTGAAAGATTTCATCTGCAATTCCTGGTTCTATACATGTTATACAGCAGGATTCTACAGCTGCCTCTGTCATCTACTTCTGTCATGTACTACTTTTTATATATCTTCTCTGTGTATGTTTTATTTTGTATTATTTTAACTCCTTTGTTATTAACTTCATTTTGTTATTTCTCCTTTTGTCTTCCTCTTCTCCTGTCTCAACTGTTATTACTCTTTTGCCCAGTGATAGCCTTAAAAGTACTTCATTTCCTGGCTAACGATCGCTCCAATCTCTGCTCTACCACGAAAGGGTATTTTATTTACTTATATATATTTAAAGTCTTGAAGTACAAGAAACACGAACTCAGTCCCAGAAAACCACAAAAATATGCAGGAAGCACAGCAATTCCCAATAAACTCCACCAAGGTACTTGAAATAGATAAATCCTTTTATTAAAGTAACGAACAACACAATAAGGTATACGATAAGTAAATCAAGCGCTTTCGCCTGTGTAAATCACAGGCTTTATCAAGATGAAATAGCAGGGTGTTGAACGCCTTTTAAATAAGGCAGTTCATCAGAAGAATTATACAATTAATCAATTACATTCATTTAAAATGCATTCCTGTTGCTTAATAACGGGCATTCCGTTTAAACTGAACAATATTTAAAGACAGTTCATTAAAACATGTGACAACAACAAAGCGTGTTACAATATAAAAATATTAAATAGTGAGCGATGTTCTTTAATCATCGGTACATTCTACACCCACTAATTTTTAGTAATTATAACAAACAAATCTCTGTGAAATCCTTATAATGAATTTTTTACTTATAGAATTATAAAATCCTGCAACTCAGTATCAGCAATCTGCTGTAGCTCAATCTTCGTAATTTAAAAATTCATGTACAATCTTTTCAATTTTATTGTTAAATATGAACTTAAAAACTGCACCCATATATACTATATATAAATAAATAAATTATATATAAATAAATAATCATCTATTATAAATATTATTGCAATTATAAAATATTAAATAATGTAAATATAGTGCAATAAATATAATAAATATAATTAATATATTTGATATATATGATAAAATAACATACTAAATTTATAAAATGTGTACATTGTTGTATTTATAGCTTTATTAACTTTAGTTTGATTTTGTATTTAAAAATTTTTATTTAAAAATGTTCAAAAATAATGCACCTTTGTAATAGTATGATGTATTAAGCATAAATAGTATTCAACACTTCCTATGTTTAAAATTTTTTTTTTTTATGTTTAACTTGCTGTGCATATAAATAGTGGACTTAGAAATAATTAAAAATAAAAATGTCATTAACTTAAACAACTTGGGTCTACAACTTTGCTCGTCTCAATTTTAGTAAGCTACTGATACTTAAAGCATCATTCAAACCAGGTGGTTTGGTTGCATTTAATCTGAGCTGCCATATTAATTCTTTATATTCTATAGTGGCCTCCCAGTCACCACCTCTGGGGTTTAAAGGAACTTGCTCCAAAACAAAGAATTTTAAAGTCATGTTAGGACATAATGTCTGATGTTTGTAAAAAGCATTCGATTCTTTCTTTTTCTGGATGTCATAGCAATGTTCATAAATCCTTCTGTGCAACGTCCTCTCCGTCTTTCCAATATAGAAACTGTCACACATCTGACACAAACCTATATAAATAACCCCTTTAGATGCACAGTTGTAATAAAAATCCGATTTCACCTTAAAATTCCTAGATTTAATGTAAAGAGACCCTGAATTCATAATGTGTCTACATTGTTTACAGGCATTACATTTGTAAGTACCCGTAGTAGTATTCGTGTTATGCTTTATGTGTTGTCTTTGTCTCTCAAATATGTTTTTGAGATTCATATTTCTAGCATTAACAAATGTTGGCTGAGTAGGTAACCATTTGTTGGTCTCTTCATTCGACCTCAAGATAGGCCAATATTTTGTTATAGTGTTTTTTAACTCCACAGCATTATTGCTGTATGTAAAAACAAATGCTGTCTTGGAATCAAACTCTTGACTTTGTGAATGAATTTTGTCAGTCTCAGATAATGTATCATCTTTTGTTAATCCTAGTAATGGTGTATAAATATCATCTCTTTTACTCAGTACTTCTTCGTGCATTTTGTTAATTAATGCCTGGGGGTATCCTCTTTCTAAAAATAAATTCCTTAATATGTTAACTTCTTTACTAAATAGTTTCTCTGTGCTGCACATTCTTGAGGCTCTAATAAATTGGCCTTTCAAGATGCCCTTCTTTTGTAAAAAGGGATGACCGCTGCAAAAATGCAAGAATGCATTAGAGAAGGTGCTTTTTCTAAATACTGATGATTCAAACTTTCGTAACTCTTTGTTTTTAGTTAACCTGACATCCAGATAATTTAATGAATCATCACTAATGCTAGATGTAAATTTTAAAAAGTTAGTGGTATTGTTAATATACCTTAAAAACTCATCAAGACTTTCGTTGCTGCCTCTCCATAATATGCAAATATCATCTAAATACATTTGATAGTGAAGGATGTTTTCTTTCCAGGGTGATGTTAATACAAATTTACTTTCCCAGTAAAACAACACTATATTTGCATATGCAGAGGCACAAGGTGTACCCATTGCTACACCTATTCTTTGTTTAAAAATTTCCCCATTAAAAAAGATAAAATTGTTGTTTAAAATGATTTCCATAAAGTCCACTAGTAGATTTATTAACTTCGTACTAAGACCTGAAAATTTGATTAAAATCTCACTAAACCATTGTAGTCCTATCTCATGGGGAATACTAGGAAACAATTCCACTACATCCACTGTAACCATCACATCTGTACATTCATAATAATCATTTCTAATGTTTTTAAGGAATTCCCAAGAGTCCTTACAAATGTGGCTAAAAGATGAAACCATTTTTTTTAAGAGAAATATCTACAAACTTTCCCAAAGGTTCTATGATACTTCCAGACCCTGCCACAATGGGTCTAAATTTTAAGGGGTTCAGACCTTTGTGGACTTTGGGAATTCCAAATATAACCGGGGTGAGTGGTTTGTTCACCATTAAAAAATTCAACAATTTTTCATTAATAACCCCTTGTAATAGGTGGTCTTGTAATAAGAATTTTATCTTTGCATATGCTATATTAATTTCATTTAAGAAAATGATACTGTATTGTTCAGTGTCTTGCAGTATGTTATGTATATAATCATCATAGTCATACTTGTACATCAAAACCACCCCTCCCCCTTTGTCCGGTTTCATAACTCTGATTTGTTCTTCCCTTAATAAATTAATAAGGGAAAAATAATCTGGAGATAAATTCTCTTTCATGTTATTAGTTGTTTTTAACTTTCTAATATCTACTTCAACTAATTCTTCAAAACTTTTGATAATCGGATGTAGGGGGGGGTTAAAGGTACTAGTTCTACTAATTGGTTCTTTAATAAGAGGTACACCTTTAAAAAATAAATTCAAATTAAGCTGTCTTGTGTAAAGTTTTAACTCCATAATGGTTTTTGTTATATCTAAAGGTTTAGTTGGAACAAAATGGAAACCTTTTGTGAACAGCTCAAAGTGTGTGTCACCAATATTCATATCAGTAAAATTAAAAATTGTAAAATTGCATTTTGAGATGACTGCGTAGGGTTCAGTATTAGATCCGACCATTACAAGTTCAGTAATAGGTAATGGTCTACTCATCTCCGTTGTCTCCCCCAATTGCGGTTGTTTTGGAACTGCACCCTGTTTCCCTGTCTCCCCTGTGGAAAGTAAAAAACCTGATTTGGGTTACTGTTTGGCGTATTTGTGTTGTTATTACCGCCTTGCTTCTGTGCCAGACGTTCACTACGTCTTGGTGGTTCATCCATTAGGGGGGCATTGTCTTGCTCATATACCGTACTGTTAATACCCTTACTATAATTCTGTTTATTAAGCCACCCTCCTTTGGTCAGAGTCTGGTAAGCCACCCCATTTTTATAGTCATTCAGGTCCCTTTCCAACTTTCTGATCTTTCTATCCATTATTTTAATGCAGTGTTGGTCAACATCTGAAAACACATTGTCATATTCCTTCTTTACTCTAGGAAAATGCAAGTCAGAAATAATAGTTTCATTTAAATCATTTAGTTCGTTTAACAACACCTCAATTTTCTTTTCATAATCCTTAATCATAAGTTGTAAAATATCCAGACCTGCATATATTTAAAGTCTTGTATATAGTGTACAGTGCTTTTGTAAGTAGACAGCCTCTCTATACAAAACTAAAATTCAGAGTGTGATAGTTTTTTCTAATTTAGTTTTTTTTAAGAAACAGATTGCACTTTGCAATATATGTTTCTCACTTTTGCATTGCTTGGTATCACATGAGTGTTTTTAATGTTACTTTGATAAAAAATGAAAAGCATTTTTATTCCTGCTGCAGTTTTTCATCCCGGGCTTCTACTAAAAAACAGGTTTATGCCCAGTCGGACTTTTCTGGTATTCAAATGTCAACTAAAAATAAATCTATGCATACATACATAAATGTATTTATTTAGTCTTGGTCGCACAACACATAGTAAGGCTGTTCTTTTGCCAAACCATGTAGATGGATACATTTTCCATTACTTACACTGCCTATGCAGCATAAGGGGGTGCTGCACTCCTGAATGTACCATCCTTTGGATGAGATGTTAAACCAAGATCCATCTGCGTGACTTGGCAGTAGCTCGGGTGGATGTAAAATATCTCACAGCACTTAACAAAATGATCAGGGGACTTTATATACACATTTTTTTAAATATTCTTTTACGGTAGAATCACCCATTTAAAAATACATTACATTTATGTCATCATCATCATCATTCCCCTTTTTTCCCATTTTCTACAAGGGGTTGGGAATCATGTCGCCATCTCTCTTGACTCAATGCCAAACTCTTGCCTTCTTGCCTGACTGTCGCAGATCTTCTTTCACACAATCCATCCACCTCTTTGCTGGACATCCTTGCTTCCTCTTACCTTCTTCCTGTCTATCCCAAATCCTCTTCACCAGATTGTCTTCGGTTTTTCTGCACATGCATCCACACCACCATAATCTGTTCTCTTTGATGTTTTCTGCAGTTGGAGCTACTTTGCCTTTTGCTCTTATGTCCTCATTTCTCCATCTGTCCCACAGAGTGCATCCTACCACCCTTCTCAGGCTCTTCATTTCCATCACCTCTAGCTTCTTTATCTGCTCTGCTTTTATTGCTCAGGTTTCTGTACCACACAGTAGCACTGGTCACACCACTGTCTTGTACAACTTACTTTTCAGCTTCTTTTGCATTCTTCTGTCATAGACTTCACCTGACACTGTATGCCAGTTGGCTGCAGCCCCTCTGATTCTGGCTTTGACCTCTTCATTCAGACTTCCCTTCTCCTCAACCACCCCTTCCAGATACTTGGAAGCTATTTACCTGTTCCACTATCTTCCCTTTTATCTCACTTCTCAGCTTCTTCTGTTTTCCCCTAGTTTGCTGCCATTACCACTGTCTTATCTGTGTGTAGTTTCATCCCATGTGCCTTCAGTTTTGCATTCTGTTGTTCTATACTTTGCTGGAGTTCTTGCTCAGAGTCTGCCTGTAATGCCACATCATCTGCATACAGCAACTTTGTTGATCTGTCCCCTCCAACCTGTTTGCTAATGTAGTCCATCACCAGTATGAACAGCAGTGGGCTCAGAACTGAACCCTGGTGTACAACTACTCCCACTGGTAACCCCTTTGTGAGGCCGAACACTGTTTGTACTTGAGTCATTGGGTCCTTGTACATAGCCTGCACTACTTCTACCAATGTTTCTGGGGCTTCAAATCACTGCAGTACTGCCCAGATCAACTTTCTTAGAACCTTGTCATATGCTTTCTCCAAGTCTAGGAATGCCCAGTTGGACTTTTTCATCTCTAGCTTATTCTCATCTATCTGTCTCACTGCAAACATCAGGTCAGTTGTGCTGCATCTTGAGCTGAATCTAAACTGCTTATCTCCCATCGTACATTCTACTACTCTGCATATCCGTTTATCAATCCCCCTCTCTAGAACTTTCATGCATTGTGATAGGAGTTTGATTCCTCTGTACTGCCCACAGCTGTGGGTGTCCCCTTTGTTCTTGTACACTGGCACAAGTATGCTTATTCTCCAGTCATCTGGGGAATGCCTTTCTCTTCACACTGCTATGAGTATCCTCAGGAGCCATTTCTCCCCTATCTGACCCAGCATCTTTGTCATGTCTGCTGTGACCACATCTGAGTCTGCTACTTTCCCTGACTTTATTTTCCTTAGTGCTAGTCTTACTTCTCATTATTGACCTCCAAGCATAAGTCCCACATTTTATGTAATAACTCATGTCACCTTGTATCAATATTATCCTTAAATTACTTGCTATCAATCTGACTACTTTCTCTGTTTTTCTTCCTATGTAAAATCTTGAAATCCATAAACATTCATGTTCATACATAGTTTCATTAACTCAGCATTCACAAAAGTTTTTTTCATATAACTTCCACAACTAAATTGTTATCTCACAATTAAGAAAATGTTTTAAGATCTCTTCCACATTTACATTCTTTTATCCTTCATAACTGCTTTTTTCAGCAACTTTCCAATATAAAACCACTAAAGAAAATTATTCATTTCTAATTCATATTTAAACCTTTCTTGTCTCTGTTCAGGAAGCTTTTCTGATATTAGAATTCTTTTGTATATATAACATTTTCCATCAAATGTTCATAATAAGCTTTTTTAGATAATACATCATCATTTCATATTATTTTTCATCTTTTTATTTACTCAAAGTAGTGTTTTTAGATGATCCTATTTGCTTTATACATTTTTTTGTAGGTCCTGCAAATATTTATACTTATCTGCTCACATTTTACTTAAACAATCATCCTTTACTTTAAAAATCTTAAACATTACCCAATAATATGTAAATAAATCCAAAAATACTTGTTTTTTAATCCTAATTCTGCCTCTCTCACATTACAGTACTTAGTACCCCTTTCCACGGAGTTAAAAGAAGACACTCATAAAACTAAATACCAATACAAGTAATTATTTTTCAAAATAAGATTGAAAGGTAAAAACTTTTCTCAAATACTTTTCTCAAATACAGTAATTTTCCTAAAATGTAACTATGGATCAAATATACTTTTTTACTGCATGCTACTTTAAAAGTTTTCAATATTTTCATTGTACTTTTCACCTCATCCAAACTTTTCTTCCAAATGATTCATGTTACTTTGATCATTACCCAAAATTCATCCTAGTACATTAATTTCTGGTAATTTCTTGTTTATTAAATTAAATTCATGCCATCTTAACACATTCCTCATAGCCTTTACATTTCACTCATTTTATTTTTAATCCTACCACCTCCAGACTATATTCTGCCTTTGTCATTGCTTCTTTTATTCAACCTTTCCCTTAATTAATAATTATGTCTAAACCATCAGCATACACTAAATATTCTGGTATCCATACCTTATATTTACAAATTATTGCTGATTATTTTACAGTTTCTTTAGCGGTATTAATATTGGCATTCAGTACCAGTGTAAATAATGTCCCACTAAGAGTATATCCCAGATTTGCTCCACTGTTAATTCTGCTTTCCTTGCTAAACCATCCATTTCCAACAACTCTAATGCTAGAGATTCCATATATAAATTTAATAAGCCTTACAATTCTCTTTCCAAATCCATATTGTCCAAGAATCTGAAAGATTGTCTTATGCCCAGTACAATCATATGTTTTCTCCACATTGCAAATAATTAATTTTACTTCACTTGTGTTATTTTGAATTTCTTTTATCATTTCTTTTACCATTATTAATAAATCCATTGCATATTTCTCTTTTGACACCATACATAATCCTTAATAAGATCTTTTATATTTCAGTTTTTCTTTTTTACAACAAATTCATAAAAAAAAATCATAATTTGTTTCATTAAATACAGTGGGTCTCCATTTCTTTATTTCATATTTATCCCCTTTTTTCTCATAAAAAAATATTTCAAATCCTTTGACTCACCTCTTATCCATGATGCAATTTTTTAACCAGTGACTTATGACTTTAATTATAGCACATTTCTGGATGTAGTAATGTAAAAGGTATTGGTTAACCATTTAGTCCAGGTACATTTATGTTTTTAAAACTTGACAACACCTTTTTCCAAATTCTTCCAATGATACATACTTTTCTACTTTATTCTATTGATTACTCTTTATTCTATCTATATTGTAGCTTACTGTTAATATATATATATATATATATATATATATATATATATATACACACACACACACACACACACACACACACACACACACACACACATAGACACTCTATATGCTCTTCTACAATCCTCTTCAATATATGTCATATAATTTTTGTTTACATCATTATTCTTTAACACTGTTTTTTACATGAGGGGAAACACCTCTTCCATTCTATTTTGCAAAAAAATATTTGCTTATATAAAAATATACTCATTGTCTTCATATTTTCCTTATTTCCCTCCTTTTGTTTATTCCTTCTCACTCTTCCTTTTGAATACACTATTTATAATGATTTACAAGGTTCTTATTATTTCATATTTTCATTAAAAAAATTAAGACTAGAGAAGTTTTTTTTATACTTTTCTTTATATGTACACCACCACTTTTCTGTGATGTCATTAAAGGGCATCATAAAAGTGTGATCCTGCCATCATTTTTGTATTATATGTGAGAAGTATAATTCCTTTGTAACTCCTCCCAGTAACATTTTATTACCTTTTGATTTGATAATCTAATCTTCCACATTCAATATTTCTATCTTTATTGCACAATGATCAGACCATTCTACCTCTTTTGTTATACTTTTCTCTCATCCATATAGTTAGGCAACACAACACAGTCATTTTCAGTTTATATATTTCAACTCTAATATGTAAACTGATTTTCTTACCTAATAACACTTTTCCAATTTTTAACACCTATCTACATCCTCGTTTAGCCTTATTTATTTTCCCTATATATTTTTTTTTAAGTTATAGTTAAAGTCACCATTATTGTAATATCCATGTTCTGCATAACATTTTTTTTAATTTCCTGAAACACATTTTCTTGTTTTTTACTCATAGTTGGAGCATATATCCCAATAATTCTCTATACATTACCTGTGTTTATAATATCAATCATTGTGTACCTCCCTCATATTATTATCATTACTACTAATATTTTAACATAGTCTTTCTTTACGACTGCTGCCCCAGAACACAAATCCTTCCCAAAATTCAGTGACACACAATTATCCCATATAATTTCAAATTGCCACTTTTTGTCTAGTGTTTAAAAAGTCTTACATCCAATAAAACAATAGTATCACAATATTGTTTTTCACACCATGTCATGTTATTTGAACTTCTTGTTTTGGTTATCAGCATATTAACATTTAAAGACACATCTAAAATATTAACCCTTTCATTTTTAGCAGATTGCTTTTTGTAATTGTATATTTTATTCTGTACCCAATTACAAATGGATTCAGTTTTCTCAAACCCCATATCCTAATTTTAATCGCATCTTTTTTAAAACGTTCATACCAACTCTGTACTACTGTATTATACTCTCCCATATCTTTGTCAAGTTCAGCCTCCTCTGATATTATATTTTTCCTCATTTTATTCTCCTTCACAAATTTCAGTAACATATTAAACATTATTTATCTCTTTCTGTTTGTTACACATCCTTATGTATTGAATTTTGTCAGTCACATTTTTCGCAATCAAACCAAAAATGGTGGTTTACTACCACACACTTTTGGCATAACATTTTACAATAAGTTTAATGCTGAAATTCCTTGCATTGTATGTAGACACACACACACACATATATATATGTGTGTGTGTGTGTGTGTGTGTGTGTGTGTGTGTGTGTGTGTGTGTGTGTGTGTGTGTGTGTGTGTGTGTTAGTGTGTGTAGTATATATATAATATATATATATATATATATATAATATATATATATATAATATAAATATATATATATATATATATATATATATATATATATATATATACACTTACATACATGGGTCCACTTCTTAATTTCGAAAGATCAGAATCTTGAGATTCATAATAACGAACCCAGAATTGCGAGGTTCTGAAAAAAAAAAAAGATGACAACTGCTAAAACGTATGTTTTTGCGGGGGGGGGGAGTCCTCCTGCACCTACTACACCCCCTACAACCTAAATATACTAACTCTGAGATCGCTATACAGTGAAGAGAACAGTAATGTAAAGGACTATACAGTGTGGAACGGGAATATTACCATTCTCTTCACTGTAGTCCAATCTCGGAGTTAGTATATTTAAATTGCAGAAGGTGTGGGGGCACAGCCCCCCTGCAATAATATGATTTTAGCAATTTTTATTTTTTATTTTCTTTTATTTCTTAATTTTGAGATTTCAGAAGCTTGAGATTCTGGGTTCATTATTCTGAATCTCGAGATTCTGATCTTTTGAAATTAAGAATTGGATCCATATATATATATGTATATATGTTTTGGGTTGCCCCCAATTCCTTCTGTAATATTCAAACAAACATCTATTTTCCATGCCTTTTCCACAATTTTCTTTTATCCAAACATTTTTATCTCAGATCCTATATTTTTCATTTAAATATTGTCTTATTTCTTCTTCAGTCATATCTGCTGTTCAAAATGCAATGTCATCTTTCTTCTGAGCATAATATCTGTACCTCTTGCAGTGTATTTATTCTGTAAATCACAAAATGAGTTTGCATCAAATCTGGAGAAAAAATCTGTGCCATATCTAATGTCTCAAACATTAGTTGACAGAAACTTTCAGCACCTGTGTATACAAACATTATAATATCTTCAAGTTTCACACTAAAGGGACATACAAGATTATCACAAAGTATTTTTCTATACGTAATCAACTTTTAATGTCAGTTTTCATTACAGCCGTCTGTCTTTGCCAAATCGATAAGAATTTTTTCTTTTGTAACTAGAGCACCATTTACAGCCTTAACAGCTATCATCACATATGTCAATTTTTTAGCCACCTATGCACCTTACTCTCCTTTTTCTGCCACACCATTATGATCAGGTAATCCTTTCTATGAAAATACAGCACCTTGTCCTTGGGGTCCTACACCTAGAAGCCCTTCAGATACCATCTGTGTACAGGGAATCACTAGCTTATTACTTGATTCTTATTCATTCATCATTTTCAACAAAGCAGCATTATCAAGACAACCAGATTGAATTTCAGTAATAAAGGTATTAGGCAATCCATAACTGGGTCTGTAGTAGATGATCAAACTTTCAAATGTTTCACCATCATATGGTCAACACCATATGATCAAACATTTGAATGTTTGAACGTTTTAATGGAGATCTCCGTACAACACTGAATGGGAAGATTTCCCTTTTATGCACTATAGTGCGATCTCAGAGTTGGTATATTTAAAGTTCAGGGGGTGTGGAGGGGGCTTGCCCCCCTTTCTAAAATGATCAGGTAGGCTATTTGTGTAGTTTATTTTTTTTTATTAGATGTTTGAACTTTTAAAAGTTCGGTCATATGGTGTCAACCATATGACGATCGAACTTTTGAAAGTTTGATCATCTAATATAGACCCCCATAACTCACATTATTTATATCCACAACTGAAGCATCAACACTTCTACTTTCAACAGTCATATTTTTACATTTGAGTTTTTCACACCACATACCTATCCTCTTATGGCATCATATTTGAAAAAGAGTAGAAGTGCTTTAGTTTACACTGTTTATATTATAAACATAAAATATTATATGCATTGTTTACATTACTTGTATTTCTTACAAAATTTATGCAAGAAAATTAAGTTGTTCTTGATAATATTTTCATTAACAATTTATACAGCAATTACCCTTATTTTACCTTTAAAGTACTCTTTTTGACGCAACTAAAACTTTATTTTACTTAACAAATCAGCTAAACTCAATTTCTTATTGAATAAGACTTTTTTTAAATCTAGATTCCCATATCTTCCAAATTATTCTAAGCAGAACTTTATCCACACTATCAAATAATTCCTTATTTAGCTTTTTGTAATACCCTTACAAAATCATAATCATATTTATAATGTCCAATTTGTTTGTAACTCCCAATGAAATAAACATAGGCTTTGTGACTATATATTGAATAGTATGTTGCTATTCACAGATAACCTATTTTATGCCCAGGTTCCACAAAAAAAAGAAAAAAGGATTCTGGCACTGTATCATTATTCAAAACCTCTCTTTCCTTTCCTTAACAGCTTTAATGACATCCCTGTTTAGTCCATCCCAAGGATTTACTCCATAACATCTTTTATTAATATTCTTATACTAAATCTTCCTAGTCATCAAGTTATTTCTGCTTTGCAAGACCTGACATCCTTATTTTATTTTGATATTCCATAATATCTTCTCTTTAAGAATATCTTTTTCTTTTAAGTCTTCCTTCAAATTTTCACCACTCCCCATATTTAATAAGTGTCAGAGATACCAAACGTCTGTGGTTTTTGTTTTCCACTAACATCTTATATACATTCCTAGAAGCTGCATGCAGAGTTGAACTAATTAAAACTAAAACACCTTCATTATGATTCATATGCAAACCCCAATTCACAAGACTCAATTTACTACCCCAAAACACACATTGGAACCACATACAGCTTAGCCAAATACTCTATCTTACCTAAAAATCATCAAATTGATCAAATAACCATTCGTATAAGACATTTTAAATGTTTTTATAACAGACCTAAACTAATAATCTTGTTGATAGCACCTGTCCATTGATTATAAATAACCTTTTCCCTTCCAAATCCAACACCTAACACAGTTGGCTCTGTAACAACAAATTTGATGCTTTCTATTTCCCATTTTCTCCTAAACCACAACTCTTGACCCTATGGAACTATAGCCCTACATCCCCCAACCAGTCAATCAAACATCTAATCATTCTCCCTATCCTTCACATTTTGTTATAATAATAATATCATCTGCATATTATAAACACTAGAAATACACACATTTTAATTTACTGGAAATCTTTCTTTTGGCATAAATTCCAACATCCTATTTGCCACTGCATTCGTAACTTCAGAAAACAAAATCCCACTCATTGGACAACCTTGCCTTAAACTTCTATTCATATTTATTCTCAAACTTATCAAAACCCTAACCTTAGCCTTAGTATACACAGATTTTAACACCTTTGAAGTATGCCCTTTCTAACCATATTCTTTCAAAATACTTCTTAAACTTTTATGATCTGTACAATCAGTAGCTTTTGTGACATCCCTCACAAATAATTTAGCATTGTTCCCTCTGTACAAAATATCATACACCACTTTCTTAGTACCATTAAGAAATTCTGACGTTTACCTTTAAAATCAAAATGCCCTCCACAGAAACTTCATCCAGCATGTCACAAAACTTAACTTGTAATTTCTTCACAAAAATCTTATAATCCATTTTATTTAACTTTATTGGTCTCCAGTTCTTAATATCATTCTTTTTACCTTTCTTTTTCCAATTAAATTAAATAACCTCTTCACAAATTTCATCATTTACAATGCCTTTCTTTAACTATTCATTAAACAAATTAACTTATAACATTTTCTGTTTTACCTTTCATCATTTATAAACGTCATACACCCTACTATCTAAGCCTGATACTGAATCAAATATAACTTTATTCTTTATCTTATTCAACTCATCCAAAGTCTCATTAAATTACCAATAGATGTTGTAGATGAGTGTGTGTGATATACCTTTAAGAAGCTTTCCAGTGAGTCAGCACATGCATGTAAGTACTGAGCATGTGCAAGCAAGAGTGCCATTTTGAGTGAGCAGCCAGAGTGAGAGCAGGAAAGTATGTAGTCAGTCAGTTAGATAGTTTAAGTTTAATGTTCCTGCCATCCATCCTGATGCATTTGTATAGAATAAACTACATAAATGAACACCCATACCTCAGTGTCTTTTTAATGCACATGAGAACTGCAACAGATATGCCCAAAAAATTCATAACACCTCCTCCTAATTTTTTGTCCTTTTACCTAAATTCAACAGTATATTTTGATTCTTCCCACTGTTCCTTTCACCATATTTATCTCATTCATGATACCAACTATACTGTTAACCAGTTTCTCCCAAAAAAGGAGAAATCTCCTCTTTTTACCCTTCAGCCAATCCTGCTACCTATATAACATACTTTCCATTGTCTTTTTATTTTCCAAAAAAATCTTTTTCATACCTAAGATACCTTTCAGAATTATTCTCTAAACTAATCAACAACTTATTAACTTTATTCTCATGATTCAACTTATCCTGTTTTCTTGTGCTTATTTTCAGTTTTTGAAAAGGCTTTTTTATATTTTCCATAGAACACTGTCCATCATTCAGACCATAAGCCATAAACTCTCATTGTTTCATGATCATTCCCTAATTGATCAAACTCATTTTCTAATAGCACATTATCAGTACTTTTAATAGATAATCTTTTAATTACTTTTATTTCAGCTATTACCTCATTACTTTCACCACATTCAATCCAAATAAGTCCTTGATCAGAAAAATCCATTAATAACCTTACCACTTATAACCTCTCTCAGTGAATTAGATAGCATGAAAAAATCAGTGTCTATATGCAGTGCACCTCTTTTGTGCTCCCACACCTCTGTATTCCAAATTTCATGATTTCTTTGGATTTCTTAATATCCATTCCTTCTTTCTTTTTACATATCCTTAGCCCACAATTAAAATAAATGTGTTCCTGTCATACTACTACATGTCTTACATACCTTCGCATTCAGTGTTTCCCTCAAATATGCAACAAAATCTATACATTTTGCATAAAAGGACAAATCAATAAAAAGAACAATCAGTGGTTGTAGTTATAGCAGTTACTCCCCTTTAAAAGCAGTCTAATAACTTTAATCTCAAAAATGCAAAAATAGTAGCATAGTTCTAACTAAATCATCTGAGGTTATATAAAAAAGGATTCATGCAGACAGTAATCACGGATGCTTCCTGTCAGTACCTCTATCTTTTCTTAGTGCACAGCAGTCCTGAGAAAAGAGAAGTCTTGTAAGCTCTCCTACTGGAAGAATCAATTTTCTTTACTATTCATAGCCTCAGAGTAAACAAGTGCCATTTTGGCTTGATACAGGTAAAACTGCATGCATATATCATGGTACCAGGAGTACAGTGACAAAAATGTTATATCTGATATTTGTACTGAGCTAAGCCAAAAAAGATCTCAATTTCTAACTGTCTGTTTAATTACACATCAAATACCTGGACTTTGCTACTGAAAATAATGACACAAAAACTGTAAGACATTTATAACAGTAGAGACCAATCATATAACTGAGAACAGTATACCTTAACAACATAATAAAATTCATTTATCAAAAGTCTTTCAGAGTCGGTCTCAAAACATTTAAATAAATGCTCCACTCAGTTATCTTTGCAGTTTTTTTTCCTACATACCAAGAGTTAAGAAGATGGTTTCATCCTCTTTTTCCAATTTGGAGTTCAAGTAAATGTACAAAAACCCTCCTTGACTGTGTCACATAGGATTGTGTTTTTGGGCTGCCTTATAGACACCCCTCAGCAAAAGGCTTTTCGTACTCAGGAGAAAGTGGATTGCTATCTAGAACATTCCTGAGCATTTAATTTTATTGTTATGGGCTTTTATTGCCTTTCCAGGAAATTTATACACTGTTAAAGGAAAATATTTTAAATTGCTAATTTAACTTCACCTTCGGCAGTAAAAGGCCTGTGTATGTGGGTGGGGTGTCCCCCCACCATATTCAACACTACAGTACAAAACACACTAAAGCAGAAGTGAGGGAAAACAAATATGTTTAGTTTGATTCTTGGAAACTGTCTTACATAGAATTTAACTGAACGTATTGTTTCTTTTGTACTTTTGCAGTTGGGGATGAAATTCAGCTGTACAAGATTCTTTTGTAATGTGATTATTTTAACTTTTGCAACAGCGACTGTGAGACATATGTGCTCAGTATAGTTACTGCAGAGTGAAGCAGTTGAATGGAGAGGAATTCACTTAAGTCATTGGGTCATACCTGTAAATACTTCATTTTATTGTGTCCCTATCAATATAGGTATTGCAGAACCAATTCATGTTTGTGTACGCAGTTTACAGCTATAGCCTTTGTTTTGTCTTCTTTAATTTCATATCCCCAAAAAATGTAAAACAGTCTCAGTATGTTACACAACACTGAGATGTCCTTTACTGGTTTTATTAGGTACAAAAGAATATCATCTGCAAATAAAGCCAACTTTTCTTGATTGCCATACCAATTATGTCATTGAATTTCTGAGTCCCTTTTTGCTTTGCCAGTGGCTCTAAATTTAATACAATTAACAAAGGCGAAAGAGGACACCCTTGTCAGGTGCCTCTCTTCAGGCACAACTTATCTGAGAGGAACCCTTCCACTTTAGTTTTTGCTTCTGATACCTCACTTTTCTTCCTCCTAAATTAACCTTGTTATTGTATCAGGGAATGCAAAAACGTCAATTGCCCTACTCATAAAATCCCAGCTAACATTGTTGAATGCTTTCTTTATATCAGGACCCACCACTAGCAGTAGCATTTTCTTACTTTCTGCTTCTCTCTGGATCATCATTGTTTTATTAATGTTGTCAAATGTTTGCCTCCCCTCCACAAAACCATTTTGATTCATATCTATCATTTTTGGCAACACAGTTGCCATTCTTTTAGTTAATACAGGCATAAACACTGTATAAAAATAGTTTAAAATTGAAATGGGCCTGTATAGAGCTGGTTCTGATGGGTCTTTACTGTCATTAGGTATTCCAGCCACCACAACTTTCTTGCAGGATGTTGGTGCTTCTCCTTTTAAACTACTGTTAAACCAAACCTTTCTGATCTGTATCACTTTCTTCCCTCCTAGCTTCTAAACTTCCACAGTAATACCATCTATTCTTGGAGACCTTCCTGCAGATTGCTTATACATCACTGTTTCTATCTCATCTCTTCATATCTTAACTGTCAGTTGTAGAGCCTTATCAGCCTTTAACCTTGACAACTTAAATCTTCCATAAATATTTCTAGTTGTACTTTCTTGACTTCCATATTCCTCTGCTTTATACAAATTTTCATAAAATTTCTGAAACATGTCTAACACCTCTACAGGATCTCTGGTTATTTTTCTTGTTATATTGTCCCTAAGTATGGTAACAATCATTTCTACTTTCTGTTGCATAATTTATTGTGCTAAGAGTTTTTATGCTCTGGAGTTGTTATCTCACACACATAAAAAAAAAAAAAAACAGTTGCTGAACAAAAAGCTTTCTAACCTCATGCATATTATCCAGATGTTCCATTATTTTCTCTTTAGCACTTTGCAGTTGTACCTCTTCTTGTTCTGCGAGATTTCCCTTAATCTTCAATAATTTAACCTTTGTCAGCTCATCTAAATAATTCATGTTACTTCTTAACCATAATTTTTCATTTATTTCTATCCTATTTTTAAACTGCACTTTTATCCTATTCACTAGCTATAGCTTCTTAACAAATTTATATCTTTCCTAATAGTTCGTGAATATTTTCCACTATCCATTACTTAAATTAATTTTAACAGGTGGGTGGGGAAGCACCAGTGTCTCATTTTTATTATATTATCCTACTTTGTTATCTTAGTTGTTACTGATTCATGATCTGAAATAATTATTGGATGTGTGTCACAGCTTTCAGTTAAACACAGATGTTTCTGTTTCATATACTTTCTGTGTAGTCTAGTCCAGTTATTGTACCTTGGGGAATAATATGTGAACTCTGTCTGAGTTCCTATTACCACTGAACACACATCTTCCATGGTAACTATTTTCATAAATTTCTTTAGAAATCTATCCTTTGTTAATTTTCCCTTCTAGGTTCTGCAAGTACATCCTCACTGTTGAAAACAAAATTACAGCCCCACCTATAAGTAATATTTCCTGCTGAAATCTGATTATTTCTCCCCCAAATTTCCTAAGCTCCCTAATACCATTTTTAGGAGGAATATAGATACATGCTAGCGTAATCTACCTCCCTTGCCAGTAGTCAATTACTATTTTGTCCCCTCCTCTATCACTATTGCAGCTGCTTTTGTAATTAGTATAAGTGCTGCCCTGTTCCTTTATCTGTTATATTCTGCTGAATATCCATCCTAAAATCCTTTCTTTATTGAATTCACATGTTCACTTATTTTCAAATAAGCCTCCTGTAGCATTGCTATTTGCAATCTGCATTTCTTAATATAATTCAATGCTCTTACCTTTTTGTCTATACCTGTGAGGCCATTCACATTTTAAAGTAATATTTTAGTATTAGCATTGTGATAAAAATGTACTATTCCCACCTATTATATGTATATAACAGCCTTTTAAATGTCTGTTTCCAGCTTTTGTGTTACATGCACTCACTAATATTTGGCAGTATGATCTTTTATACAGTTGTTTCTTGCCATCTCCATTTGAACCTATGTCACATTTTACAAGACATTTTGGATTAATGAAAACACTCAACCCCCCCCCAAAAAAAAACACTCTTTGAACACCCCGTAACCTATTAACTTAAAATAGCACGCAAAACTATGTATGTTTTTAAACAGTGAAGTTTAACCTTCCTGATATGAACAATTGTTCCAAATCAACTGCTGCACATACAGGCATAACTTAACCTAACATTAAGGTTATCCATGTTAAGATGCATGTTATAGCCTGTGCTCCTACTTACATTAATTCTGTCTATTCTTGTCATATCTTCATTTCCCTCCCAGATGTAAAAGAATAGCCTATATACTTTCATAAAACATTAACTTTTAGCCTTAAAAATGCATTCTGGCTTATATTGTTTCTACCATATAGTTAGCTTTTCTTTGTGGAAACACAAGTACCAGGAGTACAGCTCTGCAAACCTCTCAACTTACAGTGAATATTTATTTGTAAAAGAAAAACTTTTCATTACATTGTGTCCTCTTATTTACTTGCTTTTACAGAAAACTTGTTATTAGATTAAGGCCAAGGTCTTAATCTAGAAATATACCTATGCAATAGTAAGAGAGAACATATCATCTCTATCTATATTATAATTTGTGCACTTTTAAACCCCACCTCACCTCAACAACTCAAGATTACATCATATTAATTTAAACAGGCTTTTGTCCAGACTTTTTTCTGTTTTTACACTGTAATGTCTATTTTTCTTAAAACTAAAAAAGAAGAAGATAAAAGACACTCGTTCACTTTAGTATCTTTATCACATACAATAATAACTGAAAATGTTTTACTGTATTACATGTGATTTATATCATGAAATGTTTTATAGAAATACTGTTAAAAACAAAACTTGTTTTACTTAGTTACTTTTCCCCTTCTTCTTTTTCTTTCTTTTTTGTCTTTCTCCTACCATTCTGTGTCTTTCTAAACATTAATGTTGAAGTAGGACATATGAGTTTCAGATCCTCACAAGTTTAACAAAATCAACGAAAGTTGAATCTTTCCCCTTTTTAATGTAAATACATATTTTGCAAATGTGATAGATGCTTTATTATCTCATATTTATTCACTATTTTCAGTGTTGCTGGTCTTCTTCCTTTTCATCGCCATTGCCATCTCCATCTCCCAGCACCAGTATCCAGTTCAAGTACAAGGAACTCCTCATTCTTCTAGTCAGCTTCTGTGTTTTTTTCTGTCTTTTAAGCATTTTTCTTTGGAAAATTGGGAAAAATTTCAGTGGCAAGGTCTCTCTGCACGCTTTATTATCAGAAGAATGAAAAGCAGGGGCACCTTCTGTTTGATGGCTCACATTTTGTTTAACAAACTTTTGTATTTCCTCCTTAACCTATTCTAAATTAAAAAAATGACTTTGATCCTCTGGAAAAAAATATGAAGACAGCTGGGTACTATAGCTTGAATGTCATACTCGCCAGTCAATTTTCCTTGATTGCTGGCATAAATCTGCTTCTCCTTTGCTTGGTGTACAGTGAATAATCATTCTCCACAAACACTCTATTATCTCTAATTTTTATGATGTTGAGTTTCTGCCACAGTTTTATCAGGATCAACTGTTTCTGCTAGTATGATTGCATCTTTACTAATACATGTCTTGGCTGATTTTCATGACCAGATTTGGAGCCTACACGCAATGTACCCTTTCATTTAATAAATCCTACTGTAAAATACCAGTCCAGTTACTTATTTGTGCTTTCGTAGTTTTATTTGTAGGCTCAGTCCTCTAAACCTAGCATGTTTTGAAAATCTCTTCTTGAGCAGTTTCATACTAAGCCAGCTTTTTCTTTATTTCTTTTTTTTAAACAAAAAACATATTTATTAAATTATCATGTATAACATGGGCAGTCTTATATTTGCATAAATGAAAAACAAACCCTATTAACACAGTTTTAGCTGCAAACATTATGCATCACAGATGCCGTTGAGACAACTGTACCTGCAATCATTATACATTTCGTATAATCTATCCAGTCACTGTCAGTTAAATTTTATAAAGCTCATTCAGATCCTGCCTTCTTTTAAATCTCTTCCCTCCTGTGCATATATTCTTCCCACAATTCCCATTTTCCTATGTAGTTTTTTCCTTCCCTTTTCTGAAGATGCCATTCCAGTTGTTTTATCTGTGTTACTATATTCACTACTTTAGGTTAAGTTGGTTTAGACTTTGATTTCCATTTTCTAGTAACAGCTTTTTTGGTAGTCACCATGATTTGACTCAGAAAAGCTTTACTATGTCTAGGCAATTCTGATTCTGTATCATAACTCAAAAAATCTTCTCCCAATTCAAACCAATCTGCTCACCCAGCATCCCTGACAGAGTGGTCTGTATGGAATCTTTAAAGTCTGCCAGCTCATTACAATCCCAAAAAACATGTTTCCACTTACCTCATTCTTCCCTGTCAGACCTCCAACAGTTGTCATCCATGTGAGGAAAACTTCTTTGGAGTCTACTTGGGGTATTAAAATACCTACATAAACACTTCCAGGCAAAGATCATAAATCTTCAAGTCTTTGTTGAGGAAATTTCCCATGAGCCTTTAATTCATTTCCCATGAGCCTTTAATATGAGGACTTTTAAGGAATCACACAGTGAAAACTCTAGCCTTGCCAGATTTTCCTGTAAATTTTAACAGATTTGGATGGCCATTTGACATGTTTACTCACTGTTCTAGATTGTTATTAGGGATACTTTATAAACATCTTTATTGTACTAGACATCAGCTAGGTAAACTTGCAACCTTGATTCCTCAATGTAACAGAATTGCGCTCACCTACCTGAATTAATAAAGAGGAAGATTTTAACACAGAATTATGACTCTCATATTTCTTCTACCAAAAAAAAAAAAACATTTAAGAATGAGGAAGAAATTTACCAGGACTGGGATACCAACTAATGATTTTTTTCTTTGGTTGCTAGCTGCTCAGTACCTCTTTCAACTTGCTAGTTTGGATGATATAGGCTTCCTATCATTCCAAGCTTCAGATTTACTGAGATTTTGTTGATCCACTGATGTGGATATTTTAGCAAGCAAGAGCTTAGGGTATATGCAAGGCCACTATTCGAGTGGTCCACTGAGTGAATTTTGGTTTAAGTATTGTTATATCATGCAATATTTTAAATGTTCTACTAATTATTCATTTTAAGGACAGATTCTGTTCTGGATTCCATTAAAAACTCTTAACAGTACTGGTCTTTTGTTTAAGACCCCCCCCCTATTTCTTTCTCTTGAAAGGGAAGGCAATTTCTAACATGCAGTCCAAATAAATTTGTAGCATCTTCCCATTCTGTTACCTTTCCCTTTCTAGTTATTTGCTCCTGATACCTTGAATCCTTTGCCAATTTTCTCTAATAAATTCTAGCCCCCACTTGTCTATTGGCTGTATCCCTAGTTGCAGTCATCCCTATCGGCAGACTCTCTTTTCTCCATTCCTGTGCTGGCTTAGTTCTTAAAATACTTTCTGCCACTTAATGAATATAATATTCTGTATGATTATTGTCATTCTCCTTATGGGTCTGCATCCAAAATCCTAGCCTCTCCTTGTTTCTTGAGTTTCTCCCTTGTGTCATCATCATCCCTTCCCACTTTGAATTATAATTTTCTGCATGTGCTAAGTATAAGAGCATTAACTGTGTTGCTCTAAAATACCCCTTCAAATCAGCTTATCCCACTTGACCATTGCTGTTTTCCCTTCCCAGATAAAATCCTTCAGCTCTTTTTAATTGCCATCCACAGCTTTTCCTCTGGTTGCTAAAAATATGTCTGACCTGTGTATAAGACTAAAGGGACTAAAAACATTTTAACTGCTTGTATTTTACTATCCATATCCATATAACAAAGCTTTCAGTTTTGCAGTTTTTTGTATTATCTTCTGTTTAGTCTCTTCCCATATAACCTTAGCTGCCACAACAGAGTCATTTTTAATCCATACTTTTAAATACTTCATTTGTATCAAGTCCCCATAAATACAGATATTTCTGGACCAATTTGTGTGTGGGTACATAATTTACCGCTGTTCCTTTTGTTTTAGCTTCATTCATTTTGTATCCTAAGAAGATCTGAAATTGTCTTAAAATGTTCCACTACACTGTAATGTCCCTTTGTGGTTTTGTCGAGTATAAAGTAATATAATCTGCAAACAGAGGCAACTTTTCATGACTACCATACCAATTATATCCTTCAATTTCTGAGTCCCTCAGTTTCTTTGACAGTGCTACTGAATGTAATGCAAATAAAGAGGAAAGAGGACACCCCCTGTCTGGATATTCTACTCAAGCAGAAATTATCAGAGAGGACACAGTCACTTTAATTTTCACCTCTGATCCCTAATCAATATTATAATTTTATCAGGGAAAGCAATTGCTTCCATTGCCCTGCTCTTGAATTCCCAAGTTACTTTTTTCAAATGCTTTCTCTACATCAAGACCCACAAACAACTGTGGTATTTTCATGCATTCTGCTTCCCTCTGCATCATCACTGTTTTGTTAATGTTGTCAAATGTTTGCCTCCCCTCCACAAAACCATATTGATCCAAATCTATGAGTTTTGGCATTATGTTTGCTGTACTTTTAGCCATTATAGACATACACACTATATAAACATGGCTTAGTAGTGAAGTGGGCTTGTATGAAGCTGGATCCAGTGAATCTTTACCCTCTTTAGGTATTACATCTACCTCCTCTTTCTTCTAGGATGTTGGTACTTCTCCTCTTAAAATACTGTTAACCAAAACCTTCCAGATCTTTATCAGTTTTTTTCCCTCCTAGCTTCCACATGTCTGCTGGAATACCATCTATTCCTGGGGACTTTCCTGTAGATTGGTTATATATCACTATTTTTATCTCACCTCCTCTGATCCTAACTGTTAATACTTGACCCTCATCTGTCTATAAATTTTACATATTTAATTCTTTCATAAACATCTCCATGTGTACCTTTTCTTGATATACACATTTTCTGCTTTATACACACTTTCATAACTAGAGTTATTATCAAAAAACAGTTGCTTGACAGCAGTCTTTCTAAACTCATGCATATTATTTAGGTAATCCTTTTTCTGTTTAGCATTCTGCAGTTGTTCTTCTTCTTCTTCTTCTGTGAGATTAACCCTGTTTTGCAATTCATTAACATTTGTCAGTCCCTCTAAATAATTCTCATTACTTCTTAACCATGTCTTCCTTTCTTTTACTTCTCCAATTTTATCCCTCTCCCTAGCTATATTTTCAGAAGAAAGTTCTCTGTTCTCTAATAGCTCCTGAAGGAGCAAAGGGTGACATACAAGAGTGGAGGAAGATGCACACAGGTGGATTATATCCTATGTAGGAGGGTCAGTCTGAAGGAGATTGGAGACTGTAAAGTGGTGGCAGGGGAAAGTGTAGTTAAGCAGCATAGAATGGTGGTCTGTAGGATGATGTTGGTGATCAAGAAAAGGAGGAGGAGTGTGAAAGCAGTGCCAAGGATTAAATGGTGGAAGTTAAAAAAGGGTGATTGTGAAGTGGAGTTTAGGGAAGTGTTAAGACAGGCACTGGGAGGCAGTGGAGAGTATCCAAATAGCTGGGTAACTACAGCAGAACTAGTAAGGGAGACTGCTAGAAAGGTGCTTGGTGTGACATCCGGATAGAGGAAGGAGGACAAGGAGACCTGGTGGTGGAATGAGGAAGTACAGGAGAGTATACAGAGGAAGAGGCTGGTAAAGAAGTGGGATTGTCAAAGAGATGAAGAAAGTAGACATGAGTATAAGGAGATGAGGCGCATGGAAAAGAGAGAGGTGGTGAAAGCTAAGGATAAGGCGTATGCAGAGTTGTATGAGAGATTGGACACTAAAGAGGGAGAAAAGGACCTGTACCGATTGGCTAGACAGAGGGACAGAGCTGGGAAAGATGTGCAGAAAGTAAGGGTGATATTGGATATTAAGGGAAAGGTACTCACAAGAGAGGAGTGTGTGTTGAGTAGATGGAAAGAGCATTTTGAGAGGCTGATGAATGAAGAGAATAAGAGAGAGAGAAGGTTGGATGATGTGGGGATAGTGAATCAGGAAGTGAAACAGATTAGCAAGGAGGAAGTAAGGACAGCTATAAAGAGGATGAAGAATGGAAAGGCTGTTGGCCCAGATGGCATCCCAATGGAAGCATGGAGGTGCTTAGGAGAAATGTCAGTGGAATTTTTAACTAGATTGTTTAATGAAATTTTGGAAAGTCAGAGGATGCCTGAGGAGTGGAGAAAAAGTGTTTTGGTACCTATCTTTAAGAATAAGGGTGATGTACAGAGCTGCAGTAACTACAGAGGGATAAAATTGATCAGTCACAGCTTGAAGTTATGGGAAAGAATAGTAGAAGCTAAGTTAAGAAGGGAGGTGATGATTAGTGATCAGCAGTATGGTTTCATGCCAGGAAAGAGCACTACAGATGCAATGTTTGCTCTGAGAGTGTTATTGGAGAAATACAGAGAAGGTCAGAAGGAGTTGCATTGTGTCTTTGTAGACTTGGAGAAAGCATATGACAGGGTGCCTAGAGAAGAGTTGTGGTATTGTATGAGGAAGTCGGGAGTGGCAGAGAAGTATGTAAGAGTGGTACAGGATATGTACGAGGGTAGTGTGACAGTGGTGAGGACTGCAGTGGGAGTGACAGATCCATTTAAGTTGGAGGTAGGATTACATTAAGGATCAGCTCTGAGTCCTTTCTTATTTGCAGTGGTGATGGACAGGTTGACAGATGAGATCAGACAGGAGGCCCCATGGACTATGATGTTTGCAGATGACATTGTGATCTGTAGTGAGAGTAGGAATCAGTTTAGGAGACTCTGGAGAGGTGGAGATATGCTCTAGAGAGCAGAGGAATGAAGGTCAGCAGGGCTAAGACAGAATATATGTGTGTAAATGAGAGGGAGGGTAGAGGAATGGTGAGGATGCAGGGAGTAGAGTTGGTAAAGGTGGATGAGTTTAAGTACTTGGGATCAACAGTTCAGAGTAATGGTGAATGTGGAAGAGAGGTGAAGAAGAGAGTACAGGCAGGATGGAATGGGTGGAGAAGAGTGTCAGGAGTGATTTGTGACAGACGGGTACCAGTAAGAGTGAAAGGGAAGGTCTACAAGAGGGCAGTGAGACCAGCTATGTTATATGGGTTGGAAACAGTGGCATTGACAAAAAGGCAGGAGTCAGAGCTGGATGTGGCAGAGTTAAAGATGTTAAGATTTGCACTCGGTATGACTAGGAAGGATAGGATTAGGAATCAGTATATTAGAGGGTCAGCTCATGTTGGACAGTTTGGAGACAAAGCAAGAGAGACAAGATTGCATTGGTTTGGACATGTGCTGAGGAGGGATGATGAGTATATTGGGAAAAAGATGCTGAGGATGGAACTGCCAGGTAAGAGGAAAAGAGGAAGGCCTAAGATAAGGTTTATGGACGTGGTGAGAGAGGACATGCAGGCGGTTGGTGTGACAGAGCAAGATGCAGAGGATAGGAAGAAATGGAAAGAGATGATCCACTGTGGCGACCCCTAACGGGAAAAGCCGAAAGATGATGATGAATAACATGAAGCAGGGCATATACTTTAAAAGTCCACTACAAGTTTAGCAAAGCCCAAGGAAGTCCAGTATTTTCAGATATTCTTTTTCTGCCATGTTTCAAAAATATAATTATTGCTTTATCATCCCATTTTTGTCAACTTCTAAGTTGCTAGTTTTATTCCTGTTCATCTCTAGCTCCTAAATCCTGTCTCTGTTTTTTTTTCCAATGTATGATCGATTCTTCTTTGTTTTTTTTTTTTTTTTCCTTCTCTCAGGCATTTTCCATTAAAACAGTGGAAAAGATTTCACAATGTCAGTCTCTCTATATCTTTATCACCAGAAGGACATGAAACAGAACTACCTTCTGTTTCACAGCTTTGTTGGACAAACGTTTGTATTTCTTCCTTAGTGTGTACTTCATCAAAAATGATTTTTTCCTTCTGGGGAAAGATTTTTTGAAGATGGCTGGGTATAGCAGTTTAAATCTCATGCCTGTTTCTCAATGTTCTCTAAATAATGGAATATATTTACTCCTCTTCTGGCTGTTCTACAATGAGTAGTCATTTTCCATAAACACTCTGCTGTCTCTTACTTTTACTACTCCGTCCTTCCACCAAAGTGTTATCAGAATCAACTCTATCTTTACTATTAAAGGTCTAGGTTGTTTTCTTGTAACCAGATTTGGAGCATACATATGATGTGCTCTTTCAATTAACAATTGCTGTTGTGAAGTACCAGTCCAGTTGCTTATTTGTACTTTTAGAAAATTAATACAGTCTGTTCCTTCCAGTTTCTCTGGTACAGCAGAAAATCTCAGGTTTTTCCTACATGGTCTATCCTCTAATTCTGTTATTTTTTTTAACCATCTCTTCTTGTGCAGTCTCATATTCAGGCAGCCTTTTCTTCATGCCAACCTCTATGTTTTCCAGTTCTGTCACCTTATCTGCATATCTATTAAAGCTTCTTCCATTTTTTGTAGTGTTTTACTGTTTGTGTTGATCAGTGTTTTGTTTATTTTAACCAGGTCTGTGTGCAGCTGCTTTATACTTTCCTCTAGATTACTAGAAGTCATGTCTGGAACTTGCAATGCTTCTTGCTGAACAACTGCAATATTTCACCCAGTCTGTGTTTTTTTTTCCTCACATTTTGTAGATGATTTTCCTCCAGGTCCTTTATATTTCTTTTTTCCTTGCATCCAGGCGCTTATTAGCCAGTTACTGAAATTTACCCAGAAATCTAGGTCCACTGACTTTCTCTGCTAAGTTGCTGTTTTCAGACTGGGAGAGCTAGAATTAAGCTGTTTTTCAATGCACAGCTGTCTTGAACGTCCCTCAGATTTTTCTTCATTTCGACCTCTGATTTTTACAGTTTTAGCAGTTTATCTGAATAGCTGTTTAAAGCTTCTTCTATTTTTTCCAGACTTTTATTATTTGAGTTGATATAGTCCTTCAGATTTCATTTATTTTAATGAACTCTGAACACATTTAATTTATTTTTACTTTAAATTACTGTAAGGCATGCCTTGCACCAGAGCTTGAGCTTGGACTGCTTTTTGCTGAACAGATGCAGGATTCTTCCCAGTGACTGTTTTCTCTTCATCTTTTTTAGTTCATTTTTTTCAGACTCTGTATGTTTCTTCTTTGCTGGCATCCATGCAATGTACGTATGAGCCAGTAATTGAATTTACTAAAACTTGCAGAGTTTTTGGACCTTGTCTTTCAGTTTCTTTTTTCACACTGGAAGAGCTGAAGTCAGACTGTTGATCAATGTGCAGCTATCTTGGAAATCCTAGATGTGACATTAAGTAAAACAGCCAGTTCCTACAAATGTAATGAGAAATCAATATTAATATGTTTTTACTGTATATATCATATACTGTCAGTAAATAACTGTGATAACAATAGCAAGCCAAAGCACATCCAAAAGAAAAGGAAAAATGCTCTGGTTTGACTACTGTCTCCCAAAATACTACACACAGGTGAGCGATGGTTGCCTTTACATTAAAAGGGATAATAGTTTTACTGCACATTTAAATGTCAAATTGAGTGTGTGTGTATAATGAAAACAGCCAAGTAAAACAGAGTATTAATTATACAGTGATAAAGTCAAGGCAATACAGATTGAGCTAGTCAGCTATCAATATTGGCACTGGTCAGGCTTTATATAGCTCTCTAGTAGCTGTAATTATGAAGCACACGTTCAGAGAGCTACTCAACACATGCTATATGTTCCATAAATGTAGATGTGAATGATGTTATTACACCCATTCACTATGATGAAATACTCAAATCTGTGATCCTAACACATGCTGGCAATAACCAAAAAAGGTCTTTTTCTTGTAAAAGATAAAAGCTCAAATGCACTGTGTACTCTCATGCTGGATACAGTAGACCTTATTCTGAATGGAAAGGTGTAACTGAAAGTTTCATACTGTACATACATATCAGTAAGTACTATGTGGGGTACCATGCTCATATAACCATGCATATAGGTTTAGGGCAGTTAGCTTCATCTTCTTTACAGATTAGTTCATATCACATAGGTGCAAAGTCTCACATTTGTACTGCGCTGAACAACATCATGTACATATACTTATATGTACTACATAGAGGGATAGTTTGGACAATATTGTGGGTACAGAACTGCTGATTCAGATTATTAGTCACTACTGTTGGGCAAAAATGTACCCAGAGTGAGATCTGTTTTGTCAGCTTATAGTAACTAGTGAGTTAACCAATGAGAAACATTGTGATCTTTGACCATTACTGTTGCCCTGTGTTCCTTTGTTATTGTCTATGCACTTGGAAAATGATGGAATGATATGCAACAAGCCAGTTATTGTTACTAACTTTCATTGGATGTCAGACTTTATGAACATTTTACATCCATTATCCTATCATTCCACCCAGATCTCTCTGTTATACTGTGCCATAAACAAAGTAATATCAATGCAAGGGTTGCCATCTAATTTGGAATGAGGATGGAGTGTTTGTATAATACATTATTTATATCTTTTTTTTTTTATGGCAATGTTGTCAGTAAATACATCTAGCTAATCTTTTTCTTGTTTTCCCAACATAGAAACTGTCACAGTTGGAGCACATAGCATTATAAACTATTCCTACAGTATGACAATTTAACCTTCCACAAATATTAAAACTTTTATTTAAATGATTAAATATCAAAATGCTATCTGTATTTATGAATCTACATTGCTTAAAAAATTGACAAGGAAAAGTACCATCTGCTTCCCAGAAATGTTTATTTTACTTAAACTAAGTTTGTTGTGTGTATCTTTCTTCTTTTCTAACAAAGTTTTAAAATGTTTGCATTTAATAAAAACAAAACGTGAACCCCACAACTTTACCTAGGTCACTATTACCACAAACAGTTCTCCCATAGTTGTTAATAATATTGTTTAATACAGTACTTACCACTGAAAAATGTGTAGGGATTGCTCTAAAAGAATTAGATTTACATTCTCTTTTGTCACCATTCAATCTTTAAGTTAGAATAGTTTTAAAAACAAAGTGGATTTTATGACCAATTGCTTCACTTATCTTTTTTTTTTTTTTAATTCATTCAAGAGATATTCTTGTCTAACAACAGGTCAATTAAAAATTTGCTTTCAGTGTTAAAATCATCTCATCTGTGGATATTATTCTAGAAGCCATAATAAACTGACCACTGATTATGTTTAACTTTATTTTCCTAGCAAGTTGACAACAAAAATGCAAACAATTGTTAGTGAAACTTTCCTTACGGTACAACTTGCTACTGAAAACATGAGTATTAACTTCACTTGTAACAGTGATGTCCAAAAAATGTACTTCACTCCTGACCTACCTACAATAACTTCAAAAAATTAGTACTGTTATTAATACCCTTTACAAGTTAAAAAAAATACTTGCTGTCATTCCAAATAAATAAGATAATAAATAAATTATTTGTAAAAAGAAACATATTTAAGTAATGGATGCTGGAATAGATGTTGCTCTTCCCACTGTATCATTGCTAAATTTGTGAACACTGGGACTGTGCTTTCACCCATTCCTGCAACTTTAATTTAGTGAAGAAAAACACAGTTGAAATCTGCATTTACCCTATGTGAAAAATGGGAAAAAGGCACAATTGGTGTATGGTTAGGGATGGATTGATTGGTTAATGGACTGCAGCTTTGCTAGCTTTTACTTCTCATTAGATGTTGTGATAGTCAGATAATTTCACATGATAGATTAATGCAAGAATGCTTCTTCTGACAGTCCTGTCAGACCCCAAAGAAATAGGTTCATAGGTAGGTACTAGGCTATCGGCCCAAGGGCCTAAGTAAGCCTAGCCAACAAGGTTCCCTGGCTTATACTACCCAAGAAAGTGAATTTCCTGTATTGTGTATTTAACTGTACTAAAATAGGAAAAGGCATAACCACCTTATTCAGAATGAGAGAATAAACTTTTATCTTAAGCTGTTCTAACTGTACAGATGTGTACAGTCATAAGACAGAGTGACTGGCATCCTCACTGGGGTTTCAACGTGCTATCAAAACTATTTAGTGGCATAATTAAACATTTTGTGAAGGAATGAATTCACCTATGCAAAGTGGAAATGTAAAATGCAGTTATCAAATACTTTCTAACCATTGATGAATAGTACATGCCATTAAACCTAAACCAAGATTTGAAATAAAGTGACTTTCACATTACACAAATTCTGCATTTATCTCATAAAGGTTTTAGATTAATATCTCTGATTAAACCAATTGTTTTTATGTAGGACATTTAGCAAAATTATCAGCTCTTTCATTGGGACTGTAAGTGTATTTCATGCTTATATTCTTTTATGGGTGACTTTACTTAGCTTGAGATAATGAGTTGAACCATAGCAAGATAATATACTTAAGTATGAAACATGTGCAGGCAAGGCTCCAGTTTCCAAATAATGAAAAGTTTAATATGCAGCAAACAAATCCTTACAACACACTAGCGCTTTCACCAATAGGCTTCTTCAGGTGTGATGTGTTAATACATATCACTTCCTTTTAAACCCAAATTTAAAATCACATGACAAAAAATGTTTAAAATATTTAAAAAAATATCTTAAAAATCTATATGAATTATATAAAATATCATTTAAAACAAATATTACTTCTTACGTAATGGTCTGGATCTCAAGGTTGGTCTTAAGGGAATACAATCATTTAATCCATGTCCAACATTAGCTTTCAGTTTTATAATCCATTGGGTTTCTAATTCCTCTGTTTTCAGTCTAACATCACCCTCCCGTTTGTTTACATAATTCATGCCTATTGCCATGAAGCTAAAACAGTGTGTTAGGTCAGTCTGTACTGTGTATTTTGCCAGAGCATTGAACATGCTCATTTTATTTATATGATACAAATGTTCTCTAATTCTATCTTTCAACATTCTGTCAGTTTTACTGACATAAGAATTTTGTACATATTTTGCACACAGCCAGGTAGACTATATGCATGCTTGCGCATGTAGCCCTAATATTAAAATTAAAAACTTCATTTGTATCTGGATGTACAAAACTATTACTACTATTAATATATGTACAATATGAACATTTACTACATGGGTTAGTACTACCTCTTGTTTCTGTATTATAATTGTCTCTGGGATTACATAAATGGTCTCCTAAGAGACTTTTTATTTCTAAAAACTAATTGTGGAACCATGTCTATATATCTACTCACTTGTGCATTAGTTTGAAGTATATTCTAATTCTTCTTGATAATGCTGGTATACTGATTAATATTATTATTAGAATATGCAAAAGACATTCGTACTTTATTTATGCTTCTATTTCCTCGCTTTTCTCTCTTTTGTGTCAACTCAGAAAAATAAGATTTAGCTCTCGTAGTTCTTACTTCTAGAACATCCAGTGCTCCTTTCTCTATCATCTCTCTTTCATATCCCCTACTCAATAATTCATCTCCTGTAATGCTTACTTGTTCTTGAAAAGCTGTATTACTAACATTTAGCCTTGAGGCTCTATGAAATTGATTTTGGACAACATTTCTAAAGATGTACTGTGGGTGCATACTATTCCTGCTAAGTAGATGGTTCACCCTACATGGTTTCCTGTCAAGTTTATTACTTAGATTACCATTATCATCTTTATATATGGTAACATCTAGAAAGTCAATACTAATATCCGACCATTGCACTGAAAAAGTTAAATAATCTGCGCTACTGTTCAGGTATTCCACACATTCTAATAACATTTCTGAAGTACCTTCCCATAAAAGGAACAGGTCATCCACAAATCATTTAAAGAACAAAATGTTAGCATTAAATGGCCCCTCCCAATAGATATTCTTTTTCCCATGTAGTCATTACTATATTGGCATAACTGTTAGCACAAGGGGTGCCCATGGCCAGTCTGTTGATTTGCCAATAAATTGAGTCTCTGAACAAATACACATTATTTTCAAGTACTAATTGTAAAAGTTCCCTTATTTGTACTAACTTATTAACTTCAAAAGTTGAGTGCTGTTCTATATACTTTATGGCATATTCTATACCTTTATTGTTTGGAATAGTTGTGAATAATGAGACTACATCTAACGTAACAAGCAAAAATTTGTACGTTTAGTTAACTGTGAAGTATATGGGCGGCCATGGTAGTGCAGCAGTTAGCATTGCCACCTCACAGCAAGAGGTTCTCCGGTTTGATTCTCGGCTGGGGTGCCTTCTGTGCGGAGTCTGCATGTCCTCCCTGTGGTCACGTGGGTTTCCTCCGGGTGCTTCTGTTTCCTCCCACATCCCAAAGACATGCTGTAGGTGGATTGGACACTCTAAATTGGCCCTAGGCATGAGTGGGTGTGTGTGTGCCTTTTGTGGAAGGTTAGGCACCGGGCTGGCAACTCGACACCATAAAACTCCACTGCCAATCATGAGAGGACAGGTGATCCCTGTGGCGACCCCTAACTGGGAAAAAAACGAGAGAAGAAGAAGTTAACTGTGAGGTATATAGGTAAAGATCCCTGAGAAAATGTTCAGTATCTCTAAGTATAACTTCAGAACCATCCAGAATGGGTCTCAATATTTTCTCAATGTATATTGAAATAGGTTCAGTGGCCCATTTATTTCCAGTCACGATGGGTCTCATGGGGGGTTTAATATAGCAATATAACGCTTGGTGTGGGTATATAAAATATAATACGTTGGTTGGGTTGGGGTCGTGTCGGGGGCCGAGGGACCAAACAAAGCCAACAATAGTAATTACCATATTACCCATTTATAAGTATTTTATTGCTCTTATATTATTTTGACAAAAAAAGAAATTATTGTTTTCTTAAATAATGGCATAATATAATGCCTGTTTACTGCCCTTCCGCAGATGTCTGGCATCCGTCTGGCATCCTGATGTAGCCGCGCCCGCGCACTCACACCAGTTGGCAGGTCAAAAAGTAGATCTCCGTTGCTTTTAGTGTTTTTTGTTTTTTTTAAAATAAAATAAATAAGCAAGATTTCAAAATAAGCAAAACTTTCAAAACTGTGAGAAACTCAAAACTGTTTTTAACTAGTGAACGCTGTGTTAAACAACCAATTTCAAAAAAGCTGCTTTGTTTTGTTGTTATAGCTATGCTAAATGGGTTTTTAAATACAAAACTAACTTTAAAGAATGGAGATAGATAAATTAAAGCAATAAGCTGCTAAACATTTTCAATAGCTTAAATTTATTTAAACCTATTATGTTAAGGAAGATTAACTAAAAGCGGAGAAATTTCAAAAAATTTCGTACTGTATTCCATTAGATTACGACTTTAATCAAATGGGCACGGTTAAATTATCAGTGTTTTGGCTTTGATATAATAAAGCTTTATGTACTTTAGGTAGACTTTGTATCAAAGGAATGAGGGGATTTTCAATAATAAAATGTTGACACAATTTTTCATCAATAATTCCACGATGATGTATCTCTTTAATTCTGATAGTTACTTCTTTCATCATTTCATCTACCCTAGCTTTCATTATAGGGGTATAAAAAGTTTTGTCACTCAGCATTAGAAGCATAGCAGTATCATATTTTTCTCTATCTAGAACAACTATTTGCCCTCCTTTATCAGCTGGTCTAATCATAACAGCTTGGTTATTTTCTTAGCGTTGTATTGCAACATATTCAGTTTTGCTCAAATTGAACTGTTCATAGCTTCTTTTTTTGTTTTTCTGCTGTTTATAGTGTAGATCGTACACATCATTAATACATAATTCTTCGAATGCTTGTACTAAAGGATTCAATTTGGGAACAAAAATACTAGGTTTCTTAAATATATTCATATTATTATTATGTGCATTATTATCTGCGTTATGGTTTACAACATTCTCTTCCCCTTCACCTCCAAACATTAGTTTACACATCAAATTGCGAGAGAACAATTTAATATCCAAAACAACATCTGAAATATTAGAATTAATGATAAGAATAAAAGAAAGCCCTTTATTAAGGACTGACAGTTCTTGAGTCAGTACATGTTGAGATAGATTTAATACTAAGTCTTTGCATTCATAAACACATTTTTGATGTTGTATGGACTCACCCCTGCTTCCTTGTGTTTCCACTTGTTTCTCACTAAACTCGTGCCTCATCCCATAATTTGTTTTTAGAAACAAAAAGTCTCTTAGGAGACATTTATATAATCCCAGAGTCAATTATAATACAGAAACAAGAGGTAGTACTAACCCATGTAGTAAATGTTCATATTGTACATATAGTAATAGTAATAGTTTTGTACATCCAGATACAAGTGAAGTTTTTAATTTTAATATTAGGGCTACATGCACAAGCACGCATATAGTCTATCTGGCTATGTGTAAAATATGTACAAAATTCAATGTCGGTAAAACTGACAGAATGTTGAAAGATAGAATTAGAGAACATTTGTATCATATAAATAAAAAGAGCATGTTCAATGCTCTGGCAAAACACACAGTACAGACTGATCCCACACACTGTTTTAGCTTCATGGTAATAGGCATGAATTATGTAAACAAAAGGGGGGGGTGATGTTAGACTGAAAACAGAGGAGTTAGAAACTCAATGGATTATAAAACTGAGAGCTAATGTTGGACATGGATTAAATGATTATATTCCCTTGAAACCAACCTTGAGATCCAGACCATTACGTAAGAAATAATATTTGTTTTAAATGATATTTTATATAATTCACATATATATTTTAAGATATGTTTTCTTTAAATATTTTAAACATTTTTTGTCATGTGATAAATTTGGATTTAAAAGGAAGTTATATGTATTAACACATCACACCTGAAGAAGCCTATTGGTGAAAGCGCTAGTGTGTTGTAAGGATTTATTTGCTACATATTAAACTTTTCATTATTTGGAATCTGGAGCCTTGACTGCGCAGGTTTTATACTTCAGTTTTGCACTTCTTCTTAAGTGCAGGTACCTGAATTTTGGTGGTGGTTGTATCTGTAGCTGAAAGATAATATACTTTTTAGCTTCAGTGATTTGGAAGTATCTGGTAATGTGCAAATAGAAATGAGTCAGAGGAGAAGAAAGCTGCCTGTGTTGATTTCCAGCTGACCATGTAATAATCTTCATGACTGCTAATTACTAAAGGAAGGTAGGCCTTCTCTGTCATTTTATTTGATATGGCAATATGTTGTAAACATTATTTAAGGTAATATCATAGAGATTTTATGATCTGTTAATTCTTTGGTTTAGTATTTAAGTGATTTCCCTGAAACTGTTTGCATGATATCGTATGCATCTTTGGTAGAACAAGATCTTGATTACTAGTAGCATCAGCTACTACTGCAAATGTGATTAATCAGTGGAACACCCACAGCCAGTGAATTAGGCAAGTTAAGAAAGCTCTTGATATAACTAAGTTTACTTTTTCACCCTGACTGCTTTAGTGTGTTACACATTTCTTGATGGAAATGCAAACCTGATTGTTTGCCGCTATAATGTTCTGACAGTACATTTGCTGTACAGTTCCCTGATTCTAAAGGTACCTGTGTTTAACCAAGTGAAATGAGTTGACTAAACTACAATTTGTGAAAAGCTTTAGTTATTCCATGAACATACAATATTATTTTACCTAGCAGAGATTTGGTTATAGATTGAAATATCCTTCCTTTAATCAGCTGACTGGAAATCATCCCCTGTTGGTTACTAGACACTTAACCTATAGAACTGCCACTCTTATCCTTAAGCTCCCCTCTTGATGATTCATGAGATGGAAATTGTGACCACCCCCTTAACATATCTTGCTTTAACTGAAAACCTTTTTCATGCACCATATCAAAGATTCAGAATCTACCATTGTTGCTTAGAGCTTACAAAAATCTTCTGAGTTTTCCTCAGAGGACTGATTACCTACATTAATATTCCTCCCGTGTATCTCTGAAATGTTATTAACTTCCCTTTTTGAATATGGATCTATGTCTGATAGGAGGCTAATTGATCAAGATGAGGTTGTTCTTCAGTTTATTTCCTTGATCTCCATTTTACCTTCTTAGGTGGAATTTCAGAAGTAATGTGCTCTTCTTCACAATTAATAAGACTTCACTTATGAGGCTGGGTTAACTCCCTGTGGTTTCCGACTTGGAAAGCAAATCCTTCTCTTCAGCATTAACCTTGCCCATCAAGATTTAACACCTGAATCACTGATGAAGTTAAAAAAAAAAAACAATGTTAATGACTGATACCTTACATGAAATACGCAAATTAAAATGTCCCAAGGGTCTTATAAAATTAACAGATATGGCACCTTTATAATTAATCTTTTTCCCCATAATAATGAAAGCTGCCTGCCACTTCCAGCTAATTTATTTTATTATGTTTTTACTCTCTTTTAGTTGGAGCAGCATAACTGAAGTAAATCTAAATCAGTGTCATCGCAGGTCTTTGATTCCCTAACATGTATAGTTGTGTTACTGTATTGAAAGTTTCACTATACCACAGTGCTAATTTTCTCAGCTGGGAGGACTGACATAGAGATTAAGGTGTTTGCCTCACATCCACAAAATGCAGGGTTTGATTCTCACCTTTAGGGGAAATTGGCTAGGCTTATAATGGCCCACAAAGTCAACTAGCCTAGTATTTACCTGTGAACGTATCAAAATTTTTTTTATTATATGATGAAGTAATTAATTGAATATTAAAATAATGAAATTGGGTTAATGTAACACTAATCTAAGTGTTTGGCTGCACTGGTAAATGTGTGATATTTATTTAGTCAAATATATACTTTGAAGACTGTGGTATTAAGGAATCATATCCTTGTCTAAAGTAAAAGAAGTGACTACTACGGTATCACCATTATTTAATTAGTTTAAATCACTGCCTCTTTTTATTTAAAAAAAATATACTGGCTAGGGAGAATTAAAAGGGGCTATCTGAAAATTTAAACATATTTCAGATCAGAGACAAGTTCAGAGGTATGGTCCTTGTTAAGTGAAGGGAATATCATCATGGCTAAAGTACATTCAAAAACTTTGTGTAAAATTTACCTGTGCTGGTCAACACACCACAACTTCTAATGCCATACATGGTTGTAAGCAGTCTAAGTAACTGTTCGACAAAAGGCAAAGAGTATTAAAATGTTTAACACTGTTAAAGTACAAAAGTAGGAAGATACAATAAAACAATCTAAACATCCGCTGGCATCAAGGAAGGCATGCTAAGCTGCAGTAGACCTGATTCACTTGAATTCATTTAATTATGAACAATGGTACTACATTGGATGGCAATATTTAATTTAGAATGCCCTATCTTAATACCTCAGATGTATCAGATATCAGTGGCTCTCACCTTGTAATCTTATTTTTTTTAAAAGTTCAGTATTTAACTCTACTAATAAGATACTTCATCCAAATCACCTCCAGGCATGTTGCTGTCTGATCTTGAACTACAACACGGTTGTAAAAGCTGTGCTAGACCACAACAATGATGGCTGAGCCACCGTGAGGATTTAAATCGCCCTCCAACACCACACCCATTTAATTTTCTGGCTTGGTGGTTGACAAGAGGTTTGCAAGCAGACTGATCTTAACATATCATTGCAGTGAGTTCAGACTGTTTGATGTTTTGGGATCAATAACAATAAAACAGGGCTTTGTAGCAAACGTTTGTTTTTTGAGGAAGATGTTGCCATTCCATTTCTTTAATGATTAAAATCATTTTATTACTAACTTGATACATCATTACCTCTATTTTAAGGTAACTGATTTCCTGACTTAAGTTGTAGTGTAATGTTTACAACATATCAAGGAATGTTTTTTTTTCAAGAGATATAATTTATCTCTGCATTTTCTACTGTCCCAGTGTTCTTTTATTACAGTCATAATGACAGAAGGGAACATGGCAACCATTAAGAGAAATTACTTGCCCATATAGCATCCTAACTTAAATTTAAGTATTCCTGTAATAACATTATGTGTTATAGCTAAGGACTGAATGTCTTAAGAGAGCACTTGTAAAAAGTATCAGAGTTTAGGCATCCCATAAAATGTTAATTTGTAAAATGTTATCAAGTTTCTCTAGAAAGATTAGTGTTGTTTTGCCATAAGCTCAGCTTCTGGAAATGATGGTTTTACTGAAACTGGTTGCCAGATTAAAAATATTACAACACTAACTTTTCCTGAATGGAATGACTTCCTTTCATTCTTGTTTCAATGGATTCTAAACTAGCTAAGATTTCACAATAGCAAGGTTTTTCATAAGAGGAGCTTCACCTGGACTTCTGAGTAGTAGATTCCCAACACTAGGGAGCCTAGCACAGATCTTTGTGCAACACCACTTGTAGCAGGTCTGCTGGTAGAGGTGGAATCCCCATCTTTTATTATATGCATTCTATCGGTGAGACAATTGGCTACCCATCTAATGACATATGGGATGATCCCCAGCTGGGTGAGTTTCTCAGTGATGTCTGAGTGGGGATTGCGTCAAAGGCCTTGGCTAAGTCAAGATAGTCAGTATATACTGTTTTGCCTTCATCCTGGGCTTTGGTGACATTCTCAAGTCCATTAGGTTCAACAGGCATGATCTACACTTAACAGGTACAAACTGGATTGGGTCAAGAGTTTGAAGGTCTCCTATATCCTCGTTGAAGAGGCCCATGATGGTTCTCTCCATGGCCTTGCAGATTAGGCTGGTTAAGCTTATGAGTGTATACTTTCCAGGGTCAGTTGATGAACGCCCTTTGTGCAAGGGGATTATGGTTGCTGTTTTCCTCTTTGACTGTGTTTGAAGAGAGTGCCCAGTGGTTCAACTAACTCCTGTTTTAGACCATTTAGTATGCAGCCTGGGATGCTATCCGGTCCCATAGAGGCTGTGTTTTTAGCCTTTGAGTCTGCAGCTCTGTCCTGCTCTTTAGAGATAGTAGATAGAAGACAGGTGACAGGTATGCTTTGGAATACAATTGGTGGGGATGGGGGGTGAAGTTTTCAGCAAATCTGTCTGTTGTCAGGTTGGTGATGTCTTCACATTCAGTATGAGTGGTATCATCCACTACTTATTTTGTACAACCCTGGCCTTCCCCTTTTAGATTTGGACACAGCTAAAGAATGCCTTGTGATTATTTTTAGCTAGGGATGCTAATTTAGCTTTGCAATTAGCATTAGAGGACTTAAGACATCTAATTTGTGTGTTCAACCTGAGTAGGATGTTCTTCCTCTGCTGAGGTCATGCCCTCTTGCTTTTAGACATCAGTTTCCTTCTGTTGTTGTATGGCCTATTTATGCCCGATGTCCACAAGGGTTGGCATGTTCTTTCGTGCGGATCTTGTTTTGATCTGTTTAGGTACAGCTGAGTCTATACAATTGTATAGGTGTTTATATAGGGCAATTGTGTACATCTCTGTATAGGAGTTAGTGATGGCAGGGGGTTTGAAACTATTTATGCCATCGCTTGGGAGGCTGTAGTTTGCTGTGGAGAAATGTTTTATCCATTTTGCTCCTGAATGTGGGTCACATGTGATCATTACTTTAAATGAGACTAATTTATTATTGGACCTTACCAAGAAACCACCATGAAAAACCTTTCAAAAGCAAACCACGTTACTTAAGACTGAGGTGGGAGATTTCTAAGCCCCCATGCTAAAGGATAACACTGTCCAAGCTGCAAAATCCTTTACTAATGCACTCTATGGGCACCTACAAGAATGCATGGATTGTGCTATCCCAAACAAAACCAAGACTCACTCCTCCAAGAAAAGGAAACCAGTCTGGTGGAACCCTGCCATAAATGAGCTATACAATAGATGGAGGAAACTAGTACAGAAAAGAGTAAAATTCCAAGAAGGGAAGACATCCCTGATCATTAACAGCAAGAAACTACGTTCCCTCATAAAATCATCCAAGGCTAGCGTCAAAAGAAAAATTGCCATGGACTGCAAAGATAACCACAAGGCATTCTTTAACTATGTCAAGAATCTAAGTGGCAATTTTCAGATCTGCTCAGAGTTGTGCAGAATTGCACAAAATACACTAAACCGACCGATATAGCCAAAATCCTGGCAGACAGGTTCAGTGCAAACTTCACCCCCCTCTCACCCCCAAAAGGGCCCATAACTATACCAGAAAAATGTAGTGCCCCTGAAATCACAGACACTCAGGTTAAAACAGCCCTCTCCAAAGCCAAAAACACAGCAACAATGGGACCAAATGGTGTCCCAGGCTGTGTCCTACACGAGCTCAAAGAAGAACTAACCCCTCACCTAAACACACTGTTTAAACTCAGCCTCTCCACAGGCTACGTGCCCACAGAGTGGCGCACATCAATTGTTATTCCACTCCACAAAGGTGGAGCCACAACGGACCCCGGGAACTATCGCCCTATACGCCTGACTAGCTTGGTCTGTAAAGCTATGGAGCACATCATCATGGGTCTCATTAACAGAGACATTGGGATCCTCCAAACACTGGACCCTACCCAGTTCGGCATTGATAAGGGCAGATCATGCCTCCTAAACCTGGTGGTCTTCTTTGAAACAGTCACCAAGGCTGTAGATGAGGGAAAGGTGGTCCACACAGCCTACCTAGACTTCACAAAGGCCTTCGACACCATTCCCCACTGTCATGAGATGGGTTGCCAACTGTCTCACGGACAGAACCCACATGGTAAGAGTTGTGGGAGCTAGGTCTGACCAAACCAGTTACAAGTGGTGTTCCCCAGAGCTCAGCCCTAGGACCCCTCCGGTTTGGCATATACTTCTCAGAGGTACTGGCAAGCACAGGAGGACTACCGCTGACCAAGTTCACAGATGACTGCAAACTGGGGGCTATAATTGACTCTCCAGCTGACACAGACATCCTCCAAAAGGGTCTCACTGAGACAGATAGCTGGTGTTAAAACCATGGCCTCAAGCTAAATGCCAAAAAGTGCATAGTCATCCCCCTTGGAAAAAAGAAAGTACCCACAAACTACCACATTAGGTGGTAGCCCCCTAAATACGGAAGACATAATAAGGGATCTGGGGACCCAAGTAGATAGTAACCTCTCCTTTGATAATCACATTGCCAAAGTGGTTAGAAAATCCTTCTGTTTAGCCCACCTAATCACAAAAGGGTTTGCATCCAGATCGAAAGAGGTCATTGGGCCCCTCTACGCATCACTCATCAGACCTATCATACAGTACAATTCCCCATTTGGGATGTACCTTACATGACACCTGCAACAACTGGAAGACCACAGAAGTACCTCACCAAGAGGATCACTGGCCTCAAGCAGATGCCTTATGCATTTCGACTGAAGAAACTCCAGCTGTACTCGTTTGCATACCGCCTACTCAGAGGTGATCTCTGCCTGACATACAAGGCCATGTCCAACCCAGAATTGATGGGCGTGCTCCACCTAAAGAAAACTATATCCCCTCGAGCCACACGCTCCAGGGATCTAAACCTCACCACAACAATAAATAGAATGTGCTGTAGGGATAGATTCCTGTCCCAGAGACTTCCCATGCTCTGGAACAAGATTCCAATCTACATTAGGCAGAGCTCCATGGTAACCTCTTCAAGAGAAACCTTTTATGAGTGGATGGGAAACAGAAAGTTTACTCCAGGGATCACTTCAATGGCTCTGCTGGACAGAGGCACAGGGAACTAATCTAAGGGGGGGGGCAAAGTCCAGCACATTCCGGCTAGGTGTATAAATGCCTTTGGGCAGATAGCTTAGTACCTACCTATGAACCTAGAGCAGATAAGCTCTGAATTACACTTGAAAAATGTATTATTATATTTAAAATTGTAAGTATTATATTTACTGACAATGTGTTTTTAATGAACTGATGATGTTTAGTATAATTATTTAGATATATCTGAATTTTGGAGAACAGTGTTACACACTTTTAACAGGTTTAACTTTAAGAATCAATTGGGTATGCATACTTTACTTTTGATTGGTTGTCTTGTCTTTTAAAAAGTATGTAAATATGTAGATGTTCTTCATCTCACATTGCTGCAGTCCTTACATATGGGTAGTCCATTCCGCTCTCGTCGGGCCGGTCATACCAAAGTAATAGGCTGGCGCCGGTCATGGCTTCGTGAACCGACCTCAGAGCCAGGGCACAAAAAATAAATGACCCGACGCCATATCGTCAGTTTTTTTTGCGGTGGTCCAGAAGCCAAGTAGCGCTGTGCGCCGTTCGTGTTGAAAATTTTCGTCGTCCTGAAAGTTTGCACCCAACGTTGGTTGGTATCTGCTAGAATATTTTGTTTTTCTCTTTTTTCGTTTTTTACCGGATGTCAAAGTGAATAATTGTATTTCTTTCGTGAAACACATTTCACATGGGAATTTACTATTCTTCTTTGTGTATTCTGGTTGTCCCGGCGTAGTCGGGTGTCTTCGGTGCTAGGTTTAATAAGGTTACCATTAAACGGCTGTAATGATAGCGCTTAGGTTGGTAAGGTTTACCGCAGAATTATATTATAATGCCGCGTCGGATACCGAATTCGCGTAAGAAGCGAAAAGCCAAATCTGCGAAGTAGCGCCAGGATGGAAAAGCCCATTCCCATGCCGGATGGGTAGAGGTTTCGTTCTTCTGTATCGGTGGTTCAGCGGAGCGGTGGTTCCTCTGTGTGTAATTTTGATGGGCAAGCTTTGGCCTCAGGGGGAGCAGGTCTGGCTGAGAGAGCTTCTCTCAGGCTGTTCTCCTTTCCCTTCCCAGTTCCTTCTCTGTGTCTAAGGCTCCTTCCCTCAGCAGGTCTTTGTTGTCTTCTTGGTGTCCCCTAGTTCAGCAGGGTCTGTACCCTTCTTGTGCTACTACAAGCAAAATGGCAGAAGATTTGATTACTCTGATTAGAGTTCTAAATGCTCCTGGGATGATTAGGCCTATTAGAGGTTGAGTTGGAAAGATTGAATGAGGCCTCAGATAGATCTAGAGCTCCGTCAACTTTCACTTATTCAGATTCTTTGCTTCTTAGGATTCTTCTTGATCACTAGGATTCCACCTCCCTGCTTCTTTTTTCAGGGATTTTTCCTTCTGGTAAAACCTTTTTTCATTTTAGGTCAGGATTTTCTGGAAGGTCAGGGATTTTTGGGATTTTTTGTTTTTCCTTAGCTCAGGCCCTTGACACCCCCCCTGTTTTTTGCCCTTGGCTATACCTCTGTTCAGAGAGTTGTTCCTATCCTGTTCTCGCCCCCTTCCCCAGTTAAAAGAGATAGCCTTTATGCCTCAAGCAAAACCCAGATACCTTATAAGGAGTCCTGGCCTATAGAGGAGACTGGCAGACCCCTGGACGGCCAGGGGCCAGAATCAAGGGTGTCAGGGGTGTCCTCTAGATAAAATCCAGTTCCTCTTTGGGGTGTAAAGAGAGCTTTGATATACCTTAGGCAAAATGCACTTGAATACTTAGTTCTGAGTTTCTAAGAATGAAGCTTTTTCTATTCTCAATTAAAAATTAAAAATCTCTCCTTCTCAATTAAAAGGCAAAGTGGATAAGGTTTACATACAGAGTGGGCATAGAGTGTACAGGATTACAGGCATTGGTTGGTGTCTGTCAACAGGTGGGTGGTCATTCTTCTTAGGGATTGAATTTGTACAGGCCTCTTAAGGATTGGATATCAGATTACAGTTTACAGTATTAATTTGCCTTGATGTCCTGTCAGTTCAGAAAGTTTTGATGTTTCTGCAGGCTAAAGCTATTTAGTCTGAAAGAATTTTACTGTCAAGCCTAAAAGTATGCAGCAGGGGTGGCCTAATTTTTGCAGGTGCAGCCCTCCTCCAAAGTTTAGTAGTAGAAATCTAGGGCCTATGTGGACGATTCTTCTGTTATTCTTCAGGCTAGAGTAGATCTTCACCTGCACAATCTTGAGCCCAGCAGGGGCCAGTCCCTAGCACATGTCTTTCAATGGGACAGCTCTGTTTCAGGGAAGCCAGTCCTTTCCCAGCACAGGCTTTGGGAGGGCAGGCCAGTGCAGCTTGACTTTGCTTTGCCTTGGGAGAGGTTACCTTGGGAGGAAGGTTGGCACCTATAAACCAAAAAATTGGCTTTAATTCCCTACCTCAATAAGTATTGGTTATTAAGGTTATAAGTCCTCCTTAGCACCTTTCAGAGCATACCTTGCTTCTTTCAGGAAGAAAATAGGAGGTACACGGGATTTCACAACTAGATTTCTTTACTTCTATTTTTAGGTTACGTGTTTCTGGTTCCTCTGTGGCCAGTGGGCCTAGGATTTATTCTCATTGTTTTAGTACCAAAGAAAGGTTACACTAAGGACATTCAAAGTTTGGAATCTATTCTCAACACATATCTGGACATTCTGGGCAAAGATCACGTTGACGCTACAACAGCTTTGAAAGAAACTTGGGCAACCATCACTGGGCTATTCATTGCTCTGGATCTATCTTCATGTTCTAGGCTTGCCAGTTGCAGTAATTGCATCAGGCGGCAGCTGCTTTTCATTTGCGCTTCCTCTTACTACCCTTGGCATATCTACTGCTACCAGAGTGTTCTCGCTTATTTGGTTCATTTATCCCTTCTCTGGCGTTAAGAGATCTTGGCTCAAGTCCTTATTTGGACTACTGCCTGACCTATGCTCAAGTATTCTACTTTAAGACAAAGTCCTGTCAGTATGTCTCAGGGCAATACAGATGCCTAGGGTATCTTGTGACATGTGAAACAAGCAGAAGAGACTGAACCCAGCATCCCAGAGTGCTTTTTGGACCCTTCCCTGAATTGTCTTCTTCAGATGGCCTGAGACGGCGGACAGGACAAAGTCCCTGCTGACCTTTTGACCCAGCAATTGTCTCTTTGTCCCTCTTCACTGCGGCAAGGACAGTCCTTCAAGCCTTGGGGCAAATGGCATCTTCTCAACTTGCTCAAAAATGTATGCTGCCAAGTATAATAATACCCTTTCTGCAAATCTCAAAAGCCCAAGGACTCAACACTGCCAAGAAAGGGAGGGAATGTCTGTAATAAAGGGACATTCTGACAAAGGAATTCAACGGTGGGTTCTAACGACAGACTCCTCAGAAGGAGCAGGAGCACATCCACTCTCAAAGACCGCATTCCTAACGACGTGGCCAGATACAAACAGATGCCAGCACATCTCACTTGAAAATGGTACAAGCAGTTTGGCTCGTACAACTTCAACATTTGCATATCGGGCAGAAGGAGTGTAACAAAGTCCAGACAACATTGTCAGCTTGGTACATCAAATTTCCCAGTAAGGTGTTGATTCAAAGTGTTAATTCAACTGTCATGTGGTACATCAAACAGCAAACAGGAACACATTCAGGCAAGGTTTTAAGTAGAACAAGCAAATGTTTTGTGGGAGACTGTGGGTGTTTACCTCTAAATCTCAGGCAAGGTGTCTACCAGGAGCTAGAACCCTTAGCATGCCTCGCTATAGAACTCCAGACATGATCTGTTGGGAAATTGGATCACCATGTATTTTGGAAGTTGACAGGTATATGGGGAGTTCCAGACATAGATCTTCAGTGTTTCCCCTCTAAACTACCAGTTGCCAAAGCTCTTTTCCTCCTCCCATCAAGCAGCTTGGCAATCACACAGGTCATGTCATTGGAGCAATCTCAGATTTATGCCTTTCGACCTGATAGTTCCAGCAACTGAGAAGTTTTCAGACAGGAGCCTCCTACTCCATGATTTTTTTGAAGCCATGGATTTTGTCTCGGGAGGGGTTGGTACCCACTACTGTCAAGTTTGGTACAATTTGGTCTATGGTTCTTGCCAGCCTTGTTCCAAGCCTTGTCTCAGGAGGGCAATTTCTTATTCAACCTCAGTTTTTGGACAATACTTTGACAGCAGAGTATATTCCTGTCTTGCTGCAGTTTTTTTCTCAGCAAATGGGTTTTGTTAAAAGTTTTTGAGCCTTTTTTTGGAGTTTCTTTTGGCTTAGTACAAGAGTTAAGGGAGCTGGGTTTGTCTTTGGGTTTTTTATTTGGAGCAAAGCAAAGCACTTTTTTGTGCCTAAGCCTTGATCTCCAAGTGTTGTTCTCAATATTATACTGAGTTATTTGTTTAAAATACATAACTCTCCCTGGTGTCTTCATGCTGCAGCCTTTTCGCTCACAAGCAACCTTGGGCCCCATTATTCACCCTTCAACCTTCTAACTGCCTCCATAGCTCTGCAAAAGATTTTAAGAGCATCCCACGCTTTCTGCGAGAAGCTTGGGATGAAATACCTCTAAGGATAGCCTCACTCTGCCAACCTTGAGCCCTTTAAGCCACGTCAGCCTGCCTTTATATCGGCTTTAGCTTTTGCCAGCCATAAAGTGTTGTCTGAAGAAGCCTTTCTGAAAACTATACAGGCATGGCAGTTGAGCCTTCCTAATTCCTCATTTTGCTTATCTTGGATATTCAATCCCACCTTTTCCTACTATGCCAGGTTTCTAGTGTGTCAGTTTAAACCAAACTTCTCACTATTCATTTGGGTTTGTTTTTTAAAAATAGTGGGAGGAAAATTTTGCACAGATTTTTTTTATAGGATAGTACGGCTATTTGATTATGGCTAAAGGGTCTGTGCTGGGGGGCAGTGTCAGTTTCTTCAGGCTGGGTTTTTGTGGAAAACTTCTGCTCTGTTCCTACTTTCCATTTTTGGAAGACTTTTTAATATGTTTTCTGTTGGTTTTTCTCATCAGTGCATAGATTTCGGCTGGAATCAGGTCTCATTCCACTAGGGCTACTGCCACTTCCTACAGCCTCATTTTGGTAGCTACTAATGAAATTTTGCTGTGCCACTTGTACCCCCAACCTGATACTACTTCCCAACACTATTTCCACCCTTATTCTATTACTAGGGCTGGATTTTGATTTTGTGGCCTTTGGTGGGCATTTGGCAGCTCCCAATGCTTTTGCCTTTTAGCCAACCTTCCCTTCCTACCCTGCTTTTGGATTCTACTCTGAGTTAGTGACTGCAGCAATGGTATTATTTGTAGTACAGTTTTGTTTTTACTATAAATGTAGATCTTTTAGGGCCACTGTGTTCTGGGGCAAGAAACCCTCCCTCCTTCCCTCATCGGTCATGCGCTTTTGTACCCTGGTGGTAGTTAGGTATTTTCTGTTTGTGTTTCAGTATTTTCTTGTTTGGCTCTTGGCTTTATTTGTGAGGACAGGCTGTACTTTTTTATCTGATGAGGTTCCATTACAGTAAAGGAGAAACAGAAGTGTTCATCAGTTACTTTTACTTTGGTCAATTCTTTGATTTCTGTTTTTTTTTTTTTTTTTATATTAACAGATGCAGCTGTAAAAAATGTCTACTAATTTTTCTATTCAACTTTGTTCCACTATGTTAGGCTAAACTATAAATTTATATAACCAAGAACCAGCCATCAACATATAACTCCAATGATATATGGTGTATATGTAACAAATTATTATATTTTATTGTACTAGAAAATACATTTGTTATTTTTATGCTGTTTTTGCTATTGTGTACTGTGATTGTAGCTTTTCTTCCAGGGCCTCTGCTGAAAAGGGATTTCTGACCTTCTCAGTAAACAAATGTTAATAAATAAATAAATTACAGCCAGTATCACTTTTTTACCAGTGGGAGTTCCTGTGCTTGCAGTGCTTAAATGATAGATGAAGTCTGGGTGGTGTGATATATCAGACAGAATCTGCACTCCTTTTCCACATGCTATAATCCTTTTTCATATGGAATACTAAAATGTTGGATTTGTAATGATAAGCTTTTGAGTGCAACTATAATCACATCTAGATGACCAGCTTTGCTAATGTTTGAGGACCATAAATGAGTATTTTACTAACATTTTACAAGTGTGAGCTGGCTGTGAAATTATTAATAATAATTTTTATAATTAAACAGAAACATTCTAGGAAGAACTGCTTGTCAGATCTTTGTCACTTTTTTTGCCAGAATCTAAAAAAGTAGTGAATCTCTCCATCACAAATATCACTACAACTTTGCTCTTCCTCACCTGGACTGCACCTGTAGGACTGTGCAGCTACTACATTGTTAATGTCAGGGGACCTGCATCTGAGGATATGACAGTTATGACTGACTATGTTAATACAACAAGTCTGATCCCTGAGGGAAACTGTAGTATCAGTGTATTACCAGTTTTATATGATGGGACAGTTGTAGGGGATGCTACAGTAACTAAAGGCTCTAAAAGTAAGTACTTCAGCTTTCATAGTTGCAGTGTATTTTGTCTTCCCACGTTAAACTGGTAATGACTGCATGATCATTTCTCTGAGCTTCCTTTAGCAGTTTGGGGAGGTTAATGCAGAGAAGCTTTGAAGACTAATTAATTCATAGAGAAGACAAAAACTGGGGAAGCCAATCTGCCTAAGGGTGTCTAGGAGAATTGCTTTACTAGAAGCTCAAAGGAGTATGGGACTCGTGGAAAGAGGAAAGGCAATTTAAAAAGGAGAAACAACTGACATGCAGTTTCATTTTATACTGAGTGAGAATCATTTCCTTTCTGTTTTTGCATTGTGTTCATATGTTACCTACAGAGGTATGACTCCACAAGTAAAGGCCCATGACCATTAATTCTTGAAATAGTTAGTGGTTACAAAAGTGTCTTACTGTAGTGCCCCAGACAAGTCTTGTTTTGTTTTAAAGGTAATAATATTTTATCATGTCTAAATTTTCTGTATGCTTTACATGAAAATATTATGTGCAGCAAATAACAGTCATTTAAGTGTCACTGATTTCATACTCAACAGTGCGACTTTGGTAGTAGTAGTACCCATGGTTGGAATGAAGTAAGGAGAAAAGACTGCTAGTGTGACAGGCTTTTATCTTCACAATTTTTGACTGACAGCCATATTCAGACTGGTGTGAAAGAGAGTGTGTTTGCTGTGCACATTACTGAGAAATTTTTTTCAGATGCAGTAGTTTTTCTTCTATTGATGATCCTGCTAGGTGAATACTAAATTAACCTGCCTCATTTGATCAGATAACCTCATATATGAGCATAATTTGGTAATTTGCAGTAATAATTTGCGCTGACATAACTGTCTATGTAACGTCACATTTTATATTATTGCAATGCAAAATTCTTAACAATAGAAGAAATATTTGTGTGACTAAATTGTTTCTGTTTATAACAGAACCTGAAAAAGTAACCAATTTAAATATCATAAATGTCACAACAACGTCGTTATACCTGACATGGACTGAACCTGAAGGACTGCACAGCTACTACATTGTTAATGCTACTGGAGCATCTTCTAACTCTATACCTGTGACCACTGACTATGTTAATATGACAGGACTGATCCCAGGGGGTAACTACAGTATCAGTGTTTCAGCATATTCTTACGACGAGACAACTTTAGGGGAAGCTACAGTAAAAAAAGGCTCTACTAGTAAGTACTTGTGTTGCTCATGCTTTCAAAGCTGTAGTATATTTTTTCTGTGATTCTTTATATATGAAACAGCTGGGTGATCACTGGATATTAGTTTCTCACCCTAACTCCATTTCTGACAATGACACCCTACCCGACTCCCTCAGTGATCATCTCCCACCCTTTGCTCATCACTCACCATCCTCCTTCCAACTTCACCACAACTACATAATAACCTGTACCCTAAAAAAACTTCAACCCTCTAGCTTTCTCTGACTCGCTAAAACATATGAACTGGAACCCTGTAAAAACCCTCCCTCCTGACAATGCTGTTACATACTTTAATACTACATTCAGTAACCTACTAAGTAGCTTTCCTCCCCCCAGAACTAAAAGAATCAAATCCAAAGCCACCCCTTGGTTAACTAAAGCAACTATTACACTCATGCATCTCCGAGATAAATCTTGGAAGGATTTGCATAAATTTAAAACACCTGACACCCTTACTGAGTATAAGTAACTTCATAATAAAGTGAAAAAACACATTGCTTTAGACCAATAGTCCTACTACTCCAAGCTTCTAAACAATCATAGATCCAACCCAAAAAAATTTTGGAACAGTATATCTGCCATCCTCTCTCCTGATAAAAAAGACAATCCATGCTCTGACCCTAACTCTCCAGATCATATCTTAGCTACCCAAGTCATCTCTTTCTTTATTGATTCAATAACCAAGCTAACCACATAATTCTCCAATAACACCACCCTCAACTCTAGTCCCACTGACATCAACACTGCTCATCTCCCCTACTTTGCCATACAACCTGTCTCTCTACACACCATAAAAAAACTTTTACTAAAACTAAAACCATACTCTCATGCCCTTGACAACCTTCCATCTAACCTTCTCAAGTAGCTGCAGGGGGCATAGCCCTTCCCATCGCCATACGTATCAACTGTTCAATCCAATAATCCTATGTACCTTTCCTGTGGAAGAAAGCGTTCATCATTCCCCTTCACAATGGAGGTAACAACACTGAAATTTCCAACTTCCGTCCTATAGCTATCCTGTCCCCTATCTCAAAAGTCCTTGCAAAATGCATACACTTGCAAATCCTTCCTTACCTTCTAGACAATCAACTTCTTTCTCCAACTCAACATGGATTTAGACCTGGACATAGTACTACCACTGCCTCTCTCCTTCTTTGACATCAACAACCGCACCCGAGACTCTGGCAGCATTGTATCTACCCTTCTCTTAGACTTATCAAAGACCTTCAATGCTGTTTCCCACAAACTTCTCTTTTCCATCCTCTCTCTTCTCAATCTCTACTCCTCCTGTATTAATTGGTTTTCCAGTTACCTTTCTAATAGACAACAAGCCATCAAGTGGAACAATAGTACCTCTTCCTTCCTTCACACTCCAACAGGTGCTCCACAAGGCTCTATACTGGGTCCCTTACTTTTTAACATCTTCATTAATAATTTTCATCAGTGCATTCCTAATACCGAACATGTCCAATATGCAGATGATTCCACTATAATTTGCTATGCTCAATCTCTCCCCAAACTTATGAAAGTAACACAAGATGCTTCCCCTTGTACTGAGTCTTGGATGTTGAATAATCACCTTGCTCTCAATGCATCCAAAACCAAAATCATGATCTTTACCCCATCTAAAAACACCTCTAGTGATAGAAATTCCTTCTTCATAGTCAGAATAAGATTCCCATTGAATTAGTCTCCCATACAAAATTTCTAGATGTTATCATTGATGAACATTTAAAGATGGACATTCATATACAAACTAGTATTAAGAAAACACACCAAAACCTCAGAATGCTGTATCATCACAGCCGTTATCTCACTCCCTCATCCAAACATATGCTCTCTAATTCCTATCTCATCCCTCTCTTGTATGGAGCCCTTCTCCTCACCTACCTTCAATCCTCCCTAAAGTCAAAACTGTCATCCTGCTGCAATAAAAATATCTAAGTTTGCTACTGGGACCAAATCCTCCTCCCACCTCTGTGATCCACTCAACTCCTTGAACTGACTGGAACTCCCCCACTATATCTCTTACATTCAACTCCTAACTGCTCACAAACTCATTTTCAAACCCTCTAACTGCCCTTCCCTCTCCTCCATACTCAGCTTGCATCATCCTGGCAGATTGCTCAGGTCCAGTAACCAGAACCTTCTATAAATGGACAAACCCTTATGTGCACCTGGGCAATTTCTCCTGTCTTTCTCCCTTGCTTGTCTATGGAATTCACTTCCCCTCTATATTCAAATCACCCAAAACCACTCCGCCTTCAAGACCATGCTCCATTCTCATCTCCCTTCTCACTGGGAATGCTCAAGCTCTCACCCCACCTGACCCCATTTATATAATTTATGCTCCCCATCCTGTTTTTTTCTCTTTTCTCAAAACTCATCCTAGTGACTCCCTTCATTACATTTCCACTCCTTCCTTTTTTCCTTTCTCATAACTCATTCTAGTGACTCCCTCCATTTCATTTCCACTCCCTCTCCCTTTTTTCCTTTCTCATAACTCACCCTAGTGACTCCCTTCATTTCCACTCCCTCTCCTTTTTCCTTTCTCATAACTCACCCTAGTGACTCCCTTCATTTCATTTCCACTCTCTCTCCCTTTTTCCTTTCTCATAACTCACCCTAGCGACTCCCTTCATTTCATTCCCACTCCCTCTCCCTTTTTCCTTTCTCATAACTTACCCTAGTGACTCCCTTCTTTTCCACTCCAGCTCCCTTTTTCCTTACCATAACTCACCCTAGTGACTCCCTTCATTACATTTCCACTCCTTCCTTTTTTCCTTTCTCATAACTCATTCTAGTGACTCCCTCCATTTCATTTCCACTCTCTCCCTTTTTCCTTTCTCATAACTCACCCTAGTGACTCCCTTCATTTCCACTCCCTTTCCCTTTTTCCTTTCTCATAACTCAACCTAGTGACTCCCTTCATTTAATTGCCACTCCCTCTCGATTTATCCTTTCTCATACTTCACCCAAGTGACTCCCTTCATTCCCACTCCCACTCCCTTTCCTTTTTTCTCAAAACTCACCCTAGTGACTCCCTTCATTTCCACTCCCTCTCCCTTTTTCCTTTCTCATAACTCATCCTAGTGACTCCCTCCATTTCATTTCCACTCCCTCTCCCTTTTTTCCTTTCTCATAACTCATCCTAGTGACTCCCTCCATTTCATTTCCACTCCCTCTTCCTTTTCTTCTTTCTCATAACTCATCCTAGTGACTCCCTTCATTTCATTACCACTCCGTCTCCCTTTTACCTTTCTCATAACTCACCCTAGTGACTCCCTTCATTTCATTTCCACTCCCTCTCCTTTTTCCTTTCTCATAACTCACCCTAGTGACTCCCTTCATTTCATTTCCACTCCCTCCCCTATTCCCTTTCTCATAACTCACCCTAGTGACTCCCTTCATTTCATTTCCACTCCCTCTCCTTTTTCCTTTCTCATAACTCACCCTAGTGACTCCCTTCATTTCATTTCCACTCCCTCTCCCTTTTCCTTTCTCATAACTCATCCTAGTGACTCCCTCCATTTCATTTCCACTCCCTCTCCTTTTTCCTTTCTCATAACTCATCCTAGTGACTCCCTTCATTTCATTTCCACTCCCTCTCCCTTTTTCCTTTCTCATAACTCACCCTAGTGACTCCCTTCATTTCCACTCCCTCTCCTTTTCTCCTTTCTCATAACTCATCCTAGTGACTCCCTTCATTTCCACTCCCTCTCCCTTTTCCTTTCTCATAAGTCACCCTAGTGACTCCCTTCATTTCCACTTCCTATCCCTTTCCTCGTTTCTCATAACTCACCCTAGTGACTACCTTCATTTCCACTTCCTCTCCCTTTTTCCTTTCTCATAACTCATCCTAGTGACTCTCCATTTCATTTCCACTCCCTCTCCCTTTTTTCCTTTCTCATAACTCACCCTAGTGACTCCCTTCATTTCATTTCCACTCCCTCTCCCTTTCCTCCTCTCTCATAACTCACCCTAGTGACTACCTTCATTTCCACTCCCTCTCCCTTTTTTTCCTTTCTCATAACTCATCCTAGTGACTCCCTCCATTTCATTTCCACTCCCTCTCCCTTTTTTCCTTTCTCATAACTCAACCTAGTGACTCCCTCCATTTCATTTCCACTCCCTCTTCCTTTTTTTCCTTTCTCATAACCCACCCTAGTGACTCCCTTCATTTCATTTCCACTCCCTCTCCCTTTTTTCCTTTCTCATAACTCGACCTATTCACCTTTCACTGTTCTGCCCTCCTCCTCTAATTCTTCCTCCCTCTCACCTCATGAAACTTTGAATGCATAAATGCCTGCACTCCAAATTGTATTTATGTACTCCAAGATACCTATGTTTTAATTTCATTTAATGCTATGTTACAACACCTTTCTCAAATATTATTATTCTGTCTTCTATAGAACTGTGTTTTAGTAGTATTTGAAAATTGCATTGTATTTGTTAACTTTGCTGATATTAGCTTTGTAATAGTTGTATATGGAGCTTTCCTCCCTGGCCTTCATTAAAATGGACTCATTCTGGCCCAGTGAAGTTTCCCGGTTAACAAACTGCAAAATAAATAATAAATAAATAAATATATCTTTATATACTCAGGTTTTAATATTATTTATTTAATGTGAAGCAGACTGTCATTCCCTAGAAGAAATGACAGTTATGTTAAAACAAGTTTTAGCTTGTGATGATATTAAAGAACGCCTGCATATCTGATAGCATTCACGTACTCTCACTTGTGTATGGGGAGCCATATGTATTATGAATTACAGTGTAGTTTAACTTGCCCTTTTAGTGTCATTTAATGCTCTTAGTATTGTATATAAAGGAACATTACTGAACTGTGTAAACAAATTACCAAAAGGCTTACTACTTAACATAAGCTTTATCAATTGTAAATAAATTAGTTTTATTTAATTAATAGGATTATGCTTTGTCATATTAAAAAGAGTTCTAGTAGCTATTGCAGTAAATAATGAAAACATTCACCTTGTAAAAAGCAGCATATAGCACTCATTTCTTACTATAAGTACTTCTTTGAATTACAATATAACCAAACTCATGAAAGCACAAATTTCATTTTTCCTTCAGTTTTTTACTGTTCTTTTGTCCTTTACTGACCATTCTTCCTTACTGCATTTCTTTTCAGAGATGTAGAAAGATTCCAGTCCATTTCTTCTATTTTATCCAGGATTTAATTTCTCTGTATAAAATCCATTGCTTCTTCTAAGGTGTTAAAAATCTTCACTTTTGTAAGGTGAATCCTTGTTTTGCTAGACTCAATATTTGAGCTTTAATATTGATTTTCTTTAAACATTTAACAAGTGGCATACAAGCTTTTCTTTCTGACTTGACTAATGTAAAGTTAACATTGTCATATCTAATAGCATTTTATTTGATTTTAACTGGGTAATTAGTCCATGCTGTTTTTAGAATTAAGTCCTTGTCTTGACTTGAGAAAAATCTGAGAGTCACCGACCTTGGTGAGGGTGGGTTTCTTTAGGAGGATAAGCTGGAAAGGGATCTAAGTGCCCTTTCAATACCAAAGGGAAAAGCTTCAGCCATGTTTAAAGCCTTAGCTAATCAGGTATTAAGGAACTGGATCATATCGTCCACCTCTTCTCTCTCAGAAGTTCTGTAGAACCTGTTCTGTAAATCTTCTATTTCCCCCAGGAGTAAGTTGTTTTGTTTCAGGAGAAATTCATGATTGTTTTCATTTTCAAGTACGCTTTCATCAAAGTCAGACATTGTCTCTTCAGTATTCGAGATTTGTGATGGTTGTTGTTTAAGGGATTCACTCAGCACTTCTTTTTTTACACTCTCTTTTGTTTTCCAGTTTATCTATCTTTAGAGATAATACATTAATACTTGTAGTTAGACCTTTCTCAATTTCTTGAAGGAAAAAGCAGCTAAACATTGGCAAATTAGATTTTTTTTTAGAAAATAGTTCAGCACTTGCTTAACTATACATCCATCAAGTTTTTCGGAAAAAATCCTGTCAGAGATGTTGCGAAGAAGCAGAGTTAAAAAGCAATGCTGTTAACTGGTCATCATCTTGGCCATGCTCTGGTAGTGTGGTTTCCATGGTTCAAGAGAAAACAGAGTTAGCAAGTGGTATAACTTTTATAACCAACTGACTTTAGACAACTCAACATTCAAAACATTTTGAAACTTCAATTAAAAGGATACTTTCTCAGTTCTTGCAAGTGACAATGTCGATCATCAACAGGCAGTACTCTTGGCAATACCTAGGTAACCCATATTTTTTTCCTAATTCCAGACATGGTGATACCCTCTAGTCATATGGATTAACTTTCTCTTTCTCTATGTTCTACATTCTACACTTCTTACACACAGCATAACTCATTTTCCACAGCTCTATTACTTTATATTTAAACCAATCCCACATTTATTGTAAACTCAATGGAAACTTCTGTAACCATTGCTGATGTAGCTGATTCAGCTGATCTTTGGCAGATGCAGGTGTGAAATACAACAAATAATACAAAAACAAAATAAAAAAAATAGAAACCAAGGAATGGACCAAAGTTAAAATAATTGATGTGCGCTTTCATTCTTTCTTTATTCTAATAGAACTGTATCAGATACAAAGGTCCATATTAACACATCTTTTAAATGCAAGATGACTAGTCAAAAGCAGTGTACACATACCCAATCAATTCTTAAAGTTAAACCTTTTAAAACATAAGTAACATTGTTCATCAAAATTCAAATATATCTAAACATTTATAGTAAACATCATCATTTCTTTAAAAGCATAGTATCAATTAGTAAATGTAATACTAATAATTAACTTTCAATGAATTGTATTTTCAGTGTACAATTTTCTACACAAAACCTGGAATCGACACTAGATATGTTTTTTTACCATTCATAGCAATGGTAACACATTGGGACTGAATGCTACTCACTTGGATTCAGGGGACCAATATATTGATGTGACTCGGTTATTAGAAGTTCTAAAACAGATATCAGGAAAATTGTACCAGCAAAGTTTAACCCAGCTTGTTTCCAGTATTTGAGAGGCACACTTGGATACTCCTACAGAAGTGATAACATGTATACAACAGGAACAGGAGCAGGTCTGTTGCATTACCTATGCCCAAGCTGCTGGTAAGCAGGCTAAACCTACATTAAACAATGAGAGCTTAAATGACACTAATAATGCAGTTTCCAATATTTTTCCTAACAACAATGAACTGTTTAATGGTTGGCTTAATAAAGAGCTCACCTTTGAAAATAACATCAGTTCTGAGCTGTGAGTGTAACACAGCAATGAGACAGTAAAGGATAACATATATAAACTTGAAAAGTTACTCAAAAAATACAGAGGGTTACAGCTGGACAATGTTTTTATTTCAACAGTCCATTGCCCTATATAAATATCCTAATGGCTTAAGAAGTGGTATTTTAATGCAACAAGAACTTTTTGAATGCACATGTTCAGATTTTATGCAAATTCTTATTAAGGACAGTCTTCGTATCTTGGATTCTCTTAAGAAAGAAATTATATCTCTGTAGAAGGCCATTTTATAGGATTTATTATTTCCATCTGGGGAGGATTTTTATAAGAAATTTTTTCATATGGTTCATTTGCACTGTGCAGAGATTAACAAAAGTAAAGAATATCAACGTCTAAGAGATCAGCAAGATTATGTTGTAAAATGAGTTTATCCTTTGCCTTCTAAGAATACTAATTTTAAAGGCGATATAGGTCACACTTCCTATCCCTATTTGAATGATTTGGCTGAGCCTTAGGATGAAGCTTTGCAGTAGGATTTTTACCTAGGTGATTCACTACCCAAGAGATCTGCAAGACTGAAAACAAGGACTGTGCAACCTCTACGGGAAGTGTATTCAACAGAGCCATCTCCATTCATGAACTATTCCAACCTGACCAAGAAAAGAAAAAAAGAGGAAAAAATGAGCATTAGCACTAAAATTTGTCATGATCGACTGCAAGGTACTGTGATATTTCAATGTAAAGATTTTAAGATGTATAACTACAACAGTGTTCCCAGTACTGAACAGCATGTACTGAACAGCATGGGCAGCTTCATTTGAAATGGTTTCATTTTATTCCTACTAGAAAATTTTGCTTAGCAGATACCCTCTTCGACTTAAAGTTGTTTACTGGGAAATTAAATTTGAGCTTGTTTATGGATAACATCTCAGGGAAAGATGTGACAGAACCCTTAAGGAGGAAGAGTTTTTGCAGTCCGCCACTATTGCCTCCCATAGTTGTATACAAGAAACTATATGCAGCTGATTTAAGGATGAAAAATGCTAAGTTAGCTAAGCAAGTTGTTAAAAACCTATCACATAATGAGAAAAATCTTTTCCATGGTTTAAATAGTAACAACAACTACTGGATTATGAAACCTGATAAAGGGGAGGGGATGTCAATATGAATAAATGTGTTTGTGTTACAAAAATGATGAACTATTTACATGGTGGTGATTTTTTTATATCCTGTTATTTAAATGAACTGAATGTTGCTTATCTTAGGCTTGATGTTGATTTGGATGACTTGTCATTTTGAGTATAACTTTTCTTCTGATGAAATTAATTTTTCAAGGGTTACGAAGCCTTTTATTTCTTTTTTTTTTTAAGTATTCCACAGCTCCACATGTGTTTGATTGATCCACCCATGAGATCTGTAGTGGCTGAAAGAGGTCCCAAGAAGGAACCCCCTAGCCAAATATTTGGACTGCAAGTTAAAAGGCTTCTTTTTTAGCAAGCCACATGTATTGATTGACTCTTGCAATTTTCTAGAAACAATGGGAGTTTGTAACTACAGAGGAGACATTTAAGTTTTTATGTACTGATGTTAAAGATCTATTTCTTGTGTTTCTACAATATCAGGGTTTGGAAATATTTTTGGATGCATTAACTATAGGTACAAATTTAGATCATAACACCATCAAAGTTTTATTCACTTGCATGGAAACAACATTAAAAAACAACTTTGTTGTTTTTGAAGGTCAGTTGTTTAAACTTGAGAGGTGCCTACGGGAGCATCCACATTACCTTTGTTTACTAATATTGTTTTATGGTGGTGGGAAGAAATATATGTTTTTAATTCCTACTATATGCAATACATTTACAAATATATCAGATACCTAGATGATAATCTATTAGTGTGAAGTGGGAGTCATGAAATTATCAACTATTTTTTGCAGTATATTAATTCCACTACATCATTTTCAAAGTTTTTGTATCAGACTGTACAGGATGGTTTTAATTATTTAGATGTTAGATTATATAAGAATAAGGAGAAGAAGAATTATGAATCAATATTTACAGGAAGCCTACATGTTCTAATTGCTTCCTTCGTTTCGATAGCCACCACCCACAGTGGCAAAAGAAAAATCTTGTTAAAGGTTAGATGATACATTTATCAAGGTTAGTTACTGATGATATTAATTTTACAGTAGAGCTAACTAAGTTAAATAACATATATTTACAGAAAAATGATCCCTTAACATTACTTGAACAACTGACATTAGTTATTTTGATGTGCAGACACACACATTATCTATTCTTGCTATGTTTTCCAGCTTCACAAACTAATTCATTTAGTGAAGATATTAATAACACCATGGTTTTGATTTATGACCACAATACCATGGAAATAATATCTATTTTAGAAAGGAATTGGAAGATTGTGTTTGAGGTTTTGATCTTACTAAGAAATTAGGTAGCAACTGTAATTTAGTTTATAAAAAAGAAAAAAAAAAAATGCAACAAATATTTGAAAATGGTAATGAGGTCTACTATTATGGGTCCTCTAATAAAAGGCATTAAAAATGTTGTTCATGTAGTCAATGCCAGTTTATTAATGAAACAACTAACATGGTGGTAGGTAACCACCCTAAGAGTATTTAAGGTGCACAAGGGACTTGTAATACTAGTGGGGTCATTTATCTGGCTACATATTTGTCTTGTCCAGCATTTTACATGGAAAAGCTGAAATGAGTTTGAAAGTTGGATCTGCCAGCATTGTTATGCACAAAAGACAAAATATTATTCTAATGCATTGGCTAAGCACTCTTAGTATTGCAATAATTTTAGTAAATTCATTATTTGTATCTTGTCAAAGGTTAGTCATGATTTAAGGTATGTTAAATGGTCAGCTTTATTAGAATCCAGGGAGGTTTATTGACAGGTAATATTCAACAGAACACAGTCATCAGGTATGAACAACAGAATTTCACTTATCAGTTTATTGGGTCTTAGATCAGATAAGCTCTGGATTATGCTTTAAAAGTCTATTATCGTATTTAATATTATGAGGGTTACATTTACTAATTGACATTATGTTTTTAATGAACTGATGATGTTTAGTATAATTATTTCGATATATTTGAATTTTGGTGAACAATGTTACTCATTTTTAACAGGTTTAACTTTAAGAATCACTTTAGTATGCATACTCTGTGTTTGATTGGTTGTCTTGTCCTTTAAAAAGTGTGTAAATATGGAGTTTATATGATAAAGTTCCATTAGAGTAAAGGAGGAATGGAACTGCTCATCAATTACTTTTACTTTGGTCTGTTCCGTGGCTTCAGTTTTTTTTTTTTTTTTCATTTTGATTAACAGATGCAGCTGTAAAAAAAATGTCTACTAATTTTTCTATTCAACTGTGTTCCACTATGTTAGCATAAAGTATACATTTATATAACCAAGAACCACCCATCAACGTGCAACTCCAATGATATGTTGTTTATATGTAACAAATTATTGTACTTTATTGTACTAGAAAATATATTTGTTATTTATATACTGTTTTTGCTATCATATACTGTTGTAGCTTTTCTCTCAGGGCCTCTGCTGAAAAGGGATTTCTGCCCAGTCAAACTTTGACAGTAAACAAATTAAATAAATACATAAATTGCAGCCAGTATCACTTTTTTACCAGTGGGAGTCCCTGTGTTTGCAGTGCTTAAATGATAGATGAAGTCTGGGTGGAGTGATATATCAGACATAATCTGTGCTCCTTTTCCACATGCTATATTTCTTTTTCATATGGAATACTAAAATGTAGGATTTGTGATGTTAAGCTTTTGAGTGTAATTATAATCACATCTAGATGACCAGCTTTGCTAATGTTTGAGGACCAGAAAAGATAATTTTATTAACATTTTACAAGTGTGAGATGGCCATGAAATTACTAATAATTTATTTCATTAAACAGAAACATTTTAGGAAGGACTACTTTTCAGAGGATTGTCACTCTTTTTGCCAGGACCTGAAAAAGTAGCGAATCTCTCCATCACAAATATCACTATGAGTTTGTTATTCCTCACCTGGACTGCACCTGTAGGACTGTGCAGCTACATTGTTAATGTCAGGGGACCTGCTTCTGACAATATGACAGTTATGATTGACTATGTTAATACAACAAGAATGATGCCTGGGGGAAACTGTAGCATCAGTGTATCAGCATTTTCATATGATGGGACAACTGTAGAGGGTGCTACAGTAACTAAAGACTCTAATAGTAAATACTTCAGCTTTCATAGTGTATTTTATCTTCCCACTTTAAACTGGTAATTACTCTTATATTCCTTTAGCAGTTAGGGGTAGTTAATGCAGGGAAGCTTTGAAGATTAATTCATTTATAGACAAGACAAAGAATTGGGGAAGCCAGGCCACCTAAGTGTGTGTAGAAGACTTACTTTACTAGAAGCTAAAATTATTATGGGCCACATGGAAAGAGGAAGGGCAATTTAAAAAGGAGGAACAACTAACATGCAGTTTCATTTTATACTGAGTGATAAAAAATTATTTTCTCTGTTTTTGCCTTGTGTTCATGTTACCTACAGAGGTATGATTCCACAAGTAAAGGCCCATGACCATTAGCTGCTGAAATTGTTACTGGTTTCAAAACTGCCTTACTGTTAATGCCTCACTCTAGTCTTGTTTTGGTCTGGAGGTAATATTATTTCATCATGTACATATTTACTGTATGCCTTACATGAGAATATTGCAAGTGCAGCAAATAGCAATCATGTAAGTGTCATTGATTTCATACTCAGCAGTGCGACTTTTGGTTGTAATATCCATGGGGTAATGAAGTATGTAGAAAAGATTGATAGTGTGACAGGCGCTTGTCTTTGCAATTTTTGACTGACAGCCATATTCAGACTGGTGTGAAAGAGAGTGTGTTTGCTGTGCACATTACTGAGAATTTTTTAGATGCAATAGATTTTTTCTTTTGATGATCCCATTGGGTGAATAATAAATTATTCTCCCTGTTATACTTTCAAGCCTTGTTTATCAAATAACCTCATATATGAGCATAATTTGGTAATTTGTCTTTAGTGATGATTTGCGCTGACATTACTGTGTCTGTAACGTCATATTTTATATTATTGCAATGCAACATTCTTAACAAAAGAAGAAATATTTGTGTGACTAAATTGTTTCCTTTTATAACAGAACCTGAAAAAGTAACCAATTTAAATATCATAAATGTCACAACAACGTCGTTATACCTGACATGGACTGAACCTGAAGGACTGCACAGCTACTACATTGTTAATGCTACTGGAGCATCTTCTAACTCTACACCTGTGACCACTGACTATGTTAATATGACAGGACTGATCCCAGGGGGTAACTACAGTATCAGTGTTTCAGCATATTCTTACGACGAGACAACTTTAGGGGAAGCTACAGTAACTAGCGGCTCTACTGGTAAGTACTTGTGCTGCTCATGCTTTCAAAGCTGTAGTATATGTTTTCTGTGATTCTTTATATATGAAACAGTTGGATGATCACTGCTGTATGAACCACTTAGCAAAGATATGAGGTGAACAGAGCTGAGCGGTGAGAAATTGTTTCATCCTTGACAGGCATGTATATATGAGAAGTACACTGTGCTAGGCCATGGAAAAGATAAGCTTTGCCATTAACTAAAGGGCGGCAGAACAAACACTATAGGAGTGCACATGTTAAATGGACGTTCATTTACACTGGTCACATTTTTTTATATTAACAGCTGGAAAGCTGCTTCCTTCTGTTGTGTTTTATGCAATCAGATGGTTGCCTACAGAGGCAGTGTTCATAATAAGAAACAGTGACCTCAAATTACTGATACTTTTAGCATGCAACAGTGACATAAGAAGCCGTTTTATTTTTTATATTCTTTTTCCCTATTGCCAGTTGACCATAAGTCTATCACCCATTCATTCTGTAGCATTGGATTGTGATGCTTTTGGAAAAATAGTAGAGTTTTTGAGGTTTCTTATTATAAATGCTATATATTCCTTCTGGGAGTCCGTGAGTAGGAAGTAATAGTGTTTATCATCTTTAATATTTAGAGTTTTGAAAAGTTGGAACATCAAGTATTGTATCCTAATGTTCATATTTTTCCCTAATATATACCCATATGTTAAAAAGCCTTAACTTACTGAACTTCCTGGTTAGTAGTGTTGATGTCAGTGACCTAATTCAGACACCAGTCCTTGTGTCTGGAGATAGAGAGTCCCCAAATAAGTGATATAACTTTTATAACCAGCTGACTTTGGACAACTCAACTTACAAAATATTTTGAAATTATAAGTAAAAAGATGCTTTCTCGGTTCCTAGAAGTGGCATTATATATCATCAACAGGAGTGATCTTGGCAATATCTGGACAACCCAGACTTTGTCTTCTTCTTAGATATGTTGATACCCTCTAATATTAACTTTCTCTTTATCACATTCGTTTGCATTCTACACTTCTTACACACAGCACAACTCATTTTTCCATAGCTCTGTTTATTTTATATTTAAACCAACCCCACATTTATTCTAAACCCAACGGAAAATTCTGTAACCATTGCTGATGTAGCTGATTTAGCTGATCTGTGGCAAATGCAACTGTGAAAAATGTCTAATACTTTGTCTGTTCAAGTACGTTCCATTATGTTAGTGTGAAGTGTAATTTTTATGTAACCAAGAACCATCCATCAACATGTAACTCTAATGATATATGTTGTGTATGAAATAGTTATTGTATTGCATTGTACTAAAACATATGTTTGCCATTTGTGTACTGTTTTCTGTATTTTATACTATTGTTGGAGTGCTTCTCCCAGGCCCTCTGCTGAAAAGGGTTTTCTACCCAGTCAGACTTTCTCAGTAAGCAAATGTTAATAAATAAGTTAATTGCAGCCAGTATCAGTTTTTTACCAATGGGACTCCCTATGTTTTAATGTTTAAATGATAAATGAAGTCTGGGGGTGTGATATATCATATAGCATCTGTGCTCCTTTTGCATTTACTATATTCTTTTTTGTATGGAGTACTAAAATATAGGAACAAATGTGTTAAGCTTTTGAGTGTAGCTGTAATCAAATGTAGATGCCAAGTGTCTTAATCCTTGAGGACCAAAAAAGAGTATTTTATTAACATTTTACAAGTGTGAGCTGGCCATGAAATTACTAATAATTTATATGATTAAACAGAAATATTTTAAGAAGGACTACTTGTCAGACGTTTGTCACATTTTTGCCATGATCTGAAAAAGTAGTGAATCTCTCCATCAAAAATATCACTACGACTTTGCGTTTTCTCACCTGGACTACACCTCTATGAATGTACAGCTATGACATTGTTAATGTCAGAGGAGCTGCTTCAGAGGATATGACAGTCATGACTGAATATGTTAACACAACAGGCCTGATCCTGGGGGGAAACTACAGCATTAGTGTAGCAACAGTTTCATATGATAGGAAAGTTGTAGTGGACGCTGCACTAGCTCTGCTGGGTAGTACTTTTGGTTTCTTAGTTGTGGCATATGTTGCCTTCTCACTTTAATCTGGTAATTATTACATGATTCTATCTCTGAGATTTCGTTAGCAATTTGGGGAAGTTAATGCAGGAAGCTTTGAAGACTAATTCATTAATAGAGAAGGCGAACGGTTGGGGAAGCCCGGCTGCCTAAGGGTGTGTATGAGACATACTTTACTAGAAATTCAAAGATTATCTGACACATGGGAAGAGGAAGGGTAAAGTTAAAAAGGAGGAACAATTAACATGCATTTTTGTTTTATACTGAGGGAGAAAACCTTTTTTTCTCTTTTCCTTTGTGTTCATATGTTAGCCACAGCGGTATGACTCCACAAGTACAGGCCTGTGACCATTAAGTGCTGAAATTGTTAGTGGTTACAAAAGTTTCCTACTGTTAGTGCCTCAGACTAGTCTTGTTTTGGTCTGGAGGTAATAATATTTCATGTCTAAATGTTCTGTATGCTTTACATAAGCATATTATAAGTGTAGCAAATAGCAGTCATGTATATGTCGTTGATTTCATCCTCATCAGTGCAACTTTTCATTGTAGTACCCAGGCGGGAATGAAGTAAGGAGAAAAGACTGCTTGTGTGACAGGCTTTTATCTTCACGATTTTTGACTGACAGCCATATTCAGACTGGTGTGAAAGAATGTGTGTTTGCTGTGCACATTGCTGTAATATTTTTTAGATGCAGTAGTTTTTTTCTTTTTATGATCCTGCTGGGTGAATTCTAAATTAAGCTCCCTGTTATACTTTCCAGCTTTATCAAATAACCTCATATATGAGCATAATTTGGTAATTTGGCTTTAGTGATAATTTGCGCTGACATTACTGTGTCTGTAACGTCACATTTTATATTATTGCAATGCAACATTCTTAACAAAAGAAGAAATATTTGTGTGACTAAATTGTTTCCTTTTATAACAGAACCTGAAAAAGTAACCAATTTAAATATCCCAAATGTCACAACAACGTCATTATACCTGACATGGACTGCACCTGAAGGACTGCACAGCTACTACATTGTTAATGCTACTGGAGCATCTTCTAACTCTATACCTGTGACCACTGACTATGTTAATATGACAGGACTGATCCCAGGGGGTAACTACAGTATCAGTGTTTCAGCATATTCTTACGACAGGACAACTTTAGGGGAAGCTACAGTAACTAACGGCTCTACTAGTAAGTACTTGTGCTGCTCATGCTTTCAAAGCTGTAGTATATTTTTCTGTGATTCTTTATATATGAAACAGCTGGATGACCTCTGCTGTATGAACCCCTTAGAAAATGTGTGTGGTGAACAGAGCTGAGCGGTGAGAAGTATTTTCATCATTGACAGGCGTGTATATAGGAGAAGTGCACTGTGTTAGGGCATGGAAAAGATAAGCTTTGCCGTAAACTAAGGGGAGGCAGGACACACATTAAAGGGGTGCGCAGGTTAAATGGAGGAACATTTACTGTGGTCACATTTTTATGTTAACATCTGGAAAGCTGCTTCCTTCTGTTGTCTTTTATGCAGTCAGATGGTAGCCTACTGGGACAGTGCTCAGAATAAGAAACTGACCTCAAATTACTGATACTGTTAGCATGAGACAGTGACATAAGAAGCTATATTTTTTTAATATTCTTTTTCCCTATTGCCAGTTGACCATCAGTCTGTCACCCATTCATTCTCCTGTAACATTGGACTGCTGGACCCACATTGTCCAATGGGAAGATTCCCATTCTTCAAAGGAAATTTCTGTAACACCACTTTGGTGGTAAACAACTTGAGATTTTAGCTGGCAGAAGAGCAGGGAGGAGGCGCTCATCCTGGCAGCTATAGAAATAATTTGTTTAGCTGTAACACCCCCCCTGCTGCAGCCGGACAGTCATGCCCATTGTATTTTCAGCATTACATGTGCTCACTACCACACATGTGTTGGCATCAGCTGAAAGGAATAACCCCATCTGGTAGAACAGGGACATCGCTGGCACTTAGTGCTGACTGCTGTATCTCCAAACAAACTAGTTTGTTCCAGAGTATGGGAAGTCTCTGGGACAGGAATCACATATTGTTTACAAAAACATGACATTTGAACAACAAAGGCTCCTATGTATGCTTGCTACAAGACTACCTTGGGCCAAAGTCCACTAATAGATTTTGTGGTTAAGTTCTCTAAACTGAGGATATGTGCTCTGGAAATTCACCTGAAGGGGAGGCAGATCTGTCAAATGAGGATCACTTGGTGGTGAGTAGGATTTGCTAGACAAAAAGTTAGCTGAACAAACCTGGGAGGTTCAAACAAGCCAGATTCACACTATCATCTCCCCAACTAAGTACCTACCAGATAAACCTACCCCATCTAAAGTTAATATCATAATAACAGCCAACATCTATCAGGACACATCGCACCTCTATTTCAAACTTAAACCACTCAATTTATCATCAAGTAAACTTAAGATAAATCCCTTGCTAGAACAACACTAAAAAAATATCTAAACACTAGTCCAACACACATCAGTCCTAATGAGTGGCGTATTCACCCTAATCCAGGACCAACAAAAGTGATCTCAAAAGAAAACAAAGTCAGTAGTACTGAACAAAATCAAACAGCACTTTATCCATCTAACAGTAGTCAACTTACTTTCATTACTCTAAATGCTAATATTTATAATAAAATCACAGAACTCCATGCTTGGATGGCTGTTCAAAAATCTAGTATCATAGCCATAACAGAACCAAATATTAGCAACACTGAAATATTACCACCAAACTATAACATAATTAGGAATGACTGATGTAAAAGGAAAGCGCAGAACTTCCTATCACTTTCCTCAAACTAAACAAGCACAAACAAATCTGTGTCATTACCTTATGTATTCCTCCAGGCAGTAATACCAACATTTCAAGGAGACTACTTTGTTTCACTGAAAACACTCTTCACTGAAACCCACCCAATTGAAAACTCATTTCAGCAAAAACCAGCAGCCCGAGCACAATTCACCGAATGCCCACCTCACTGAAAACTCATTCGACCAAAACCCACCTCGTTGAAAAGTACATGCTCTGTTCCCCACCGCAGTGCGATCCTGGAGCCAGTATACACAGCAAGGGGGGTGTGGGGGGCACAGGCACCCATATGGTGGGGTTGGGGGGTGTAGCCCCCATCTGTTTTAAATGTTGGAAATCATAGACATGGATACTTACAAGTTGAATGAATAACTGTTTCCAAAAGATAATATATATAACCAAACTATGTGCGGGGCTACGCCACCCCACCCCCAATGTGAGGGGCTGTGTCCTCCACCCCTCTTACTACATATACCAACTCCAGGATCACACTACAATGGGGAACAGGGCACACACACCCCAGCAAAATAAGTCTCAGTCAGATGAGCCCCCAGTGAAGTGAGCTTTCATTGAACTGCGCCCAGACAACTGACCTTCAGTGAAATTAGTCCTCAACGAAATGAGTCTCAGTGAAGTGTGTTCTCAGTGAAACAAAGTGATAACCAGTCACTTGGGCCACAGTCACAGTATATGTATTTCTGTGCTGTGCAGCTGACAACGGTCTGCTATGTCTGTCTGAAGACACAATACTTGTGTATTACTGTTCTCTCTATTTTCAAGTGATTATACTACGTGCTGTAAGAGGCAGCAGGCAGTTTCAATAAAATAAAGCAATTTAAACTTCCAATGGCATAAAGGAAGGCTTGTTAAGCTGCAGTACACTTGATTTACTCATACAGTCAATACCCTACCCTCAGTTGTAAACCTTATAATTGAATTTATTTAGTTATGAAAAATGGCATGCTGTATTATGGCAATATTAAATTTAGAATGCCCTTCCTAAATACCTCAGATGTATCAGGTATCAGTGGCCCTTACCTTGTAATCTTATTTTATTTAAATGACAACTTACAGAATAAGTAACTCTACTAATAATAGAAATCATTCAAATCACCTCCAGGCTTGTTGCTGTCTGATCTTGAACTACAACACAATTGTAAAAGCTGTGCTAGACCACTACAATGATGACTGAGCCACGGTGAGGGTATAGATCATCCAACACCACAACTGTTTAGTTTTCTGGCTTGGTGAGTGACAAGATGTTGGCAAGCAAACTGATCTTAACATATCATTGCAGTGAGTTCAAAGCGTTTGCTCTTTTGGGATCAATAACAATAAATTGGGAAGTTGTGGCAAATGTTCTTTTGGAGGACGAGGTACCAATCCATTTCCTTAATGATTTGAAATCATTTTATTATTTATTTGATAGATCGTGACTTCTAGTATTAGGTAACTGGTTTCCTGAATTAAGTTGAAGATTAATGTTTACAAAAATTTCAAGGAATATTTTTTTTTCCTTGAGATTTAAATTATCTACATTTTCCACTTGGACATTGTGAATGTCAAATAGGCACTGTCCCAGTGTTCTTTCATTACTGTCATGTCAGAAGGTAGCATGGCAACCTTTAAGGGAAATTACTTGCCCATATAGCATCCTAAGTTAAATTTAAGTATTCCTGTATTAACATCATGTGTGGAAACCAAGGCTGAATGTCTTAAGAGAACAATTGTGAAAAGTATCAGGATTTAGGCATCCAAGAAAATAGAAAACACATCACATCATTCCTTTTAATGTCTTACTGGAGTCCAGAATTTCTAAAATATTGTGAAGTTTCTCTAGAAAGGATTAATATTATTTTACTATAAAATATATTTCAGTTTATTCAACATTTCAGGTTCTTGAAATGATGGATGTTCCTTAGTTCTATCTTGCCCTCATTCTTACACTTGGGTTCGGAGCCGATCCTTGGCTCTAACTCGGCAGTTTGCTAGCTCAAAGTCTTCTAGTTGGCTCGTGGCAAGGAGGTATCCCATCAATCACCACTGACATATCTCAGATCTCGTTTGCCGCTCGATGAGTTCAGAAGTGCCTTTTCTTGGCCGTGGTTAAGTGGAATTTTTTCTTCTTCTTATTCTACTTTATATTGTTTAAAAATTGATTAAGCTGTATTAGTATTCGCTACTACTTCTGATATTTGTTGCTAGACCTTGTGTAGCATTGTTTGCTGTGTTTCTGCTGTTTTTTCTTGACCGTTCTTCTGCAGGCCTGTTTGTTGTATCCCTGCACTCGCTGTTGGACTTTGCTGTTGGGGCTTTTGCCTAATTGTTTCCTTATCTTCTAAAGCTGTCCTTTCACCAAGGGCTAGGAAGTTGGAGGACCTAGTCCTCTGTCTGTCGTGTGTTTCTTTCCTCTAGGGCTAGGCCCGTTTAAGTTAGAGGACCTAGTCCTCTGTCTGCCTGTCTGTTCTTTTTCCTTCAGGGGTAACCATTTAAATTAGAGGTAGTTCCTGTTTTGTTTTAGCACTAGTCACTGTTTTATTTCTTATTCCTTGTCTGTGTTAGTATCTGTAATTGGTGGTAAATATGTCTAAGGAATGGAAAGACCACAAACCTTCGGGGTTTAAGAAATGTTCCAAATGCCCTCAAAAAATGTCCCTGACAGAAGGGCATATTATTTGATTATATTGCTTAGGTGCTATTCCCCTTCAAGAATCTTGCTCCTTTTGCCATGCTTTTAGTCCTCGAGTTCTTCAGGAAATTGGCTCCATTGGTTGTGGTGCCAACAGAGATTATTGATGTGGAGCAATCAGTTTTAGTTCCAGAGGTTATGGAGCCGATAACTGAATCTGTGTCTCGGAGTCGGTCGGCGGAACATCGTCTGGTTTCTCTGACACTCAGATCGACAATTTTTTAGCTGTCTAGGTCCCCCACGTTATCCTCCAGGTCCTCTAAAAGCCTTTCTGATGCGGACATTGAGAGAGTAGTGTGCAGACTCCTGAAGACATTGGCACTGGCAAATTTACTTTCGGCTCTGTCCCAGTCTGCTCTAGAGCTTACTGAGCCCATCCACCCTATCACAGTTCCTCCTCCGAGCCACACCAGTGCTTCAGAGCCAGAGATGTTGGTGCCACTTGCTGTGGAAAGGTCGGTTCCAGCTACCTCGGTGGGCCTCTCGCTTCTGCTATCCACTCTGACACCTTTGATACTTTCCGTGGGGTCTAGGTTCCTAAGCTGTCTGGTCAGGCACTTGGGGGACGCATGGACCCAAACTTCTTTGGTTCCGACCTTACCTCTTGGTGCTTTGGCTCGGGTGAGCTTGGACCCCAGATCTGTCTTGGAGCTTATCTCCTCGGTACTGAGGATTGCCTCTGCTCCTTCAGAACTAGGGATGTCCTCAGAGCCGGGGGGGTCAGCCTTCGAGCTGATGAGTGTTTTGTCCAAATCTTCAGTTCCAACTAGGGGCACGGACACTCTTCCCCCTAAAGCGACGACCTCCGTCTCAGCACCTTGTCTCATCCAACACAGTGGAGACTCGCAGTCTCAGGAACCCTCCAGGAGTGGTACCCAGTCTTCCAAGACCTCTCCAGAATATCCTTCTGAGGAGCCCCTCGGAAGAAAACACTGTAAGAGGAAGAGTGTTGACTCCCACGTTGAGACCATTACATCAGACACTGATCTCGAGGAGTCAGAAGGGCCCCCTAAGTTGTCCTCTGATGATATCTCCTTTGCAGTTATCCTTGAGATCCTGAAAAAGAGAGGTGGCTGACCCACCAACTTCCCTTCTGATGAGGAGTCAGTGTACCTGAAGGTTTTTGGGTCTCAACCTTCCACCTCTTGTGTATCTCCACCTTTCGACGAACTTTTGGATCTAGTGAGTCGAAAGGTGTGGGAATCTCCTCATACTGTGGAAACAGTTCCTAGAAGACCAAATAAATTCCCATCAGCACCTCAGGACAAAGAATTTCTCACCAAGGGCGTGCCAGTAGATGCCATGGTGGTGACAGCAGCAACCAAAAAGGAACTAGCTGAGACTTCCTCCACCCTCCAGTCACCGAACAAGGAGTCTTGAACGATGGACAGGTACGGGAAGCGTGTCTTTTCTTCAGTGGCTTTTACACTCAGATCACTGAACTACCTTTCTCATTTCACTAGGCTCCAGAGAGATCTCCTGAAAGAGCTAGGAGATACTCTTCAAGGTAACGTATCTGAAGCAGTATCTGATAAGCTTAACACACAGATGTCTATCTTAAATTCTATTGTTAACTCCTCCATGAGGCTGATATCTTATGCAGCGGATGGACAAGTAGGGCAGCGGGTTCAGGAGTTTCCCTTAGAAGGCACTCCCGGAAGCACTTGTGTAATTTTGCAGAGGCCTTCAAGTCTACCTTTACCAACGCCCCCGTTGATGGATCCTCATTGTTTGGACCTAAGGTAAAGGACACACTCACCAGGTGCGAACAGGAAGGAAAAATCCTGTCTGCCGTGGGAGTTCATTTTTCCGTTCCTTCTAGACCCTATCCCAAAGGACAGAGGGGCAGAAAGATGTGGTTTAAAAAGTCTCATGTTTTTCCAGGATGCACAGTGTGATTCATCCTCCAGAGGCAGAGGAGGAGGAAATAATGGTAGATGTCACCCTAGAGGCAGGGGAGACCTGCAGAATCAGGGGGAACCATGATTCTTTTCATGGTCTCCCCTAGCAGCGCTCCTGAAAGAAGGCCCAACTGTATGTCTCTGGAGCCAGTGGGGGGCTGTGTATATTTGTACCCAGAAGCCTGGTGCAACATCACACAAGACAAGTGGTTACAAAGAATAATTACCAGAGGATACTGTATTTCCTTCTGTTTTGCACCTCCTCAGACCAGAAGAATCCTGGATGTTACACCCAATCACAGGGATTTAGCTACTGTAGAAATACAAAAGTTGCTCAATAAGAGAGTCATCCAACCTGTCCCCGCAGACCAAGTAGGATTAGTGACATACTCCAGATTATTTTTGGTGCCCAAATGAACAGGGGACTTGAGACCCATCTTGGATCTCAGCAAGTTGAACGAATCAGTAAAGAAGTCCAAGTGCCGAATGGTCACGTTACAGTCGATACTACCGTTGTTAGGGAAAGATGTATGGATGTCCTCCATAGATCTCCAAAATGGACAGAGCATCAAGAAGTCACTTACGCTTTCTGCTGGGGGCCAGTCATTACCAATTTCATGCTCTGCTGTTTGGTCTCACCACAGCCCTAGGGTGTTCGCCAAATGCATGGCAGTAGTAAAGGCTCACTTGAGACATCTTGGATTTTAAGTGTTTCTGTACCTGGATGACTGGCTCCTGACTGCCACCACCAGGCATCTACTATTACAAGCCAGGGATGCCACCATTATGACTTGCTTGCAACTAGAAATTACAATAAACTGGCAAAAATCTGCATTGTCACCCTCTCAGCATGTGAATTTCATTGGCGCAGAAATAAACAGCGTCACAATGAGGGCTTACCTCCCCATAGAGAGAGTCCATAATCTCAGGTGAAAAATTTGGAATCTACTTCCACAGCGAAAAGCAAAAGTGAAGACGGTACTCAAATTGCTAGGTACGATGGCCTCCATGATAACATTAGTTCCATTAGCCAGGCTGCACATGAGAGTTCTGCAGTGGTTACTTTTTGCCCAGTGGTCTCTGCAACAATTACATCTTTCTCACCCCATTCTGATAACAGAATCATGCAAACAGGATCTTCACTGGTGGACCCAGTCCAGCCATCTAACTACAGGCAGACCTTTTGTTCCATCTCCCCCAGTTGCCACCATGACCACGGATGCCTCCCATATAGGTGGGGGGCATTATTTAGGGAGAACAGTTCAAGGCATGTGGCAAGAACAGAAGGCTCATTTGCATATCAATGTCCTGGACATGAGAGCAGTGCTTCTGGCGTTGCAAGCACTTCACAGCTTTCTCCCTGTAGGGACGATTGCGATTCACTCAGACAAAATGTTAGTGATATGGTACGTAAACAAACAAGGAGGGACCAAATCTTACCCCCTGTGTAGAGAGGCCCTTTGAGTTTGGGAGTGGGCAGAGTCTTCCCAACGCTTTCTGGTCGCAATGCACATTCCGGGGAAAACCAATGCGATAGCCGACAGGCTGAGCAGGGCGGTTCTCATGCCTCATGAGTGGTCTTTGAATCCACACATTGCGGAACAGATTTTTCACAGATGGGGTCAGCCTTGCTGCGATCTCTTCGCCATCCCTCGGAAAGCTAAATGCAGCATCTACTTCACCCTGATTGCACTCAGAGATGCACTCGTTCACGATTGGCCCTCTGGACTTTTTTATGCCTTTCCACCCTTTCCTCTTATATCAAAGGTCATTCAGAAAGAAAAATCCTTGGGCAGCAAAATGATCCTCATTGCTCCTCACTGGCCTCATCAGATTTGGTTCCCCTTCCTCAAGCCTCACCTAATGGATGAACCCTGGATTCTGGACCCAGTGCCAAATTTACTGACTCATATGTCAGGGGTGTTCCATCCCTCTCTCCACACCCTCAACTTGACAGCATGTCTGCTCCAGTTCCATCCATAGTCAGGCTTCATGACTTTTCTCCTGATGTTGTACATATTCTGACATCTTCTCACAAACCTTCAACTGGAAAGATTTTTGCCAGTAAGTGGAAAAGGTTTTCCTTTTGTGCTCGCGATAGAAATCTCGATCCTTATACAGCCCTCATCTCTGCTATTTTGGAGTTTCTTACACAACTGTTTCATCAAGGGTCAGCCACTGCCACTATTAAAGTTCAACTGGCAGCTATTTCTACCTTCCATTTGGCTAATAAACCTAACCTTTTGGCGCATAGATTGTGCAGACCTTTCCTTAAAGGTGCCACATTATTGAGAACCCCCATCATGGACCCTGTGGCACCCTGGGATTTGAATTTTGTCTTTCATAAACTTACTTCTCCTCCTTTTGGACCATCAGTAACATGCAATCTCAAATTCCTTTAATGGAAAACTCTATTTCTAGTGGCCATCACATCTGCAAGGAGGGTCTCAGAACCTCAAGCCCTCTCTATTAGACTGCCTTATTTTGTATTCCACAGAGACAGGGTTTCCCTACGGACCAACTCCTCATGTGTTCCTAAGGTCCCTTCACAGGCTAACATTAATGACTCCATTGAACTACTTGTCTTCTTCCCAAATTTTTCCAATAAGGCAGAATACAAATTTCACCAGCTTGACATTCATAGACAGCTACGATTCTATCTCCATAGAACCAAGAGTTTCAGAAGGTCAGAGCAATTGTTTATTTCCTTTTCAGATTCAAGAAGGGGTTTACCAGTCTCAAAACCTACTTTGTCACACTGGATTTTAAGCTGCATTTCATTCATTTATACATCCAGTGGTAAAGTTCTCCCTTTTAAGGTGAAAGCCAACTCTACCAGATCTGTTTCTACATGGGTGGCCTTCCAATCCAAAATTCCAATGGATAACATTTGTGCAGCAGGGACATGGGCTACCCCTCATACATTCATAACTCATTACAAATTGGACCTGGCTTCCAGGAACAGATCATCCTTTGGTTCCACAGTACTCAGAAGTATTTTCCCGTGAGCCACCTAAGATAAAGGTGCTAGGGACGCTGTCCGAAGTGTAGGAATGAATGCGAGATAGGACTACAGAACATAAAGTCGTTATGTACTCACCATAACATTCCATGTTTGTAGTCCATTTCACCTTCATTCTTACTATCCCACCCTTCTGCCCCCTCCTTCGTGGACCTGGGGGAATTAAAACAATTACTCTCTCTACGCTTGACACCTTTCTCCTTGGTTAGTTCTTTCCTCTATAGTTTTTCTAGAAGTAGCATCAAACAACATCTGGGATATGTCAGCGGTGCATGATGGGATACATCCTTGCCCCGAGCCAACTAGAAGACTTTGAGCTAGGGGATTGCCGAGTCGGAGCCGATCGTCATCTCTAAACCCAAGTGTAAGAATTAAGGACGAAGTGGACTACAAACATGGCATGTTATGGTGAGTACATAACTTCTTTTTGTTGAAACTGGTTGCCAGCTTAAAAATATTTCAACACCGATTTTTTCTGAATGAAATTATTTATTTTATTCTTGTTTGTATGGATTCTGAACCAGCTAAGATTTCACAATAGCAATTTTTATGGGAATAGTGCAATACCAGATCTCAGTTGCTGACATATAATTTGACAGTAAATTAGCCAATCTGTATGATGCTTTTGGAAAAATAGTAGAGTTTTTGAGGTTTCTTATTATAAATGCTATATATTCCTTCTGGGAATTCATGAGTAGGAAGTAATAGCACTTCTCATCTTTGCTAAGAAATTGACAGAAAGTGTTTAATATTTAGAGTTTTGAAAAAGTGGAACATCAAGTATTGTATCCTAATGTTCTTATTTTCCCTAATGTAGACCCACATGTTAAAAAGCCTTAACTTACTGAACTTCCTGGTTAGTAGTGTTGATGTCAGTGACCTAATTCAGACACCAGTCCTTGTGTCTGGAGATAGAGAGCCCCCAAATAAGTGACATAACTTTTATAATCAACTGACTTTGGACAACTCAACTTACAAAATATTTTGAAATTACAAGTAAAAGGATGCTTTCTTGGTTCTTAGAAGTTGCGTTATATATCATCAACAGGAGTGATCTTGGCAGTATCTGGACAACCCAGGCTTTGTTCTCTTCTTAGACATGTTACTACCCTCTAATGTTAACTTTCTCTTTATCACATTTGTTTGCATTCTACACTTCTTACAGACAGCACATCTCATTTTTCCGCAGCTCTATTATTTTATATTTAAACCAACCCCACATTTATTGTAATTCCGTTATGTTAGTGTGAAGTGTAATTTTATGTAACCAAGAACCACCCATCGACATGTAACTCTAATGATATATGTTGTGTATGTAACAGTTATTGTATTGCATTGTACTAAAACATATGTTTGCCATTTGTGTACTGTTTTCTGTATTTTATACTATTGTTGGAGTGCTTCTCCCAGGGCCTCTGCTGAAAAGGGATTTCTACCCAGTCAGACGTTCTCAGTAAGCAAATGTTAATAAATAAGTTAATTGCAGGCAGTATCAATTTTTTACCAATGGGACTCCCTATGTTTTAATGGTTAAATGATAAATGAAGTCTGGGGTTGTGATATATCAGATAGCATCTGTGCTCCTTTTGCATTTTCTATATTCTTATTCATATGGAGAACTAAAATACTGAAACTATAATGTTAAGCTTTTGAGTGTAGCTGTAATCAAATGTAGATGCCAAGTGTCTTAATCCTTGAGGACCATAAAGGAGTATTTTATTAACATTTTACAAGTGTGAGCTGGCCATGAAATTACTAATAATTTATATGATTAAACAGAAATATTTTAAGAAGGACTACTTGTCAGACGTTTGTCACATTTTTGCCATGATCTGAAAAAGTAGTGAATCTCTCCATCAAAAATATTACTACGACTTTGCGTTTTCTCACCTGGACTACACCTCTATGAATGTACAGCTATGACATTGTTAATGTCAGAGGAGCTGCTTCTGAGGATATGACAGTCATGACTGAGTATGTTAACACAAGAGGACTGATCCCTGGGGAAACTACAGCATTAGTTTAGCAACAGTTTTACATGATAGGAATGTTGTAGGGGATGCTGCAGTAACTAAAGGCTCTACTAGGAAGTACTTCTGGTTTCTTACTTGTGGCATATTTTGCCTTCTCACCTTAAGCTGATAATTATTACATGACTCTTTCTCTGAGATTCCTTTAGGAATTTGGGGAAGTTAATGCAGGAAGCATTAAAGACCAATTCATTCATAGAGAAGGCAAAGGGCTGGGGAAGCCCGGCTGCCTAAGGGTGTGTATGAGACATGCTTTACTAGAAGTTCAAAGATTATCTGACACATGGGAAGAGGAAGGGTAAAGTTAAAAAGGAGGAACAATTAACTGCATTTTTGTTTTATACTGAAGGAGAAAACCTTTTTTTCTCTTTTCCTTTGTGTTCATATGTTAGCCACTGCAGTACGACTCCACAAGTACAGGTCTGTGACCATTAATTGTTGAAATTGTTAGTGGTTACAAATGTTTCCTACTGTTAGTGCTTCAGACTAGTCTTGTTTTGGTCTGGAGGCAATAATGTTTCATGTCTAAATTTTCTGTATGCTTTACATAAGCATATTATAAGTGTAGCAAATAGCAGTCATGTATGTGTCGTTGATTTCGTCCTCATCAGTGCAACTTTTCATTGTAGTACCCAGGCGGGAATGAAGTAAGGAGAAAAGACTGCTTGTGTGACAGGCTTTTATCTTTACGATTTTTGACTGACAGCCATATTCAGACTGGTATGAGAGAATGTGTGTTTGCTGTGCACATTGCTGTAATATTTTTTAGATGCAGTAGTTTTTCTTCTATTGATGATCCTGCTAGGTGAATACTAAATTAAGCTCCCTGTTATAGTTTCGAGCCTTATTGATCAGATAACCTCATATATGAGCATAATTTGGTAATTTGCAGTAATAATTTGCGCTGACATAACTGTCTATGTAACGTCACATTTTATATTATTGCAATACAAAATAGAAGAAGAAATATTTGTGTGACTAAATTGTTTCTGTTTATAACAGAACCTGAAAAAGTAACCAATTTAAATATCATAAATGTCACAACAACGTCATTATACCTGACATGGACTGCACCTGAAGGACTGCACAGCTACTACATTGTTAATGCTACTGGAGCATCTTCTAACTCTATACCTGTGACCACTGACTATGTTAATATGACAGGACTGATCCCAGGGGGTAACTACAGTATCAGTGTTTCAGCATATTCTTACGACGGGACAACTTTAGGGAAAGCTACAGTAACTAACGGCTCTACTAGTAAGTACTTGTGCTGCTCATGCTTTCAAAGCTGTAGTATATTTTTCTGTGATTCTTTATATATGAAACAGTTGGATGACCTCTGCTGTATGAACCCCTTAGAAAATGTGTGAGGTGAACAGAGCTGAGCGGTGAGAAGTATTTTCATCATTGACAGGCGTGTATATAGGAGAAGTGCACTGTGTTAGGGCATGGAAAAGATAAGCTTTGCCATAAACTAAGGGGAGGCAGGACACACACTAAAGGGGTGCGCAGGTTAAACGGAGGAGCATTTAATGTGGTCACATTTTTATGTTAACATCTGGAAAGCTGTTTCCTTCTGTTGTCTTTTATGCAGTCAGATGGTAGCCTACTGGGATAGTGCTCAGAATAAGAAACTGACCTCAAATTACTGATACTGTTAGCATGAGACAGTGACATAAGAAGCTATATTTTTTTAATATTCTTTTTCCCTTTTGCCAGTTGACCATCAGTCTGTCACCCATTCATTCTCCTGTAACATTGGACTGCTGGACCCACATTGTCCAATGGGAAGATCCCATTCTTCAAAGGAATTTTCTGTAGCACCACTTTGGTGGTAAACAACTTGAGATTTTAGCTGCAAAAGAGCAGGGAGGAGGCCATCATCCTGGCAGCTATAGAGAAATAATTTGTTTAGCTATAACACCCCTCCCCCCATCTGCAGCCAGACACTCATGCCCATTGTATTTTCAGCATTAGATGTGCTCACTGCCACACGTATTGGCATCAGCTGAAAGGAATAACCCCATCTGCTAGAACAGGGGCATTGCTGGCACTTAGTGCTGACTGCTGTATCTCCACAATAACACTGGTATGGAGAAGTGTAGGAGGTTAGGTGGCCTTTTATACCTGCACAAGAGCACAATTTGTGTCGGCTGCTCGTTGTTACCCTCCCAGGGCGATTGCTGTACTACTTCATAGGTAGGTACTTGGCTATCGGCCCTGGGGCCTTTATAAACTTAGCCAAAAAGGTTCCCTGGCTTTTGCCACCCAAGAAAATTTTATTTCCTATGCCCCTGTCAAGGAGTGCCTCAGAAGTGATCCCCGGGGTGAAATTTCTATTTCCCATCCAGTCGTCAAGATTTTTCTTAAGAGGGCCAATGAGGAGCTTTGCTTGACATGAATACGTAGTTTGTTTCAGAGTATGGGAAGTCTCTGGGACAGGAATCACATATTGTTTACAAAAACACATCATTTGAACAAAAAAGGCTCCTGTGTATGCTTACTACAAGACTACCTTGGGCCAAAGTCCACTAATAGATTTTGTGGTTAAGTTCTCTAAACTGAGGATTTGTGCTCTGGATATTCACCTGAAGGGGAGGCAGACCTGTCAAATGAGGATCTCTTGGTGGTCAGTAGGATTTGCTAGACAAAAAGTTAGCTGAAGAAACCTGGGAGGTTCAAACAAGCCAGGTTCACACTATCATCTCCCCAACTAAGTACCTACCAGACAAACCACCCCATCTAAAGTTAACATCATAATAACAGCCAACATCTATCAGGACACATCGCACCTCTGTTTCAAACTTAAACCACTCAATTTATCATCAAGTAAACTTAAGATAAATCCCTTGCTAGAACAACACTAAAAAAATATCAAAACACTAGTCTAACACACATCGGTCCTAATGAGTGGCATATTCACCCTAAACAAAAGTCATCTCAAAAGAAAACAAAGTCAGTAGTACTGAACAAAATCAAACAGCACTTTATCCATCTAACAGTAGTCAACTTACTTTTGTTACTCTAAATACTAATATTTATAATAAAATCACAGAACTCCATGCTTGGATGGCTGTTCAAAAATCTAGTATACTAGCAATAATAGAACCAAATATTAGCAATACTGAGATATTACCACCAAACTATAACATAATTAGGAATGACTGATGTAAAAGGAAAGTGCAGAACTTCCTATCACTTTCCTCAAACTAAACAAACACAAACAAATCTGTGTCATTAACTTATGTATTCCCCCAGACAATCATACCAGCATTTCAAGCGGACTACTTTGTTTCACTGAAAACACTCTTCACTGAAACCCACCCAATTGAAAACTCATTTCACCAAAAACCAGCTGCCCGAGCACAATTCACCGAAAGCCAACCTCACTGAAAACTCATTCAACTGAAACCCACCTCGTTGAAAGGTACATGCACTGTTCCCAACTGCAGTGCGATCCTGGAGCCAGTATACACAGCAAGGGGGGTGTGAGGGGCACAGGCCTCCATATTGGGGGGGGGTTAGCCCCCATCTATTTTAAACATTGGAAACCATAGACATGGATACTTACAAGTTGAATGAATAACTCTTTCCAAAAGATAATATATATAACCAAACTATGTAGGCGCTATGCCACCCCACCCCCAATGTGAGGGACTGTGCTCCCCACCCCTCTTACTACATATACCAACTACAGGATCACACTACAGTGGAGAACAGGGCACACACACACACACACACACACACACACACACACACACCCCAACAAAATGAGTCTCAGTCAGATGAGCCCCCAGTGAAGTGAGCTTTCAGTGAACTGCGCCCAGGCAACTGACCTTCAGTGAAATTAGTCCATAACGAAATGAGTCTCAGTGAAGTGTCTTCTCAGTGAAGTGATAACCAGTCACTTGGGCCACAGTCACAGTATATGTATTTCTGTGCTGTGCAGCTGACAACGGTCTGCTATGTCTGTCTGAAGACACAATACTTGTGTATTACTGTTCTCTCTATTTTCAAGTGATTATACTACGTGCTGTAAGAGGCAGCAGGCAGTTTCAATAAAATAAAGCAATTTAAACTTCCAATGGCATAAAGGAAGGCTTGCTAAGTTGCAATAGACTTGATGTACTTATAAAGTCAATAACCTAACCTCAGTTGTAAACCTTATAATTGAATTTATTTAGTTATGAAAAGTGACATGCCATAGAATGGCAATATTTAATTAAGAATGCCCTACCTAAGTACCTCAAATGTTTCAGGTATCAGTGGCTCTCAGCTTGTAATCTTATTTTATTTAAAAACAACTTACAGAATAAGTTCAGTATTTAATTCTACTAATAAGAGAAATTATTCAAATCACTTCCAGGCTTGTTGCTGTCTGATCTTGAAATACAACACAATTGTCAAAGCTGTGTTTATAGGTTCATTGGTTCATACTAGGCTATCTGTCCTAGGGCATTTATAAGCCTAGCCAGAATGTGTTTGGCTTTCGCCACCCATTTTAAATTTATTTTGCTATGCCCTTTTTCGAGGTCATAGGTTCATACTAGGCTATCTGCCCTAGGGCATTGATTGGGCAAGTTAGACCACTACACTGATGACTGAGCCACCATGAGGATTTAAATCACCCTCCAACACCACACCTGTTTAGTTTTCTGGCTTGGTGGGTGACAAGAAGTTGGCAAGCAAACTGATCTTAAGATATCTTTGCAGTGAGTTCAAAGCGTTTGTCTTTTGAAATCAATAACAATAAATCTGGGTGTTGCGGCAAACGGTCTTTTGGTGGACGAGGCTGACATTCCTTTTTTTTAATGATTTGAAATCATGTTATTATTAATTTGATAGAGCGTGACTTGTAGTTTTAGGTAACTGATTTCCTGAATTTAGTTGTAGATTAATGTTTACAAAATTTGTAAGGAATGTTTTTTTTTTCACGAGATTTAATTTCTCTGTACATTTTCTGCTTGGATATTGCGAATGTTCAACAGTCTTTGTCCCAGTGTTCTTTCATTACTGTCATGTCAGAAGGTAGCATGGCAACCTTTAAGGGAAATTACCTGCCCATATAGCATCCTAAGTTAAGCAGCTACGGTGGTGCAGCGGTAGAGTTGTTGCCTCACAGCAAGAGGTTCTCCTGTTCGATTCTCGGGTGGAGTGCCTTCTGTGTGGAGTCTGCAAGTCCTCCCTGTGGTCAAGTGGCGTTCAAAGGACATGCATGAATGGGCGCGCCTTCGCTGAAGGTTTGGTATCGGGCTGGCAACTCGGCACCATAAAAATCTACTGCCAATCATTAGCAGACTGGAGTTCCACTGTGGAGACCCCTAACCGGTAAAAGCCGAAAAGCCAAAAAAAAAAAATAGCATCCTAAGTTAAATTTAAGTATTCCTTAATAACATCATTGGTTATAGCCAAGCACTGAATGTCTTAAGAGAACACTTGTGAAAAGTATCAGGATATAGGCATCCAAAAAAATCAAAAACACATCACATCATGCCATTTAATGTCTTACTGGAGTCCAGAATTTCTAAAACATTGTGAAGATTCTCTAAAAAGGATTAATATTATTTTACTATAAAATATATTTCAGTTTATTCTTAATTTCAGGGTCTTGAAATGATGGATGTTCTGTAGTTCTATCTCACCTTCATTATTACACTTGGGTTTGAGCCGATCCTAGGCTCCAATTCGACAATTTGCTAGCTCAAAGTCTTCTAGTTGGCTCGTGGCAAGGAGATATCCCATCATGCACAGCTGACATATCCCAGATCTCGTTTGCCAGTCGATGAGTTCAGAAGTGCTTTTTCTTGGCCGTGGCAAAGTGGAATACTTTCTTCTTATTATTCTAATTTATATTGTTTAAAAATTTATTAAAACGCCAAACAGGAAGAAAGAAGAAATCCACAGTTCACAAAAACAAGTCCACAAGTTTATTGGTAAGTGCTTTCATGCAAACTCAATACATGCACTTCCTCAGACAAATACACTGAAAAAATGAACTGCTTAAATACAAAAAATAACATCAATTAACAAATTAAACAATTAATTAATTTGTCATACTATTAAACCTATCCAGAGCATTATAAAATACAACACCTTAAAATACATATCCCTAAAATCATAAACCTAAAAATATATTTATATAAAAAACAACTAGTATTCTCCATTAACACAAGATGTATATTTTGAAATAAAATATATAAATTACATCAAATATATTATAAATATATAGGATTTTTTACTGTTAAAACAGGTTCCAGGAAAAGACATAGACCTGATTATTTCTCTTCTAGACATTGTTCTTAATAACAACTATTTTATGTTCAAAGGTGAATTGTTTTTACAAAAATCAGGTGTTGCCATGGGCTCGCCATGCGGTGGCGGTTTTGCCAATTCGGTGATGGCCTTTTGGGAACGCACTTATCTTTTCCCTCATCATCTTTTCAAAGACATGGTTGTCTGGTACACTCTGTACCAAGACGACATGTTTTTTATTATTAAAGGTAATCATGGTGATGCCCAAAATTTAGTTAAAACCATGTCCACATTTACGTCCTTTCTTGAGTTTACATCTAACTTTAATAATGAAACAATTCATTTTTTAGAAATTTTTTTGAGCAAAGATGTGTTGAATAATAGATATAGGACTTCAATATATCGGAAGCCTTTTTATAGCAATTCCTTTTTACATTTTGCAAGTAACCACCCACACTTTCAAAAAAGAGGGGTGGTGAAAGGCGAACTGGTTAGAGCTTCAAGAATGTGCTCTCACGACGATGATTTTGTCACAGAATGTAACTTTTTATATAATATGTTTAATAATCGTGGGTGTCCTACACCATTGGTTAATTGTTTAATACAAGAAGTTACTCTTAAAAGGTCAAGGAAGCTTTTGGGTCCTATTTTAACCAACACTTGCGCTACTGTGTATGTAGGTAATGATGATGTTAAATCGAGAATCCAGCTTGGTGAGATGGCCCTAAGGGATAACAGTAAATATATAACCAGTTTTTTAACACAGTTTAATGACATTTCACATGAAGTTAGACAAATATTATATTCTAACTGGGGTCTTATTACCCAGGAATCAACTTTAAATAGAGTTCTTGGACATAGACCGTAGGTAGCTTTCAGAAAGGGACCTAGTTTAAAGACATTATTTGAGGTGTCACAACAAAAGCATACAAATGTTAAAGGTATGTTTAAATGTGGTATATGTAAATATTGCAAATACATCTTAACAGGTCCTTTCTTTTGCATTAATGGATTCCAGTACTGTATACAAGATAAATATAATTGTGAAAGTCAAGGTATTATATATTTAGCTAAGTGTAAATCATGCCCTGTATTTTATATAGGGAAAACTGAGCGTCAACTTAAACAACGTATATATGAACATGTATATGCCATTTCCAAAAATATTCAGACTAATGCATTGGCAAGACATATTAATGAATTTAGTACGCATAGTTTCCAGTTTGTGGCTGTGCAAAATGTCACTTGGAATCCTAGAGGTGCCCCATGGCACCTTAAACTTGAAGAACAAGAATTGTTGTGGCAATTACGTACGAATGCATATGTCTATCCTGGTATCAATGATATGTGTTCCATTAAATGTATACTTAGACTAAAACTTTTGGAACAGTAATTTTAGCAGGTAAATTAAAAATGGTAAAAAATCAATGAAGTGAGATTTATTTTTAGAGTATATTTGATGTAATTTATATATTTTATTTCAAAATATACATCTTGTGTTAATGGAAGTGCACGTATTGAGTGTGCATGAAAGCGTTTACCAATAAATTTGTGGACTTATTTTTGTGAACTGTGGATTTCTTCTTTTTTCCTGTTTGGCATTTTACAGTCGTTTGGTTTTGGTTTTACTTGTAAAAATTTATTAAACTGTATTAGTATTCATTACTAGTTCTGATATCTGTTGCTAGATGTTGTGTAGCATTGTTTGCTGTATTTCTGTTGTTTATTTCTTTGCCGTTCTTCTGCAGGCCTGTCTGTTGTATTCTTGCACTCGCTGTTGGTCTTTGCTGTTTGGGCTTTTGCCTAATTGTTTCTTTATCTTCTAAAGCTATCCGTTCACCAAGGGCTAGGCCCGTTTAAGTTAGAGGACCTAGTTTTCTGTCTGTTGTGTATTTCTTGCCTCTTGGGCTAGGCCCGTTTAAGTTAGGAGACCTAGTCCTCTGTCTGCCTTTCTCTTGTTTTTCCTTCAGGGCTAACTGTTTAAATTAGAGGTAGTTCCTGTTTTGTTTTAGCGCTAGTCACTGTGTTTTTGCTTATTCCTTGTGTGTGGTAGTATCTGTAATTGGTGGTAGATATGTCTAAGGAATTGAAAGACCACAAACCTTCGGGGTTTAAGAAATCTTCCGTATGTGCTAAGAAAATGTCCCTGACAGACGGGCATACTATTTGCGTATATTGCTTAGGTGCTATTCATCTTCAAGAATCTTGCTCTTTTTCTCATGCTTTTAGTCCTCGAGTCCTTCAAGAGAAAAAGAACAAACTTATCCTGAAAGGTCTCTTAAAGCATTCCTATGACGAAGAATTGGCTTCTTATTCCTACTCTAGTTACATGTCACCATCATCTAGAAAAGACAAAGCTAACCCTGCAAAAAGGCGATCTCCTACTCATTTGGTGTCTTTGGAACTGCCAGAGAAAATATTCAAATCGACTACTTTCTCTTCGGCTCCATTAGTTTCGGTGCCGACAGAGATTATTAATGTGGAGCAATCAGTTTTGGTTCCAAAGGTTATGGAGCAGATAACTGAATCTGTGTCTCGGAGCCGGTCGGTGGAACTTCATCCGGTTTCTCTGACACTCAGATCACCAATTTTTCAGTGGTCTAGGTGCCCCACATTATCCTCCAGGTCCTCTAGGAGCCTTTCTGATGAGGACTTGAGAGAGTAGTATGCAGACTCCTGAAGACATCGGTGCTGGCAAATTTACTTTCGGCTCTGTCCCAGTTGGCTCTGGAGCCTACTGAACCCATCCACCCTATCACCGTTTCTCCTCCGAGCCACACCGGCGCTTCATTGCCAGAGATGTCGGTGCCATTTGCTGTGGAAAGGTCGGTTCCAGCTACCTGGCAGTGCCTTTCTGCTCTTATATCTACTCCGACACCTTTGGTACCTTCTCTGGGGTCTAGGGTCCTAAGCCCTCTGGTGGAGGACAAGGGGGATGCTTGGACCCGAACTTCTTTGGTTCCGAACTTATCTCTCGGTGCTTCGGCTTGGGTGAACTTGGACCCCACATCTGACTTGGAGACTATCTCCTCGGTACCGTGGGTTGCTTCTGCTCCTTCTGTACTAGGGTGTCCTCGGAGCTGAGGGGGTTGGCCTTCGAGCTGATAAGGAGTGTTCTGTCCAAGTCTTCAGTTCCAACTAGGGGCACCAACACTCTTCCCCCTTAAGCGACGACCTCTGTCCAAGCACGTTCTCTCATCCAACACAGCAGAGAATCGCAGCCTCAGGAACCCCCCAAGAGTGGTCCCCAGTCTTCTGAGACCTCCCCAGAATATCTTTATGAGGAGCCCCCATGGAAGAAAACTTGTAAGAGGAAGCATGTTGACTCCTCTGATGAGACCATTGCATCATACACTGACCTCGAGGAGTCAGAAGGGTCCCCCTAGTTGTCCACTGATGATATCTCCTTTGCAGATATCCTTGAGATCCTGAAACAGAGAGGCAGCTGGCCCGCCAGCTCCCCTTCTGATGAAGAGTCAGTGTACCTGAAGCCTTTTGGGTCTCAACCTTCTGCCTCTTGGGTATCTCCACCTTTCGACGAACTTTTGGATCTAGTGAGTTGAAAGGTGTGGGAATCTCCTGATACTGTGGAACCAGTTCCTAGATGACTCAATAAATTCCTATCAGCTCCTCAGGACAAAGAATTTCTCACCAAGGGTGTGCCAGTAGATGCCATGGTGGTGGCAGCAGCCACCAAAAAGGAACTAGCTGAGACTTCCTCCACCGTCCATCCAGCAAACAAGGAGTCTCAAACGATGGACAGGTACGAGAAGTGTGTCTTTTCTTCAGTGGCTTTTACACTCAGATCACTGAGCTACCTTTCGCATTTCACTAGGCTCCAGAGAAATCTCCTGAAAGAGCTAGGAGATACTCTTCAAGGTAACGTATCTGAAGCAGTATCTGATAAGCTTAACACACAGATGTCTACCTTAAATTCTGTTGTTAACTCCTCCATGAGGCTGATATATGCAGCTGATGGACAAGTAGGGCAGCGGGTTCAGGAGTTTCCCTTAGAAGGCACTCCCAGATGCGCTTGTGTAATTTTGCAGAGGCCTTCAAGTCTACCTTTACCAACGCCCCCTTTGATGGATCCTCATTGTCTGGACGTAAGGTAAAGGACACACTCACCAGGTGCGAACAGGAAGGAAAAACCCTGTCTGCTGTGGGAGTTCATTTTTCCGTTCCTTCTAGACCCTATCCAAAAGGGCAGGGGGCAGAAAGATGTGGTTTAAAAAGTCTCATGTTTTTCCAGGTTGCACAGAGTGATTCCTCCTCCAGAGGTGGAGGAGGAGGAAATAATGGTAGACATCACCCTAGAGGCAGGGGAGACCTGCAGAATCAGGGGGAACCATGATTCTTTTCCTGGTCACCCTAGCAGTGCTCCTGAAAGGAGGCCCAACTGTTCGTCCCTGGAGCCAGTAGGGGGCTGTGTATCTTTGTACCCAGAAGCCTGGTGCAACATCACACAAGACAAGTGGTTACAAAGAATAATTACCAGAGGATACTGTATTCCCTTCTGTTTTGCAACTCCTCAGACCAGAAGAATCCTGCATGTTCCACCCAATCACAGGGATTTAGCAACTGTAGAAATTCAAATGTTGCTCAAAAAGAGACTCATCCAACCCGTCCCTGCAGACCAAGTAGGATTAGGGACGTACTCCAGATTCTTTTTGGTGCCCAAATGAACAGGGGACTTGAGACCCATCTTCGATCTCAGCAAGTTGAACGAATCAGTAAAGAAGTCCAAGTTCCGAATGGTCACATTACAGTCGATACTCCCACTGTTAGGGAAAGATGTTTGGATGTGCTCCATAGATCTCCAAGATGCGTACTACCACATCAAAATGGACAGAGCATCAAGAAGTCACTTACGCTTCCTGCTGGGGGCCAGTCATTACTAATTTCGCGCTCTGCCGTTTGGTCTCACCACAGCCCCAGGGTGTTCACCAAATGCATGGCAGTAGTAAAAGCTCACTTGAGACGTCTTGGATTTCAAGTGTTTCCATACCTGGATGACTGGCTCCTGACTGCCACCACCAGGCATCTACCATTACAAGCCAGGGATGCCACCATTATTACTTGCTTGCAACTAGGAATGACAATAAACTGGAAAAATCTGCATTGTCACCCTCTCAGCATGTGAATTTCATTGGCGCAGAAATAAACAGTGTCACAGTGAGGGCTTACCTCCCCATAGAGAGAGTCCATAATCTCAGGCAAAACGTTTGGAATCTACTTCCACAGCAAAAAGCAAAAGTGAAGACAGTACTCAAATTACTAGGTACGATGGCCTCCATGATAACATTAGTTCCATTAGCCAGGCTGCAGATGAGAGTTCTGTAGTGGTTACTTTTTGCCCAGTGGTCTCTGCAACAATTACATCTTTCTCACCCCATTCTGATAACAGAATTGTGCAAACAGGATCTTCACTGGTGAACCCAGTCCAGCCATCTGACTACAGGCAGATCTTTTTTTCCGTCTCCCCAGTCACCACCGTGACCACGGATGCCTCCCAGATAGGTGGGGGGGCATTATTTAGGGAGAACAGTCCAAGGCACGTGGCAAGAACGCGAGGCTCATTTGCATATCAATGTCCTGGACATGAGACCATTGCTTTTGGCGTTGCAAGCACTTCACAGCTTTCTCAATCTAGGGACGATTGCAATTCACTCGGACAAAATGTCAGTGATATGATACATAAACAAACAAGGAGGGATCAGATCTTACCCCCTATGTAGAGAGGCCCTTTGAGTTTGGGAGTGGGCAGAGGCTTCCCAACGCTTTCTAGTCGCAATGCACATTCCGGGGAAAACCAGTGTGATAGCCAACAGGCTCAGAAGGACGATTCTCATGCCTCATGAGTGGTCTCTGAATCCACACATTGCAGAACAGATTTTTCACAGATGGGGTCAGCCTTGCTGTGGTCTCTTCGCCACCCCTTTGAACGCTAAATGCACAGTTACTTCACCCTGATTCCCCCGAAAGGGAGACACCCAGTGACACACTTTCACAATTGGCCCTCGGGACTTCTTTATGCCTTTCCACCCTTTCCTCTGATATCGAAGGTCATTCAGAAAGTAAAATCCTTGGGAAGCAAGATGATCCTCATTGCTCCTTACTGGCCTCATCAGATTTGGTTCCCCTTCCTCAGGCCTCACCTAATGGATGAACCTTGGATTTTGGACACAGTGCCAGATTTACTGACTCATATGTCAGGGGTGGTCCATCCCTCTCTCCACACCCTCAACTTGATAGCGTGGCTGCTCCAGTTCCATCCATAGTCAGGCTTCATGACTTTTCTCCTGATGTTCTACTTATTCTGACATCAACTCACAAACCTACAGCTAGAAAGATTTACGCCAGTAAGTGGAAAATGTTTTCCTTTTGGGCTCGCAATAGAAATCTCGATCCTTATACAGCCCTCATCTCAGCTATTTTGGAGTTTCTTACACAACTGTTTCATCAACGGTTAACTGCTGCCACTATTAAAGTTCAACTGGCAGCTATTTCTACCTTCCATTTGGCTAATGAACCTAACCTTATAGAGCATAGATTGTACAGAGCCTTCCATAAAGGTACCACATTGGCATCCTGGGATTTGAATTTTCTCCTTCATAAACTTACTTCTCCTCCCTTTTAACCATCAGCAATGTGCAATCTCAAATTCCTTTCATGGAAAACCATATTTCTAGTGGCCATCACATCTGGAAGGAGGGTCTCAGAACTTCAAGCCCTCTCTATTAGACTGCCTTATTTGGCATTCCACAGAGACAGGGTTTCCCTAAGGACCCAACTCCTCATTTATTTCTATGGTCCCTTCACAGGCTAACATTAATGACTCCATTAAACTACCTGTCTTCTTCCCAAATTTTTCCAATAAGGCAGAATACTAATTTCACCAGCTTGACATTCATAGACATCTACGATTCTATCTCCATAGAACCAAGAGTTTCAGAAGGTCAGAGCAATTGTTTATTTCCTTTTCAGATTCAAGAAAGGGTTTACCAGTCTCAAGACCTACTTTGTCATACTGGATTTCAAGCTGCATTTCATTCATTTATACGTCCAGTGGCAAAGATCTCCCTTTTAAGGTGGAAGCCCACTCTACCAGATCTGTTTCTACATGGGTGGCCTTCCAAGCCAAAATTCCAGTAGATAACATTTGTGCAGCAGCGACATGGGCTACCCCTCATATATTCATAACTCATTACAAATTGGACCTGGCTTCCATGAACAGATCTTCCTTTGGTTCTACAGTACTCAGAAATATTTTCCCATGAGCCACCTAAGATAAAGGTGCTAGGAACACTGCCCCAAGTGTAAGAATGAAGGCAAGATAGGACTACAGAATATAAAGAAGTTATGTACTCACCATAACGTTCCATGTTTGTAGTCCATCTCATCCTTCATCCTTACTATCCCACCCTCCTGCCCCCTCCTTTGTGGACCTGGGGGAATTCAAACAATAACTCCCTCTTAACATTGAGACCTTTCTCCATGGTTTGTTCTTTACTCTATAGTTTTTCTACTATTAGCAGCAAACAAGATCTTGGATATGTCAGAGGTGCATGATGGGATACCTCCTTGCCACAAGCAGATTAGAAGACTTTGAGCTAACGAATTGTCGAATCGGAGCCAATCCTCAGCTCTGAACCCAAGTGTAAGAACGAAGGACGAGATGGACTACAAGCATGGATCGTTAAGATGAGTACATAACTTCTTTTTTTGTTGAAATTGGTTGCCAGCTTAAAAATAGTACAACACTGATTTTTCCTGAATGAAATTATTTATTTTATTCTTGTTTGTATGGATTCTGAACCAGCTAAGATTTCACAGTAGCAATTTTTATGGGGAGTAGCAACAATATCTCAGTTGCTGACATATAATTTGACAGTAACTTAGCCTATCTGTGTGATGCTTTTGACAAGAGTTTTAAAGGTTTCTTATTGTAAATGTTATATATTTATTCTGGGAATTTGTGAGTAGGAAGTAATAGTACTTCTCATCTTTGCTAAGAAATTGACAGAAAGAGTTTATTATTTAGAGTTTTGAAAAAGTGGGAACATGAAGTATTGTATCCTAATGTTGATATTTTCCCTAATATAGACTCGCATGTTATAAAGCCTTAACTTACTGAACTTCCTGGTTAGTAGTGTTGATGTCAGTGACCTAATTCAGACACCAGTCCTTGTGTCTGGAGATAGAGAGTCCCCAAATAAGTGATATAACTTTTATAACCAACTGACTTTGGACAACATAACTTACAAAATATTTTGAAATTACAAGTAAAAGGATGCTTTCTCGGTTCCTAGAAGTTGCGTTATATATCATCAACAGGAGTGATCTTGGCAGTATCTGGACAACCCAGGCTTTGTTCTCTTGTTAGACATGTTACTACTCTCTAATGTTAACTTTCTCTTTATTACATTCGTTTGCATTCTACACTTCTTACACACAGCACATCTCATTTTTCCACAGCTCTATTATTTTATATTTAAACCAACCCCACATTTATTGTAATTCCGTTATGTTAGTGTGGTGTAATTTTATGTAACCAAGAACCACCCATTGACATGTAACTCTAATGATACATGTTGTGTATGTAACAGTTATTGTATTGTATTGTACTAAAACATATATTTGCCATTTGTGTACTGTTTTCGGTATTTTATACTATTGCTGGAGTGCTTCTCCCAGGCCCTCTGTTGAAAAGGGTTTTCTACCCAGTCAGACGTTCTCAGTAAGCAAATGTTAATAAATAAGTTAATTGCAGCCACTATCAATTTTTTACCAATGGGACTCCCTATGTTTTAATGGTTAAATGATAAATGAAGTCTGGTGGTGTGATATGTTAGATAGCATCTGTACTCCTTTTGCATTTTCTATATTCTTATTCATAAGGAGAACTAAAATATGGGAAATGTAATGTTAAGCTTATGAGTCTAGCTGTAATCAAATGTAGATGACAAATGTCCTAATCCTTGAGTACCAAAAAAGAATATTTTATTAACATTTTACAAGTGTGAGCTGGCAGTGAAATTACTAATAATTTATATGATTAAACAGAAATATTCTAGGAAGGACTACTTGTCAGACGTTTGTCACGTTTTTTGCCAAGATCGGAAAAAGTAGCGAATCACTCCATCACAAATGGCACTACAACTTTGCTGTTTTTCACCTGGACTACACGTGTATGACTGTACAGCTATTAGATTGTTAATGTCAGAGGAGTTGCTTCTGAGGATATGACAGTCATGACTGTGTATGTTAACACAAGAAGGCTGATCCCTGGGGAAACTATAGCATTAGTTTAGCAACAGTTTTACATGATAGGAAAGTTGTAAGGAATGCTGCAGTAACTAAAGTCTCTACAAGAAAGTACTTCGGGTTTCTTACTTGTGGCATATTTTGCCTTCTCACTTTAAGCTGGTAATTATTACGTGATTCTTTCTCTGAGATTCCTTTAGCAATTTGGGGAAGTTAATGCAGGAAGCATTAAAGACTAATTAATTCATAGAGAAGGCGAAGGGTTGGGGAAGCCCGGCTGCTTAAGGGTGTGTATGAGACATGCTTTACTAGAAATTCAAAGATTATCCGACACATGGGAAGAGGAAGGGTAAAGTTAAAAAGGAGGAACAATTAACTGCATTTTTGTTTTATATTGAGGAAGAAAACCTTTTTTTCTCTGTTTTTCCTTTGTGTTCATGTTAGCCACAGCATTATGAGTCCACAAGTAAAGGCCCTTGACCATTAAGTGCTGAAATTGTTAGTGGTTACACAAGTTTCCTACTGTTAGTGCTTCAGACTAGTCTTGTTTTGGTCTGGAGGTAATATTATTTCATGTCTAAATTTTCCGTATGCTTTACATAAGCATACTATAAGTGTAGCAGAAAGTCATGTATATGTCGTTGATTTTGTCGTCATCAGTGCAACTTTTCATTGTAGTACCCAGGCGGGAATGAAGTAAGGAGAAAAGACTGCTTGTGTGACAGGCTTTTATCTTCACGATTTTTGACTGACAGCCATATTCAGACTGGTATGAGAGAATGTGTGTTTGCTGTGCACATTGCTGAGAATATTTTTAGATGCAGTAGTTTTTTTTCTTTTTATGATCCTGCTGGGTGAATACTAAATTAAGCTCCTTGTTATACTTTCTAGCTTTATTTATCAAATAACCTCATATATGAGCATAATTTGGTAATTTATCTTTAGTGATAATTTGCACTGACATTACTGTGTCTGCAACGTCACATTTTATATTATGGTAATTCAACATTCTTAACAAAAGAAGAAATATCTGTGTGACTAAATTGTTTCCTTTTATAACAGAACCTAAAAAAGTAACCAATTTAAATATCCCAAACGTCACAACAACGTCATTATACCTGACATGGACTGCACCTGAAGGACTGCACAGCTACTACATTGTTAATGCTACTGGAGCATCTTCTAACTCTACACCTGTGACCACTGACTATGTTAATATGACAGGACTGATCCCAGGGGGTAACTACAGTATCAGTGTTTCAGCATATTCTTACGACAGGACAACTTTAGGGGAAGCTACAGTAACTCACGGCTCTACTGGTAAGTACTTGTGTTGCTCATGCTTTCAAAGCTGTAGTATATTTTTTCTGTGATTCTTTATATATGAAACAGTTGGATGATCACTGCTGTATGAACCACTTAGCAAAGATATGAGGTGAACAGAGCTGAGCAGTGAGAAGTATTTTCATCATTGACAGGCGTGTATATAGGAGAAGTGCTCTGTGTTAGGGCATGGAAAAGATAAGCTTTGCCATAAACTAAGGGGAGGCAGGACACACACTAAAGGGGTGCGCAGGTTAAATGGAGGAGCATTTACTGTGGTCACATTTTTATGTTAACATCTGGAAAGCAGTTTCCTTCTGTTGTCTTTTATGCAGTCAGATGGTAGCCTACTGGGATAGTGCTCAGAATAAGAAACTGACCTCAAATTACTGATACTGTTAGCATGAGACAGTGACATAAGACGCTATATTTTTTTAATATTCTTTTTCCCTAGTGCCAGTTGACCATCAGTCTGTCACCCATTCATTCTCCTTTAACATTGTACTGCTGGACCAACATTGTCCAATGGGAAGATTCCCATTCTTCAAAGGAAATTTCTGTAACACCACTTTGGTAGTAAACAACTTGACATTTTAGCTGGCAGAAGAGCAGGGAGGATGCGCTCATCCTGGCAACTATATAGAAATAATTTGTTTAGCTGTAACACCCCCCAGCTGCAGCCGGACAGTCATGGCCATTGTATTTTCAGCATTACATGTGCTCACTACCACACATGTGTTGAAATCAGCTGAAAGGAATAACCCCATCTGGTAGAACAGGGACATCGCTGGCACTTAGTGCTGACTGTTGTATCTCCAAACAAACTAGTTTGTTCCAGAGTATGGGAAGTCTCTGGAACAGGAATCACATATTGTTTACAAAAACACGACATTTGAACAACAAAGGCTCCTATGTATGCATGCTACAAGACTACTTTGGGCCAAAGTCCACTAATAGATTTTGTGGTTAAGTTTTCTAAACTGAGGATATGTGCTCTGGAAATTCACCTGAACGGGAGGCAGACCTGTCAAATGAGGATCACTTGGTGGTGAGTAGGATTTGCTAGACAAAAAGTTAGCTGAACAAACTGGGGAGGTTCAAAGAAGCCAGATTCACACTATCATCTCCCCAACAAAGTACCTACCAGATAAACCTACCCCATCTAAAGTTAATATCATAATAACAGCCAACATCCATCAGGACACATCGCACCTCTAGTTCAAACTTAAACCAGTCAATTTATTATCAAGTAAATTCCTTGCTAGAACAACACTAAAAAAAATGTCTAAACACTAGTCCAACACACATCGGTCATAATGAGTGATGTATTCACCCTAATCCAGGACCAACGAAAGTGATCTCAAAAGAAAACAAAGTCAGTAGTACTGAACAAAATCAAACAGCACTTTATCCATCTAACAGTAGTCAACTTACTTTCATTACTCTAAATGCTACTATTTATAATAAAATCACAGAACTCCATGCTTGGATGGCTGTTCAAAAATCTAGTATCATAGCCATAACAGAAACAAATATTAGCATCACTGACATATTACCACCAAACTATAACATAATTAGGAATGACTGATGTAAAAGGAAAGTTCAGAACTTCCTATCACTTTCCTCAAACTAAACAAGCCCAAACAAATCTGTGTCATTGCCTTATGTATTCCTCCAGGCAGTAATACCAACATTTCAAGGAGACTACTTTGTTTCACTGAAAACACTCTTCACTGAAACCCACCCAGTTGAAAACTCATTTCAGCAAAAAACAGCTACCCGAGCACAATTCACCGAAAGCCCACGTCACTGAAAACTCATTCGACCAAAACCCACCTCGTCAAAAAGTACATGCTCTGTTCCCCACCGCAGTGCGATCCTGGAGCCAGTATACACAGCAAGGGGGGTGTGGGGGGCACAAGCACCCATATGGTGGGGTTGGGGGGTGTAGCCCCCATCTGTTTTAAATGTTGGAAATCATAGACATGGATACTTACAAGTTGAATGAATAACTGTTTCCAAAAGATAATATATATAACCAAACTATGTGCGGGGCTACGCCACCCCACCCCCAATGTGAGGGGCTGTGTCCTCCACCCCTCTTACTATATACCAACTCCAGGATCACACTACAATCAGGAACAGGGCACACACACCCCAGCAAAATAAGTCTCAGTCAGATGAGCCCCCAGTGAAGTGAGCTTTCATTGAACTGCGCCCAGACAACTGACCTTCAGTGAAATTAGTCCTCAACGAAATGAGTCTCAGTGAAGTGTGTTCTCAGTGAAGTGATAACCAGTCACTTGGGCCACAGTCACAGTATATGTATTTCTGTGCTGTGCAGCTGACAACGGTCTGCTATGTCTGTCTGAAGACACAATACTTGTGTATTACTGTTCTCTCTATTTTCAAGTGATTATACTACGTGCTGTAAGAGGCAGCAGGCAGTTTCAATAAAATAAAGCAATTTAAACTTTCAGTGGCATAAAGGAAGGCTTGTTAAGCTGCAATACACTTGATTTACTCATACAGTTAATACCCTACCCTCAGTGATAAACCTTATAATTGAATTTATTTATTTATGAAAAACGGCATGCCATAGGATGGCAATATTTAATTAAGAATGCTCTGCCTAAGTACCTCAGATGTATCAGTTATCAGTGGCTTTCAGCTTGTGATCTTATTTTATTTAAATGTCAACTTACAAAATAAGTTCAGTATTTAATTCTACTTTGTTGTTGTTGTTTGTCTTTTGGCTTTTCCCGGTTAGGGGACGCCACAGCGGAACTCCGATCCGCTAATGATTGGCAGTTGGATTTTATGGTGTCGAGTTGCCAGCCCGATGCCCAACCTTCAACGAAGGCACGCACATTCAACGCATGTCTTTCGAAAGTGGGGAGGACATGCAGACTCCACACAGAAGGCACTCCCAACCCAAGCCGAAAATCGAATGGGAGAACCTCTTGCTGTGAGGTAACAATGCTACCGCTGCACCACCGCAGACAGTACTAGTATTTCATTCTACTAATAAGAGAAATTAATCAAATCACTTCCAGGCTTGTTGATGTCTGATCTTGAAATACAACACGATTGCCAAAGCTGTGTTAGACAACTACGCTGATGACTGAGCCAGCATGATGATTTGAATCACCTTCCAGCACCACACCTGTTTAGTTTTCTGGCTTGGTGGGCGACAAAAAGTTGGCAAACAAACTGATCTTAACATATCATTGCAGTGAGTTGAAAGCGTTTGTCCTATTGAGATCAATAACAATAAATCTGGATGTTGTGGCAAATGGTCTTTTGGAGGACGAGGCTGCCATTCCATTTCTTTAATGATTTGAAATCATTTTATTATTAATTTGATAGCGCATGTCTTCTAGTTTTAGGTAACCGGTTTCCTTAAGTTGTAGATTAATGTTTACAAAATTTTCAAGGAATGTTTTTTTTTCACAAGATTTAATTTCTCTCTACATTTTCTGCTTGGACATTGAGAATGTTCAACAGTCATTGCCCCAGTGTTCTTTCATTACTATCATGTCAGAAGGTAGCATGGCAACCTTTAAGGGAAATTACTTGCCCATTTAGCATCCTGAGTTAAATTTAAGTATTCCTGTAATAACATCATTGGCTATAGCCAAAGACTGAATGTCTTAAGAGAGCACTTGTGAAAAGTATCAGGATTTAGGCATCCAAGAAAATCAAAAACACATCACATCATGCCTTTTAATGTCTTACTGGAGTCCAGAATTTCTAAAACATTGTGAAATTTCTCTAGAAAGGATTAATATTATTTTACTATAAAATATATTTCAGTTTATTCTAAGTTTCAGGGTCTAGAAATGATGGATGTTCTGTAATTCTATCTTGCCTTCATTCTTACACTTGGGTTCGGAGCCGATCCTTGGCTCTAACTCGGCAGTTTGCTAGCTCAAAGTCTTGTAGTTGGCTTGTGGCAAGGAGGTATCCCATCAATCACCACTGACGTTAATAAGAAGCATTGTGTATTCCTCACAATCCTAATGTTATGGTAAATCATTACTACATGTGCAAACAGATACTACAGTACAGAGCATCTATAATCACAGACAAAAGTTTTATAAATGATTTTGCTTAACCACTGCAAGATCAGTGTTCATTTACAGCTTTTCCTCATCTTTTGCATTTTTTGAAAAGTAGCGTAAAAAGACGATACACCTGTATCCATATTTTTATCATCTTAATGACATATATTTCAAGGTATTTTTCAGTTTACTGTTACTTAAGTGCATTGCTTGTTTTGTTTTTGAAATAATCTTATGACATTCATTGTATACATTCGGCTTTAATCTTAATCAGTTTTACAATATATTATTTCTGTCTTGGCTTGTCATTGCATGTTTACCAAGGGAAACAATTTTCATAGACATTTTTGTACACCATCAGTAATTAGTTTGTATCATCTGCACACTCTTTTTCTTAAATTTGTTTCTTGATGGAGTCTTTTGAGATGCCCAACATGGCATGTCTGAATGACAGTGTTCTTGGAGCTATGATCTGATTAAGTTATGTATTGGTGCGTGGCATAGGGGATGCTGAAACACGAGCATTTTCATCACTTTCTGCATTGTAAATCATCTTGCACCTGTCAGAACTAAATCCAACTATGCCCCCTGGCTGACCAGAGATACCCATCTACTGCTTAAAACAAAGAGATAAAGCATGGGACTCATGGCATCAAAATAAAACTCAAACTAATAGACAGGCATACCAGGAACTAAGGAACAAAGCTTTAGTCACATGTCCTTGTCTTGTCTAAGTTCTGGTTTAACAATTTTCTATAAATGCAGTGCTCATCAATCATTTCCTCCTGAAAAAAGCCAAAAGTAAAAGTCAGGTATGATATTTGCCCATGCCTCTCAACTTGCAGATATTGAAAATAGGAGCAAACGTCCTTGAAAAATATTAATGTCTAACTGAAAATCCGGATATCAAATTAGCATAAAATTTGAATACCAGATAGTACATAAGTCTTTCTTCTTCCGGTAGGAGTGTGGGATACTACTCAGAAACAAATTTATAAATAGAGAGTGATAAAATGGTGAAAAAATAAAAACACATTATCAAAGAGAGAGTGAAAATTCCACAGAATTTAATGATCTATATTGCAAAGTTTTATGACACGTAGTCTTTTTTTTTTTTTTTGTTTCAGAATAAAGGAGTGATAAGATGTGTGTCCTCTTTCCTAGACTGGATCCTTACTAACAGACCAACTCAATTCTACCTCTCTGGCTTCCTCCCAGACACCCTCAGGGACCCACTTCCCACCTTTATAATTAGACACCGAGTGAACCCATTAAAATCCTCCTCCCTCCAACAAATCCTGTACACACAGGATTTCAAAACCCATGACTTAATATCTGCACTTTATCAATGCAACTGGAGACTGCTCTCATTTTTCCCCCTGGAAAGTGCCGTAGACCACTTCAGTAACACTTTCCTAAAACATTGTAAGTCATCTTGTCCCTATCAGAACTATCAAAACTAAATCCAAGTATAGCCCCTGGTTGACCAGAGATACCCATCTACTGCTGAAAGCAAAGAGATAAAGCATGGGACTCGTGGCATCAAAATAAAACTCAAACTAATAGACCGGTATACCAGGAACTAAGGAACAAAGCTAAAAAATAAATTAGGACAGACAAAATAACCACTATATGTGCATTCAAACCAATCACAAAAATAACCCACAAAAATTCTGGGCTGCTATTAATAAAATTTTACAACCAAGAAAGACCAGTACTCCACCCCCTAACATTGACACCACCATCAATAATATCGCCACCCAATTCAACTAACACTTCACCAAATCCATCCTGGCCCTCACCAGTAATAGGTTTGGATGTGAAGTGGGAGAACTAGCTTCCATACCAGCAGACCAAAATCTCTTATCCTTACAGCCTGGCCCAACTAGCACAATACATAAATGTCTGAATAGGTTTAAACCCACAATCCTGGCAGCTGACAAATTGCCTGTAGAATATCTAAAGATCACAGCCAAATCTCTTATCCAGTCTCCATGCTCATTAATCGCTCTTTGTCAGAACAATACATTCGATTTCTGTGGAAAATTTTGCATATAATATCACTCCACAAAGGAAGTAACTCTGTGCAATTGCCATTCTGTCCCCTTATCGAAAATCCTCGAAAGAAGTATACATCCCCAAATAATGTACTATCTCCTCACTAATAAACTGCTAATCAGCACCCAGCACAGATTCTGCACTAATCACAGTACTACCACAGCCATTATTAGTTTTGCCAATACAGTAAACTAATATCAAAATAATGGTAACCTAGTATCCACTGTATTCCTAGATCTGCCCAAGGCCTTCGATATTGTCCCCTTCCCAAACTCATTTCCGGTCTCTCTGATCTTAATCTTAGCCACTCCACTCTAGCCTGATTTCAAGACTATCTAACCAACCACAAGCAAGCAGTAAAATGGCAAAACTCCTTATCTACCCTCCTTCTTGTCACCCTTTGGGTCCCCAAGGACCCATTCTTGGACCTCTTCTTTTCAACATATTCACTAACCAACTCCACAAAGCTACCTGGCATACCACTCTAGTCCAGTATGTCCATGACTCCACTCTAATCTGCTCTTCCCTATCACTTCCTCAACTCCAGGAATTGGCACAAGAGTCCTTTATCACTATTGAAACCTGGTTAGCCAACTCTTAACTAATAGTTAACCTCAATAAAACACAGCTAATGATATTCTATCCCAGTAGAGTTTTAGACCCCATATGACCTTTCACAATATTCTCAGCTAATAACACCCCTATCACACCTGTCCAACACACCAAACATCTAAGGGTTACCGTAGATCACAGCATGAAATTCGATATGCACATTGCACAGACAATAAAGAAAGTCCATAAAAAACTCAGAACACTAAACAGATGCAAAAAGTACTTCACTATTGAAAGTAAAGCTAGCGTCGGATGAACTCACCTACTATATGCACTCCTCTATGCCTCCACAATACTCATCAACCTAAACAAACCAGAATTTAACAAACTAAACATTTGCTACAATAAAATAGCTAGGTTTGCTACTGACTCGCCCTTCAGGACACACAACTGCATAACAATCAAGCAACTATCCTGGCTAGAATTACCCAGTCAGCTCACATAATCAGCTTACAGTAGCCCACCAAATTCTATATTATCCAGAAAGAGTTCCTGCTCTTCAAGGCCTACTTAATATCTACTATAAAAAACGCCTATTAAGATTCACCACTAAAACACTGTCTGCCATAGGGAAAAGCAACAATAGCTCTGGGGACTCCTTGTTTTCTATTTCTGTTGCAAAAGCATGGAATATCATCCCCGTAGATATTAGGGCCATGGAAAACAAAAATAATTAAAAAAAAAGGTCCCATTTACATATTGGCTATGTAATTGTTCTGACCCTGGGTAGCTTCAGTTAATTAGATCATATCATACTTTAACCTTCTATGAAAGCTTGCAGCAACTCTTTTCTACACTGTTACTCAATCATTGTATGTTTAGTGTACTAGCCACCAAATGACTGAACAAAATGTCCTTTCAACTGTATTCCTTATAATATATTTACTTTTTGCTCCTTTGCTGGCCTTAAAACTGCATCTTATTACCTTTTTTTACTCTCTGCTGTACTTTATTAACATGTTCATAGGTTCAAAGGTGTGTACTAGGCTAACAGCCTTAGAGCCTATATAAGCATAGCCCAGGAAGATTCCCTGGCATCATGCCACCCAAAGTTAGTTCCCAGTGCCCCGGTCAAGCAAGGCCAATGAAGTGATCCCTGGGGTGAACTTCCTTTTGCCCATCCACTCGTCAAGATTTCTCTTAAAGAGGGTCAGTGAAGTGCTCTGCTTGATGTGAATGGGAAGTTTGTTCCAGAGTATGGGAAGTCTCTGGGTTAGGAACCTGCCTCTCCACCATGTTCTGTTTATTGAGGTAATGAGGTTAAGGGCCCTGGAGCATGTGGCACGGAGGGATTGGGATTTCTTTAGTTGCAGCATATCTAGCAGCTCTGGGTCAGACATGCTTTGTAGGTCAAGCAGAGATCGCCTCTAATTAGGCTATAAGAGATAAGTTTTTTTGAGTCTGTCCGTATAGGGCATGTGAATAAGGCCTAAGATCCTCTTAGTGAGGTATTTTCAAGGCCTTTCCAGTTGTTGTAGGTGTCTAGTAAGGTACATATCAAATGAGGCATTGTAATCTATAATAGGTCAAATTAGGGACAAGTAGAGAGGGATTATGACCTCTTTCTTCCTGGATGAGAAACCTTTTGTAATGAGATGTGCCACATAGAAGGACTGTCTGACTACAGTGGCAATGCGGTTATCAAAGGAGAGGTTGCTGTCAACCTGTGTCCCCAGGTCTCTTATCACTCATTCGGTGTTTAGTGGGGGCACCCAACTTTTCTCAAAAGGAATGAGAATGCACTTTTTGGCATTGAGCTTAAGGCCATGGCCTGGCTCCAGTCACTGGTGTCAGTGAGGCCTTTTTGTAGAATGTCTACATCAGTTAGAGAATCAATAATGGCTCCCAGTTTGCAATCATCTGCCAACATGGTTAGCCAGAGTCCCTTTGTGTTGGCTTGAACTTCAGAGAAGTAGATGCCAAACAGGAGAGGACCTAGGACTAATCCCTGTTGGTAACTGGTCTGTAGTCAGATTTGAAGTCTGCTACTTTCACAGTGTGGGTTCTATCAGCGAACCAGTTGGCAACCCATCTTATGACATATGGGTTTATGCCTAGTTTAGTGACACTGTCTATGATTCCTGGGTGAGGGATGGTGTCGAAGACCTTGGCAAGATCTAGGTAGGTTTGTGAACTACCTTGTCCTCATCCACAGCCCTGGTGACAGACTTAAAGAAGTCTGTCAGGTTGAGCAGGCATGATCTACCTTTCACAAACCCAAAATGCATGGGGTCCAGAGATTGGAGATTCCCTATGTCCTTATTTATAAGGTCCATGATGATGTTCCATAGCCTTACATATCAGACCCATCAGGCTAATGGGGTGGTAGTTCCCAGGGTCTGTAGTCACTCCCCCTTTGTGGAGTGGGATGACCATAGCAGTGCACCATTTAGTAGGAACAAAGTCTGAAATGAGGCTATGATTGAACAGGGCACTCAGGTGTGGTGCAAGTTCATTGTGTTATTCATGTAGAACACAGCCAGGGATATTATCAGGTCCCATGGAAGCTGTATTCTTGGCTTTGGAGAGTGCATTTTTTACCTGTGTAACCATGATAATAGGGTCTTGGCATTCCCCAGGTATTGTGACAGGCCCTTTACGGGGTGAAAGCGGGGTAAAGTTTGCACTAAACCTGTCAGCCAATATGTTGGCAATAGCTGTTTCTGTATATGTATTACCATTGTGCTGTAACTCAGAGCAGATCTCAGTACTGGCATGTAGATTCTTGACATAACTATAGAATACCTTGTGGTTGTCTTTAGAATCTGCAGCAATTTTGTTTTCATAGCTAGCTTTAGAGGATTTGATGATGGATCTCAGTTTTTTGCTGAGGCTGACAAGGGAGTTTTTCCAGTCTTGGGACTTCTCCCTTTTCTGCAACAGTTTTTTCCTCCTGTTGTAGAGTTTGTTTATGGTGGAGGACCACCAGATTGGCTTCCTTTTTTTGGAGGAGAGCATCTTGGTTCTGTTTGGTATGGCCACGTTCCATGCACTTGTGTATGTGCTCATACAGTGCATTGGTGTATAATTCAGTCATGCACCTATTTTCCATTTGCATGGGTGTCGTGAAGTTAGCCACCTCTGTTTTTAGAAGTCCAAAATTGGCTTTGGAAAATTTTTTTCGGTGGATTCCTTTAAGGAGGGTAAGGGTGGGATGCAGATATCTGTGGTGATTAGCTTGTGGTCAGATCTGACCAGGGAGGAGTTGATTACTGGTGTAGAGCAACGGTCGTCCATGTCAGCAATGACCAGGTCAAGGATGTTTCTACCCCTGGTGGGGGTAAGAATGAGTTGCTCCAGGGCACTGGAATTAATGAAGTCCAGACAACATATAGCAAGTGTGTTGGTACATGAGTAATTTTCCCATTTAATGTGTATTGTATTTACTGTATTTGCTGTTTTAATCTTTGTGAACCTTTTCTCCCTGGGCCTCCATTGAAAATGGGATCCATGCCCAGTCAAACTTTCCCAGTAAACAAATGTAAAATAAAATAAATAAATAAAATTAAATTATTGTTGCCACTAGTATGTTGGTCATGTAGTGCTGTTTTCTGTGATGAGAGGGATTCAGAAAATTGTTTGGAAGAGTAAATCAAGCCTGAAAATAGGGGCATACCCCTACAAATATGGGCATCTTAAATCAAGCATGAAAACAGTAACATTCTTCCAAAACAGGGGCATTTGAGAGGTCTGTATCTGCCCTGAGGTGCAATACTGGTAGGTCATGTTCTTCTGTAATACTCAGAATTATTTCTTCTCTTGCTGGCTCAGTCCCTATGCTGTTCTTGGGAATTGGAATTTTTTTTTTTTATTATTTCTTTATTATCTTCAGGAGCATCGGGTATTCATTTATGTTTATTTTACCCTAAATCCGTGACATAGAGTGATGGAGTTCCAGTTCTGTCTCAAACAACCCAAGATTGATTATTGGCATTGTTATTGGAGTAGCCAAAGATGATGAAGTGTGAAGGAGTGGTATTTTGTTGACTCTAACATTCTAGGGGTTAGGGAGTGAGTTTTATTTTTCTGCACTCTGGCATTTTCACAGTAATTGAAGACAGATTGGAATTAGAGGTTAGGGCTGCAGCTGACTGACAGCATATGTCATGGCACATGTTATGTAAGGAGCTCCCCCCAGTTACATCTACAGAAAATCTAGCACATACCTTGCAGCATATACAGTGCTGATGAGGCTCTGTTTAATGTTTCCACATCCCATTCCCAACTAGTCTGCAGCTGAAGCAGTCAGAGGCCCAAGCAGCAATGCCAAGGCTATGACTTGAGCAGTGGGGGTGAAAAGCAGTAGGTGTCTTTTCTTGGTACCTTGTCTTGTGCTAATAGTATACACTTACTTTCTAAACATTGAAACTGTTTTTCCACTTGTCATTTTCCAGTACTTCAGCTAAAGGACAGCTCTTTTTGTCCATTTTCATAAGTATTCAATGTTCAAGTTTTTATTCTAGTAGAGTAACATCAGGAATACACTTTGTTATTCAGGAATGACATTGCTGGTATAGTATTGATGTCTGCTTATACAAAATGATAGAAATATAACAGTATATTATTTATACTGTGTTGCAGAGACTCTGAGGAGTTAACGTCTTTGCTTAAATCTTTCTACAAAGTTTCCAGAAGTTCATGTTTATTTGGGGGTCAGCAGCTGTACATTTGAAATGCTTAATGCTGTTTTATTGGCAAGTATCTTAACGTTTGCTGATTTGAGCTGTTGCAACAGATAATCTGTTCAAGTGAGATTTGCCTTGCAGACTTTGTTTTGGCACTGATAATAACTTTTGTGTCATTGATGAAGCCATAGAGGTCATTTTTGACCACTTGAAGTGTACACGCACTATGACTAAGAACACTAAGTTAATGAAAGACTGCATAGTACCAATTTACTGATAGCATATCTCTCAATTTCTTAGTGCAGGAAATCTGGACAAAGAAAAAAATAATGGAGGGGGAGTGGGAGAGAACAAATTTCCACAATTATGGACACATTTTAAATAATGTGCTTATACACTTAGATAGTTTATGATGCAATAATAGGTTTTGCATTGGCCTGCATTTTCTGAAGAAGTTGAAATCTGAACCTCAAAGTGTCTGTCATCATTTTGTGACTTCAGTCCCCAATGATTTGCCAGAGAAACACACATTTTATTAGGAACAGACCAAAAATATGAAGCAATGAAAAAAATCTGGACACTCTGTGAAAATCTCGACAGTTGAGAGGTATGACTGGTAGTCTCACCTAAGGGTACACTACAGGGATGCTAAGCAGTGAGCTGTTCCCATCTGTATCTCATATACCATGTGTGCCATGTTCATCTTCTAGAATGTAATCTCACTGGTATTAATATTTTGTAGCCATAAAGGAAGTTGCCTTGATGAACAGATAGCAGCTCTTCCCTACCATCAACACAAGAATGCAATAGGATATTAACCCTAAATGATCCCTCTACAACTGATTCATACATGTTGGATTTTCCTGGTTTAGCTTTGCATCAACAGCATGTGTCATGCATAGCTGAAAAGTAGTTCACAGGAATTGGACATCTATTGGAACTACAGTTGCCATTTCCACAGGCTTCATGTGATAGATACAAAAGTCCACTTGTAGTTTGATTGTGATGTCTTACTTTCTTGTATATCGATTCATGCAGTTGTCCCCTTAGAAATATTTTAAAACATTAATGGTTTGAAGGGAACAAGAATACAAAATGAGTAAGAATTATTGTCTATAATTATCATAACTTTTCATCCATATAGTTGTTGGTTAAACTTTTGTCCTCATATAAAGGTAAGAGCAAATTCTATGGCTCTCTCTGAAGTACCCTGGAGTTCATGCAAAAGAGGAGCACCTGTTCTATCAAAAGGAGCATCACCTGTCCTTCTAATAAGGAAAGGTATCAAAGTGGTTATGCATTTGACCTGATATAGCCAATTCTTACAACTCTTTAAATGCATGTTTACAGTGCTTCATCCATTTTCATACAGACTCAACCTGAAGCAGCATTTTGAATATCTGAAGTAGTGTGGAGATGTTCCACTGATGATTATGGCAGTACTTCACCTGCCCTAGATATATTGTAATTTGAGTCTTGTCTACTATGGCAGTAGATACCCAATGATCACAGCCACAAGTTCATGAGAAAAAGAATTGCATTCCATTTGTGTTTATCCCTCTCTCCTCAGAAAATATTATCAACTATAACACCCCTACTATCACTAGGGAGCAGGTCCTTAATGCTCTGTCTAAGGCCAATAACACTGCATCAGTGGGCCAAAAAAATATTCCATGATGCTTTCTAAATAGCATGGAGCATGACCTATCAGGCTGTGTGGAATTATTTTTTACTGTAACCTCCAAACAGACTTCATCCCTCACGAATTGAGAACAACCATCATCCCTCTGCAGAAAAGTAAGCCAGCTACAGATACATAAGTTTCACTAGTCTCATATACAAAGCCATGAAACACATTATCATGAAAATGATTAATAATAACATAGGAAACCTCCAGACATTGGACCAAACCCAGTTTGGTTTCATTAGGGTCAGATCATGCTTACTCAATCTGGTGGGCTTCTTTGAGAAGATCGCTAAAGCAATGGAACAGAGCAAAATGGTTCACCCTGTGTACCCTGACCTGGCCAAGTTATTTGACACAATGCCCCTGAGGCATTGTTGACAAATTCAAGAGAGTAGATATAAACCCATATGTCACCCAATGGATAGCTAGCTGGCTCACAGGCAGGACACAGGAAGTTAGAATTTGGGATTTCACTTCTACATAGAGGACAGTCCGTCAGGGATTGGTCCTGCAACTGCTCCTTTTTGGCATTTACATCTATGAAGTCAAGGCAAATGTCAATGACCTGTGGCTGACTAAATTTGCAGATGATTGCAAGTTAGGAGCAGTCATAGAATCCCCCACTGACACACATAATATCCAGGAACGGGTGACACAGACAAATAACTGGTGTCAGAGCCCTGGTCTAAAACTAAATGCCAAGAAATGCATGGTAACTATCATATTGACTATATATCCCTAAGAGATGACCCAGTAGTCAGGGACATAGTGATACACGTAGACAGTAATCTAGCCTTGGGCCATCACGTGTCTACAGTAGTGAGGAAATCATTCTATATTGTGCAACTTATAAACAACGATATAGCATCTAGGTTCAAAGAGATCATTTTTGCATTGTATCTGGCATTCTTCAGACCTGTCATTGAGTACAGTGTCCCCTTTGGTATGTACCTAACCAGGCACATCTAGCAGTTGGAGCATCTACAGAGCTTCCACACTAACAGAATACAGATTATAAGTAACATGTCCTATACAGACTGCCTCAAGGCCCTAACCCTGTGCTCTGTCTCCTGCAGACTGTTGAAGGGAGATCTAGTCCTGGCATACAACACATTTTCAGATCCCACCCTGATGGACCTCCTGCATATCCACAAAACAAACAGCACCAGAATTACCCATTCTAAAGACTTAAACCATGCCTGTGATATAACTAGGACCCGATGGAAGGACAGGTACATATCACAGAGTCTACCCCTTCTCTGAAATAGGCTCCACATCTATATGAAGCAAAGTTTCTCCCTAATGTTATTCAAGTGTAACTTGGACAGTTGGATAGAGAATAGGAAATTCATCACTGGTTTGGCACCTATGTCTCTAATGGACACAGGCAACCTGCAAATGGTTAATTTCCCATGCCCCTGCTTGTAAATGTTCACCTCCCCAACCTCTGCTTACACTTATCAAGGGTACCAGAACGTGTCAGAAATTTAGGACACATGGTTAGACTTAAAAAGGCAGTTGTTGTTGTTAGCGTAGTACACACCTGTGAACCTAAAACAAACCATAATAAGTTTTTTTTCATATATGTATTATTTCTTTATAACAACTGCCATATACTCTAACATTGCATATGTTGTACAGTCCTTGCCTTCCTTTAAACCTCACTTCTCCTGAACATCATACTACAGGCATGTTTCATACAACTGCTATTTATTTCTAAATAATTTGCTCCTTCCCTTTTCTAAACACTACACTTGTAGTTTTTTTCATCTGAATAACAATATTAAATACTTAATTTGCAGTTGGTTTAGATTCTGATTTCCTTTTCCTAATAATTTGCTTTTTTTGGCAGTCAATAGCATTAAACTTAATAAGGCCTCTACTGTTATACAAATAGTTCAAGACATTCATTCACAAAATCTGCATATGATGTATTAGACTCGATTTTAATCTTATGCAGTATAAGAAGTACAAACTAGATTTATATGTGTGTCAAATAACTCCACTATGCTTATAAAAGTTGTTTGTATCCTTTTCTGATTGTCACGCACTGTATTCCTACTGGGATATGCTTTCAAATTCCCATATTCTAGAAGAAGCTTTGATTGTGAGGTATACAGTGGTATCAATTTAAATTTCTTTATTTCTTTAGTAGCCACAAGTTAAAGAAATATGAAAAGGTGAGCTTCATAGAAGAAAGATAGTATGTTACTTTTATTGACGTTTTAGGACATCCAAACTTGTTTTGTCACATATATTCTGCTATATTTTGAGTTTGTGACATGTACACAATAGGAAAAACAAACATTTTGAGTTTTATGGGGGCTTTTAACCCTTTCTTCTTCTCACAGTTTGCATCCTCAGAATTAATGTATTCAGAGATCAGTGTGAGGGTACAGTGAAGTTTGCTCCTGCAAAAAGCGCCATTTTGGAGTGTTTTACATTATTTTACAGTGACTGTTTAGTGCTGTGTTTAAACGTAGGGCCAGTTGTTTCAGTTTTGAGTTTTCTTCTTTTAGCTAGGCAAGGTGTGATTAATTGTAGAAAACCTATCAACAGTTTACAGTTTGCTGTAGACACAATAATACATACATTTATTTCATTTATGCGTTGTGTCTTATTGCATTATCTTACTCAGCACTAAATACTGTACGGACAGGAATACATTTTTTAACCATTTTAAAACAGCCATAATAATTACAAAATATACCTTTTCCCTTTTGTTCTGGACTTAATAACATAGAATATTTTTTGATATTTTTCTGAGCTTGGAGTAGTGACCTGATTACTACCATTTTGCTTGCTTTTCACCAGACATTTTGCTAGGGTACCAGGTACAACAGTCCACAATGTAAGCTGACATTGATAATCCATCTCTTTTTGATCTTCAGCTCACCCCCTCTCTGAATGTAATAGTGTTTGGTAATGTTCATATGGAACTTGATTATGCTAATAGTCTGGTCTGATTTGCCTCCAGAGGAAGGTGAGACACTCACAGGCCATCTTTCAATGCAAATGGTTTTACTTACCAATGCTACCTTTTTTCTATTCTAGTCTAAGGTTTCAGTGTTCGTATTTTGGGGGCTGCTGCCATTGTAAGGATGACAAACCTAATCACTCAGTATCTTTTTACACATTCAGGGGAATCACAGCCACTTGGTGCTTATATTCACTATTTGAACATTCTTTAATCATTTATATGTGCTGTTCAGGTCCTGTGTGCTATGGTTAACATTGTACAGTTATGTACTAAACACTGACAAAAAGCTGCAAACTTGATACGCATCAGTTACCAAGTGTATGGTCACCACTTTCTGGTCTATGATGAAACATTTCAGTGTTCTGTCTTTTGGTCTCATCATATTCAGCTAGGGAAAACAAGTTTCCTTGTAAGATCAGCACTATTGGTGTAGTAAGCCGTATGAATGTTAGAAGAATGTAAGTGGTGCACAAACACTGTTCAGTAATTTTACATGAATTTGCTAATTTTGCAATTTGTATTGCGTATTATGGTGTAAGAAAATAATCTCCCTTAGATGACTATTGACTTGAGCAGTAAATGATCTCTATTGAATGGGTTAAATCTCAGTATCCCATGACTGGGAATGCCTCCTATTAAATTCAAACAGCAAACTAAGAAATCATTGCAACCTACTTGTCAGATCCAGTCAATGGATTTACTTCTGGCTATGAGATGACAAGACTATATCATCCATAAACTTCTAAAATGAAGTATTTTATTTCTTGTATCCAACACTGAAAAAACACCATTCCCTTTTTCCTACCTCTGAGGATGAAGTTATGGCACAGCTGACGTCTATTCCAAAACATAATGTGTGTCACATGTCCTCAATTCATCAAAGTAGTGCTAATCAGCCACCTAACTCTGCATAAATCCAGCTCTGTCTAAACAAGACAAATGTCGGGCAAATCAGCAAACCCCATTGATATGGTAAAACTCAATGGTTGCTGTGGTACAGATGGAGTACAAGCTTGGCTGGTAATTTATTTATTTTATTTTATATTTGTTAACCAGGAAATTCCAACTGGACCAGGTCCATTTACAGCGGAGGCCCAGGGAGAAATGCTCCAAAACATTGTTACAAAAAAAAAACAAAACAAAAAAAAAACAAGAGAAGCAAATTTATACAGTGTTATACAAAGGTAATTTAAATAATACAAGATGGAGTTAGACATTTTGCCAGACAGTGAAAAAATATAAAATAAATTGGAAAAAAAAACATTTTCCAGGAGAAACGGTAAGGAATTCCATTTAATGTGCAGGTGCATAATGATTGTGACAAAAAGAGGAGCAATCACTCGCTATGAGAAGTAGCAACTAATAACCAGAGTTATTGGTGGGATTTAAAACTGTAGGGTGTTAAAGTGAGTAGCCTGAAAGTTGGAAAAAGAAGGGAGGAGATGCTGGTCTTTTGCTTCTACACATTTCCTCTGACTGCCATCATAAACAGAAGCATCTCAGATGGAGCAATTGAGTCCATAACATGTGTAAAGAGGCTTATGTCTTTCTACTTTTGAGAACTGGTACCCTTTTGAGAGATAAATTTTGGCTTTTGCCCATGTTAAACTGCTTATCAAAAATTCTTCAAAGGGCATTTAAGTCCAACTCATTGACTGTCACTACTATAAGTATATTATCGTCTTTCTCAACATGGATTCAAGAGAGGTTATCTTGAATATAGCACATTATTCTCACTACATGAGCTCACTGGGAATGATGCAAGTACAGGTCACAACAAGGTAATTATATTCCACACTCTATCTGGAATTTTAGATGCTATACATCATAGAAGACTCTTGAATTAATTTAACAGCATTTGACATGAATGCATATATACATTAAAATAGTTTAAGAACTTCTTGCTTTGGAGAAAGAAAGTATGAAGTAAAATGATTACACCTCTGAGCATTTCTTACTCCTATTTTTGTAAAGTTCACGTCTTGTTTTCGATTTACATATCTCAGATATCCTAATACATTCCTGAACCAGTGTACCAACTCTGTTAACAAATGGTCAATACATAAATAAATAAAATCAGTGAAGATCTGTACTTTCTCCTGTATGTAATAAATCACCATTATCTGCCTAGCAGTCACTGCATACAGTACAGAACAAAAACTTCAAAGCAAGCTTCCAATGGAGAAATACTATTATGGGTCTCATTAGCTCTAAATTAGCCAAGTTATTTATTTATTTAATTATTTATTTACATTTCTTAACCGGGTAGTGTCCAACTGGGCCAGTAGCCCGTTTTCAGCGGAGACCCAGGGTGGAAAGCTCCAGTAACAGAAAACAATTAGTAACAACTAAGATATAAAGTAACAACTAAGATATTTAGTAGACATGATAAACATATGTTAAAAAGTAACTAACAAAATTATTTAGATAGTAAACATTGAGCATAGCATAATACAGAGATATTGATAATTGAGTACTTAAAAAATCTGTTAGAGATCAAACCAATCAGTTCAAAACATTGGAGATAAACAGTAGCTGTTTAAACATGCTGAAGACAGTTGCGAAGTACCAAGAGAGAGGAGTTATCCATGAGAATTACAGGGGCAGAGTCAGGTGCTGTTGAGATATTTGTTTAATTTTATTTTAAAGAAGTATAGCTGGGAATGTTTGGATGTGCTGAGGAAGAGCATTCCAGGTCTTCGCTATGTTATTTGCATAGAGGAAGTCACCATGATAGTTGTGAGACTGGGTTACTTTTAACAATAGCCTGTCGGAAGACCTAAGGGACCTGCTGTTGACATGTGGTTGGACTAGGCTTGAAAATGCAGGGCAGTTACTGGGGTTGTGAATGATTTTGTGGTTGAAGGTAAGTTGTTTTTTAATGTTAACAGGTTGGGAAGTTACAACCAGTTCAGTTGTTGAAGAATGGAGCAATTATTAGCTTTATGGGGATGTTTAGCAACAATCTTCGCTATTTTGTTATAGCAGGACTCTAGGTTATTAATGTCAGCCTTACGTAGGTTGATGAAAATGTGTGAGCAGTAGAGGAGTGTAGATAGCAAGTGATATTTAGCCGTGGTTATTCTGGCTTCATGTGTTATGTAAGGTTTGGCCCTGTAGAGGGCTTCAAGTTTGGCATAGACTTTTTTGATTGTTAGAGACATAGAGTGGATATAAAAAGTGTACACACCCCTGTTAAAATGCCATGTTTTTGTGATACAAAAAAATGAGACCACAATAAATCATTTCAAAACTTTTCCCACCTTTTAAAGTGACCTATAACCTGTGCAATTCATTTGAAAAACAAGCAAATCTGATAGGGGAAAATATAAAAAAAAAAAACGTACAGTAAGCTGGTTGCATAAGTGTGCACATCCTTAAACTAATACTTTGTTGAAGCACCTTTTGATTTAATTACAGCATTCTTGGGTAGGAGTCTATCAGCATGGCACATCTTGACTTGACAATATTTGCCCATTCTTCCTTGCAAAGCACTCCAAATCTGTCAGATTGCAAGGTTATCTCTTGTGCACAGCCCTCTTCAGATCACCCCACAGATTTTCTATTGGATTTAGGTCTGGGCTCTGGCTAGACCATTCCAAAATTTTAATTTTCTTCTGGTGAAGCCATTTTTTGTTGAATTGGAAGTATGCTTGCGGTAATTGTCTTGTTGAAAGGTGAAATTCCTCTTTATCTTCAGCTTTCTAGCAGACACATGAAGGTTTTGGGCCAAAAGTGACTGGTATTTGGAACTGTTCATAATTCCCTCTATCTTGACCAAATCCCCAGTTCCAGCTGAAGAAAAGTAACCCCAAAGCATGATACTGCCACCAACATGCTTCACCGTGGGAGTGGTGTTCTTCTGATGATGTGAAGTGTTGTTTTTACGCCAAACATACCTTTTGGAATTGTGGCCAAAAAGTTCAACCTTGGCCTCATCAGACCATAACACATTTTCCCACATGCTTTTGGGAGAGTTGATGTATTGTTTTGCAAATTTTAGCCAGGCCTGGATATTTTTCTGTGTATTTTAGCCAGGCCTGGATGTTTTTCTGTGTAAAAAAAGGCTTCCATCTTGCAACCCTACCCCTTAGGCCAGACATATGGAGAATACAGGAGATTGTTGTCACATGTAGTACGCAACCAGTACTTGCCAGAAATTCCTGCAACTCCTTCAGTGTTGCTGTATGTCTCTTGGCAGCCTCCCTGGCCAGTTTTCGTGTAGTCTTTTCGTCAGTTTTGGAGAGACATCCAGTTCTTTGCAGCGTCACTGTTGTCCCATTTTTTTCGCCACTTTTTGATGACTGTCTTCACTGTTTTCCATGGTATGTATATCCAATGCTGTGGAAATTTTTGTAAGCGCTTTTCCTGACTGATAGCTTTTAACAATGAGATCTCTTTGATGCTTTGTAAGCTCTCTGCGAACCATGGCTTTTGTTGTAGCAGGCAACTGAGCAAATGTCGAGAAAATCCTACTAGGACAGCTGAACTTTATTTGGGGTTAATCAGAGTCGCTTTAATTGATGTCAGGTGTGTACTCAATAAGACTGAATGCTGTAATTAAAGCAAAAGGTGCTTCAACAAAATATTAGTTTAAGGATGTGCATACTTATGCAACAAGCTTATTGTACATTTTTTATATTTTTCCCCTAACAGATTAGTTTGTTTTTCAATTGAATTGTACAGGTTATAGGTCACATTAAAGGTGGGAAAAGTTTTGAAATTATTTATTGTCATCACATTTTTGTATATCACAAAAACCTGGGATTTTAACAGGGGTGTGTACACTTTTTACATCCACTGTATGTATATCAAATTTTAGCCTGTGATCTTACTGTAACCCCTAGAAGTTTGGTCTGATTTGTAGTCTCAGTTTTGGTTCCATTGGAGGAGTGAATAAAGAGAGGTAGTGTGCAGGGCTTGGAAGTTTTGTTTGTGAAAATCATTAACTTAGTCTTATTTGGGTTTAGGATGAGATGGTGGTTGGATAGGTAAGTTTCAATTTCCTGGAATGATTTTTGTATTTTGTCTTGAAGTTCTTAGGGTGAAGGGGCAGAACAGATAAGAGATGAATTGTCTGCATATTGTATGATTATGGCAAGTTGGGTTACAAAATTTAAGTTGTTGGTAAATATGACAGAAAAGGGGGCCACGTATGGATCCTTGGGCTTCTCCAGTGTATACTGGTAGTAGTGGGAGATATTGTTCTCTCATTTTGTACCCTGTTGATGGTTTGATAAGTAGCTGTGAAGCCATATTAGGGATGACAAATTGAGATTGTAAGTAGCAAGTTTGTTGAGTAGTAGTTGGTGGGAAACAGTGTCAAAAGCTTTTGATATATCCAGGAAAATTGATGACAATAGTCCATTGTTCTTAAGGTGATGAATAATGTTGGTAAAGAATATTAATGTTGTGTTTGTACTATGCTTAGGTCTGAAGCCATGCTGAGTGTTGGATAGTAGGCTATTAGTGATGAGGTGATTAAGGAGTTGTTTGTGAATGCATTTCTCTAAGAGTTTGGTTATGGGTGAGAATGTGGCACTGGGGGCAGTAGTTTGAGATATCTCTAGAGGGGCTATCCTTGTGAAGGGGAATGACCTTGAAAGATTTTTCAGAGGTGAGGCACATACAGTTTGGAGACAGAATGATTGATTTGGATAGAGATAGGATAGGTGATGGATGGAGCGGCTACTTTTAGGAATTTGTTGGGTAATTGGTTGGAGGCAAGGCAGCAGGGTTTTAGTTTGCTTAGGAGCTTTTTTATGTAAGAAGTTTGAATGGGTTTAGGGAGAAAGAGTTTGTGGTCATATTGGTAGGGGAGGGGACTGTGAGTGGTAGATTTTGGTGGCTGTCTAGGAGAGAGGTGATAGAGTTAATGAAGTTAGAGTTGAACTGTGAGACTGAGGATTCAGAAGTGTTGGATGTGAAAGGAGTGGGGTTGGAAGTTTTTCCAAGGTTGAGGAGGTGGACATTATTTTGCCAGAACTTTTGTGGTTTGTGAAGGTACTTCTTTTGACAGGTTTGGAAGTTGGTCTTTTTATCATTGATGATTTTTTTTTGTAGTTTTATTTCTTATATGCTGATGTGAGGTGAGATTGTTTTTGTTTTTGGTGGAGTGGTATAGAGCCCTGGCTCTATCCCTTTGTTGAATTAGAAATTTAGTGTCATTAGAAAGCTGTGGTACTTTGTTGGATTTGACATGTATTTTTCTGGTGGGGCCAGATTATTTAGAATGTCAGGAAATTTGTTGTTAAAGTATTCTACTGCATAGTCCAGTTGTAGGTTTTTTAATGGAGACCAATCACAACATTGTAGTAATAGATTAAATATTTCAAGGTAGAAGTTTTTCTTACTGTGGGTATATTTGAAGGGAATATAATATTGGGTTTGGGGTATGGTCACTAACAGGTAGGCAGCTGGCTTGGTATCCCAGGTTTAGCTTGTTGGTTACTATCCAATCAAGTAATGACTCTCTTTTGGAATGTTTGTCAGTGAGAGTGGAACAGGTTATAGTTTGGGTGAAATTGTATAGATTTATAAAATTGGTAGGGTGGTTAGAGGAGAAGGAGAGCCAGTCAAGATTAAAGTCACCTAAGATGATAGTTTCTTGGCTGAAAGAGAAGGCAGATCAGGAGCAGTGGAATTCTATGCTGGGAAGATTGTTGCCAGGGGCAGGTAGGCAGCTATGATAATAATGGTTTTGTGAGGATTAATTTGCAGCCATGTGATTAGAATTTCTGCAGGGGATGTCTGGGGAAGTACAGTTTAGTTTTTCCACTTTTAGAGAGTCTTTAAATATAACAGCTACACCTCCACCTCTTTTGCTGATCCTGTCATGTCTAGTAATACTATAACTGTTGAAAGTAATTTCAGAGTCCTTGATGTGGGGTTTTAACAAGGTTTCAGTTATAACAGCTATGTCTGGATAGTAGGTTGCCAGGGTAGCATGGAATTCAGTAGTTTTATTTACAAAGCGTCTGAGACTGAAGTTGATTATTAATAAATCAAATTTGGAAGTAACTGGTAGTGAGGTGTGTACCATTGATTCAGTGAGCTTTTAGTTTGGAGTATTAGAAAAGGAAGTGGAGAGGTGGTGTTGAGTTGTAGGAAGTTACACTTGGGGCCTGGGTTGGGATGGATATCAGCCTATACATTAATGGTTCTGTATTATGTGATCAAAGAGACTTTTCTTCAAACATGTAATATTAGAACCCAAAACATCGAAAACACTAAACCGCGAATGACTACATCCACAAATGTTTTCCTAGAGAAAAAATTCAGTTGGCTGTTCTCACGTTTTGCGCTTTTCCCCAATGTTGAGCAATCTTGAAGTTGGTATATTTAGTTAAGTGGGTGTGGGGAGCACAGCCCCCCACCTTGGGGGGTGTGGGTGGTGAAGCCCCCCACTTGATTAGGATTGTGAAGTTTGGTTTGTTTGCGGCTCTGTGAATTTTTTCCCTAGGAAAAAATTTGCGGATGTGGCCATTCATGGTTTAGTGTTTTTGATGTTTTGGGTATAAATATTACACGTTTGAAGAAAAGTTTCTTCGATCGAGTAATATAGAACCACTTTAATATGTGTTACAGAGCGCAGCAGTAGGTTTTTAAGTTTGGTAGTTACACAATGGTACCTGAATGTGGGCAGGTGAGCATTTGAGGAGTGTATATGTTTGAAAGGGTAGAGAAGAGAGTTGCAGTTGTAGTATAGTTGTGGGCTGATTTAACTATAAGGTTTAAGTGGAGGCTGAGGAGTTGTATGTGTTTGTGTATGGAAGTGATGGAATTTAATGTTGTAATTGTGTAGGTCAGTGGCGTTATAAGCTAGGTAGAGAAAGCATGACAGAATGGTGTAGTAGTGTATTGAGTAGTAGTGTAGCATATTGGGAAGATGTGAATGAGAAATAAATGAAGTGGAGTGGGAAGGGGAGCGGTGACAGTTATAGTGCCTGAGGACTGTGGCAAATTGGGAGACGTGAAAGTAGGACTACTTAGGTGGGAGGTTGAGAGATGTGAAATGACTGATGAATTAGGAAAGGGATGTGGTGTCCTTAGCTATAAATGTAAAGAAATAGGGGTGGGTGGGAATGGGGGTAGGTTAGTGGAGTGGAGTGAGCCTGAGCTTAGTGAGGGCGAACAGAATGTGTTGGACCAGATAGCATCAGTGCTTAAATAAGACAAAATAGTAATGTAAGAAATATTTTTGGGGGGATGTAATCTTTGTAGGTTTAACTGAGTAGAATCAAAATCTAGCATCACCTTGATAAGCACAGAAAGCTTAAGGGTATTAAACTTAGATGGTTAAAGTGAAAAACAATAAAAACGAGTAAGGTACTTTCAGTACTCTGAAGCAAATTACTAGCACTGAAATGCCTTATCTAGTGGTGCCAGGTACTATACTGAGCTGAAAAATACAATCAGCAATTGAAAGGGTAAGGAGGCACACTAGTTCCTTGCTACCATGCCGCACAGGCTGACCAAACACATTGCGGATGTTTAACTAGACAAAAACTGTGGGATTCAGCAGAAAACTATGTCTGACAACTGCAAGGTCTTAGCCTTTTTATTGTATAGGGCAGTCTGGATAGCAGTCTTGACTGATGAACTTGCCATTGCAAAAAAATGCAGAATTCTTACAAACACAATGTATGTGAATTGTTGGGTAGAAAGTTAAATCAGTACAGGCAGGGTAAAAGGTCTTAGCCTGTTTATTTTATTGAACAGTCTGGATTGCAGTCTTGACTGATGAACTAGACGTCGCAAGTTCAGTAAAATGCAGAACTCTTACAAACAATGTATGGGAATGGAATTGCTGGGTAGAAAGTTAAATCAGTACAGGCAGGGTAAGGCATGTTTGGGAGCCTGTGATGAGAATAGCAGCAAGGAAAATATATTGAAAATTTAGAAAATATTATTTACAGAAATCTTTGGATAAATTGTAAAAATTGTAGAAGATTAACATTTCCACTGTATATGATTTTGCAAGTAACAAATCTAGACTGGCCAGTAGCTGGCAGTTGTTGTTCAACAGACCATCTCTCTGTCTCTCTCTCACTTTCTGGGTGAGGTGCCAAATGTAGAACATAAGCTATGGGCAGTTTATAGTAATCAAATCTATTGTGTCCTCCTTTACAGAAACATGCTCTCTTTTGCACTAATATTTCATTTTTGCACTGATACTCTCAAGATTTTTTTTCTGTCCAGTCCTTTTTATCAGCCAATCCAAACATGTGTCTTCAAACTAGAATAAGCATTAATAAAGTCACATCAGTTGCCTCTCTCTCTGTAGTTATATGGATCATCACCATATAACCCTTTGTGATACAAAATTGTTTAATACTACAAATCATTTAGCCTACATTCAAGTAATGTTTTCATTTCATACTGACTCTAATTCTTCTGGAAGGCATACATTCAACAAGAAATTGTAATATACTCACTCAACATTAGCTACATTAGACAGCCCAGAACTCTTGGTTGATCTCCATAACAAAGGCTTGGAAGATGGTGAACTCCAATACAAGATATGTACCTAAAAAAAAAAACATTAAAAACCAACATTCACAGCAAGCTATTGAACCAGGAGAGTTGTTTAGACAGTGCACAAACCACGTAATTGGTTCATACTCCCACATTGTTACAAGCTGTGTTTAAAAAAGAAAAAAGTTTGTGACATCCTTCATTTACACTACAGTCAATCCTACATAGAGAGACCTTTAGTTAGTTTAAGCTTACTATATAGAATATATAACAGTACAGACACTAATTACAATTACTATGTGTCTTCAGTGTACATTTTCAGTTTATGACTTTTTAAAAACATACAACTAGTTCAATGGGGAGGGAGCAAAAGAAAATGCATCTACCTCCTTCCTCCAATATTTTGCATTATATGAGTTTGAGTTGTGTTAAATGTTTTGAATATTTGGTAAAGCTAAACCATTAAAATGAATTGGTTCTATTTACAATACATGTTATTGGGTTATTTCTGTATTGTGATATATTTTATTTTCTAAGTTGCTAAACAGAAATGATTTTCAGTGCAGTATTCCTATTTAAGGGAAAGATGAATAGCATTCTTGTCATATTGGTTGACTAATTGTAACAGTTATTATTTATCATTTTTCTTTTTCTTTCACATAGAACCTGGGAAAGTAAAAGACCTTGCTGTTGCAAATAAAACAACAACTTCTCTCTACGTCACATGGACTGCTCCAGACGGAAAATATAGTAAATTCAAAGTAAGTCTTGATGGGGCTACAAACTCATCTGAAGAAGTACAAACTCAGTTTGTCAACATGACAGGACTGTTACCAGGAGAGGTGTATAGAATTAATGTGACGGTATATTCATTGGATGCGACCGTTACAGGAGAAGTATCAGAATATTATAACACAACTAGTAAGTGATGATACTTGTTTGATTTATCAGTTTCATGTTGCCATTGCTCTGTTCATATACCTCTGCTTCACTGAAAGAGATCTTAATATTTTCTTATTTTTGCTGCATGTTTTCCATGCCACGTACATACAGAATCAATAATTTTTATTTTGTTTCACAAGGCACTGACAATTTTATTACAGAAGGCTTAAGGTAAATTTGTATTGTACAGTACTGTGTGGCTTGTGTGTGTGTGTGTGTGTGTGTGTGTGTGTGTGTGTGTGTGTGTGTTCTAAAAGGCAACACTTCTTAACAATTCCATTACTTCCCATGTAGTCTTTCAGATGTTCTAAGGCTTTTCTGGCAGTCATATTTTGATAGGTGGAAAAAGTAAGCCCATGTTTTCCAAGCAACCAGTCATATATTTCCATTAAAAATGTTATGCAATGGCCATTGCTTGAATAACTCTGAGATGAGTACATTTAATGAAGTTATACCTCAGTGCAAGCATTCAAGTACTTTTAGAAAAACTGACTCTAAACAGTGCAGGTTTGATCATATCACATGAAACTGCATAAGCTGATTTTTTTTTTTAATTAAATGTCTAGTTTATAACAAGAGTCTCTTGAATGTGTTTGTGCTTCTTCTGCTCATATTTTGTACTCACTCAACCACATTCTTAGCTTTTTATTTTATTTTGCAAGTGAATATGTATGAGACATTAACAGAAAATTTGTATTTTAAAAAGGCTTCATTTTAGAACAGCATAGTCATACTCTAGTTCATTTCCAGGCTGGTAAAATTTATTTGTGAAGTTTTTATACATTTTCTAAGCCTGCCTATGATTTTTGGGGTCTTCACTTTCCTGACATGTCTCAAAGCATACTAACAGATATATTGGCAGTGTATAAATTGCCCCTAGGTGTGCATGTTGTGGCACTATGAGAATGTACATAAACTGTGATAAACGGGCATACTATCTTGTTCTGGTTTCTGCCTTTCATCAATTGCATTCTAGGATAGGCTAATGTAATTAACAAACAACGGCATCATCATTTCTGATTTCCTAGACTTTATCAGTGTAGAAAAATTCAAAGCTGTATCTACCCATATACCCAGGTCCTTAATGAATCTACAATTTCAATCACTGTGTGCTATATTAAATATTCCCCTTTCGGTTTATGTCTCATAAATCTCATATGCTTAGTTTTTGATGTATTTATCAGCATATTATAATCCTGTGCCCAAATGCTCACTTTAGTCAAGTTCTGTTGCAGACATGCCTTATCTGTAAACACATGTAATCAGTTTACCTAGTTTCAAGTAATTTGCATACAGACTGTAGAACACCTCAGGTGAAAAAAAAATAGGTCTGAAAGATACAATCTAAACATGTATGGGCCTAGGACAGAGCTCGCTGGGAAACCTTGACTGCATTCAACAATTTCACCTATCCAGTTGCTCTATGATACTTTGCAAGTCATGTAGCAATCCATCTTATCAAGGGTACATCGATAACTAGTTATTCTAATTTATTGATCAGTGTTTTGTGTATGACCTTGTGAAATGCTGAAGTTAAATCTGTATAGATTATATCACAGCACAATTTTTCATTTGTGGCTGTTATTGTGTTGTTATAGAACATCATGTAATAGGTGGTAATAGATTTTGTTTCAACATATGCATGCTGATACATGGTTTCAAGTCCCAACTTTTTGACTTCTGACAATAACTTAACCAATATTGCCTTCTCCATTATTTTTCCACAAAATGAAAGTAGACTTACAGTATGTATAACTTTAGGTTTGTCTTACTCCCCTTCCCTTAAAGACAGAATTAATAAGCTCATGTCTCCAACCTTGAGGAATGTCTCCGTATTTATATGACCTAGTAAATAATAGATATAGTGGCACTGTAAGTTCTTGCTGAAGTGTTCTCAGGCCATTATTACCAATTCCGTCTCCTCCCTGTGCTTTGTTTGGATTCAATTTGCATAGTTCTTTTTCAATATAATCTAATTTGATTTCAGTATTTGAGGTTACCTGGATGTCACAAGGACAACTTATCATCCCCTTTGTGGAGCTATGCTGTTTTGAATGAGATTTTGTAAATATATTTAGAATCTGTCATGTCCGAGAATAAATTGTAGAATCTACATAGTTTATCAATTTGTATGTCTTTAGTCTTTCCACATCTTATAGGTTCATAGGTAAGTACTAGGCTATCGGCCCTTTGGCCTATATAAGCCTAGCCAAAAGAGGTTTCCTGGCTTCCACCACCCAAGAAAATTATTTTCCTGTGCCTCTATTGAGCAGATCCACAGAAGTGATCCCCTGGGTGAATTTCCTGTTTCCCATCCAATTGTCAAGATTTCTCTTAAAGAGGGCTAATGAGAAGCTTTGCTTGACATGAATGGGTAGTCTGTTCCAGAACATGGAAAGTCTCTATGGGACAGGAATCTATCCCTCCAGCATGTTCTGTTTATTGTGGTGACAAGGTTTAGGTCCTTGGAGCATGTGGCCCAGAGAGATTAGGATTTCTTTAAGTGTAGCATGTCCATCAGATCTGGGTTAGACATGGCTTTGTATGTTAGGCAGAGGTCGCCTCTGAGTAGGCGATATGCGACAGAGTAGAGCTGGAGTTTTTTGAGACGGTCTGCGTATGGCATCTGTTTGAGGATGGTAATCCTTTTAGTGAGGTATTTCTGTAGCCTTTCTAGTTGCTGTATATATCTTGCAAGGTACATGCCAAACAGGGCGTTGTACTCTATAATGGGTCTGATAAGGGATGAGTAGAGAGGAACAATGACCTCTCTTTTTCTGGAGGAGAACCCCTTTGTGATGAGGTGTGCCATGTAGAAAGATTTTCTGACTACTGTGGTGACATGAATATCAAAGGAGAGACTACTGTCCACCTGTGTCCCAAGATCTCTTATCACACTTTTGGTGTTTAGTAGGCTACCGCCTATGTGGTAGTTCATGGGAACAGTGTTTTTTTTATGTATATATAAAATGGTTTCCTAATATACTCAATATCTTTATATAAATTTTCTTGATCTTATCTCTCACTCTGCTTAAGTTGTTTGTCTAGCTTGTTTATTTCAGTTTTCAAAGTTGTGGTTTGATCTCTTTTCCATTTTTGTATTTTTTTTTATGTCCTTCAAGAATGCAACTGCAGTCCTTACATATGGGTTGTCCTGTCTCAGGCAACCCTCGGTCAGCCGGATTCCAAAGTCTGGGTCCGGCGTCGGCTGATGTCGCCTCCTCTCCGACGTCAGAGCGGCTGGGGTATAAAAGCATCAGCCGACGCCATCTTCCCCAGTCTTTCTTGCCGCGCAGTGCCCGAAGCAGAAGCAGTTCACAAGTGCCAGTCGGTCAGCTCCTGTGTTTTACGTATCCGAAGTCATCTAAAAGCTAAGTACCCCATTGGGGATCTTTTTCTTGCCTCAGCCGATGTCAGAAAAAACTGAAAAAGTTAATAACTGTTTGTCTTGTGGTAAACAAATACCTCATAAGGATTTCCATTCTTACTGCCTTCCCTGCCTTGGCCCAGACCACGACATCTCAGCCTGTGCTGCCTGTGCTTGCTTCAATAAACGCACACTCAGGCTCCAGGCAGAGTTTGCTGAAGACTTTTTTGGTGACAAATACTCTTATACCATGCCGTCGGAACAACCGACACCCCATATTTCCAAGAAACGGAAGGACTGGGACCGACATTCTCGGCATGCGACTTCCACCGACACCACGCCAAAAACTACCGCGAGTGCATCGGTCTATTCTGAGGCAGTTGTTCCACCGCTCCGGACCGATGACACCGCTTTACCGATCACTCCGGCCCCGGAGCCTGTGCCGGTGCCGGTTGTTGATTTTCCTCCAGAAACTGAAGCCCAAGATTTGCCTGAGACCATACCGATGGACAGGGTTACTCCAGCACATGGGGCAGCTAGGCCCTTATGTCTATGTCTATCAAGGCCTACACATGTGCTAAGGCTGCTAGCCAGGCTAAGTCTCACCCTCCTAAAGCTTTGCCTCAGCCCACTACTGATAAACAAATCATGACTTTAGCTGCGGATTTAATTTCTTTAATCAGAGGCTCCCAGGCCCATCCTGATAGAGGTTCTCAGCCACCTTCTGACAAAAGGCCCAGGGTTGAACATACAGACACCCTTTCTTCAGATGAAGCCTCTGGTGACTCTGATCACTCTGATACCCAGGAAGAGTCCTTCCAGGCCTACGAGGATTCTGATGCGGAGGATTCTATTCCCTCTGCCTCTCCTCCTGAGGATATTTCTTTTGGGGAAATTCTCCACTCCATGAGAGAGCATTTTCAGTGGCAAGGCCAGGAATTCTCCGACCACAGGAAATGGCTTTGTACCTTCCTTAAGCTTCCCCAACATAGGCCTTTAGCTATCCCTCCAGTGTTAGATGTACTGGATGATGTGTACTCAGATTCGAGTGCTTCTCCTGATTCTCTCCCCCCTGCTCCTGTCAAGCCAGACAGATACTACAGGGTTCCTGAAACTCACAAACATTTCTTTAAGGCCCACTCTGCTGATCTAGAAACAATTTCCCAGGGGCCCAAAGGGGTGGCCACATCCACGGCCAAAATTCCTTTACCCTCAGACAGGGAGGCTAGGTCCCTGGAGAGGTGGGGCAAAAAAGTTTATACCTCAACCACACTTGCCATGAGGGCCCTTAATTGCCTTTTTCATATGCTTCAGTATCAGGATTTCTTGATGGATGATTTACAGAAAAAGTTAGCCTCTCCTGAGCCTTTAGATAGAAAGGCCTTGCAGGATTTGGTCCATAACACACAGCAGGTTAGTAATCATTTTCTTCAGTGTGGTTATGATGCATTGGAAGCTTCATGTAGGGCAGCTATGACAGAGGCTGTCATATGTAGACATGCATGGTTGAAAGAACAGGCATTGCCAGATCATGTAAAAGCAAAGCTTCTAGATGCACCTCTGGAAAAACACAAGCTATTTGGTGCTAATGCTCAGGATGTGTTGAAATCAATTGAGGAAAAGGCTAAATCAGTGCAAACAGTCAAGGATTTCCTCCAGGTTCAGCCACCTAGGATCAGCAGGAATTGGCCTTCTAAGAACTGGTCTTTTCCGGACACTGACAAGTTTCAAAGGGGAAAAATCAGGCGTGCCCGAGGAAGAGGGCAATACAGAGGCTCCTACAGGGGACGCCAATGGCAACCGACTAATCAAAGAGGTAGCGCAGGGACTACCCCTGCTCCACAAGGACAATCACAATGACTTGACTTTGACACCGCCGACCAAGGCTCAAGGAGAAGCACCTTTAGGCAGAAAATTATCCTTATTTTCAAAAAATTGGCACATTTTAACAAAGGACAAATGGATTCTGGACATAATAGACCAAGGTTACAGGTTCCACTTCCATACATTACCAACAAGACAAGGCATGCCAAACCTGCCACAAAATCAAAGGGCAGAGGCATTCGAACAAGTTTCAAAGCTGAGACAAATCAAAGCAATAGAAAAGGTTCCTCCTCAGGAACAAGGCCAGGGATTTTACTCAAGACTGTTCCTTGTTCCAAGAAAAGAAAAGCAATGGAGGCCTATACTGGACTTGTCCGCTCTAAACACTTTTCTCATTGTACCAAAATTCAAAATGCTGATGCTACAGCAACTCCTTCCCATGCTGGGCAAGGGGTCTTGGCTGGTTACTCTGGACCTCAAGGAGGCATACCTGCATGTCCCAATCAGACACAGTTGCAGAAGATACCTCAGATTTCTTGCAGGGTCAGAGCATTATCAATTCTCAGCATTGCCTTTTGGCTTATCTACTGTGCCCAGAGTATTCACGAAATGCCTGGCATCAGTAATTGCACACTGCAGACTCCAGGGGATACAAATATACCCTTACCTGGACAACTGCCTTATACAAGCGGACAGCAAGCAAGCCTTGACAAAAAACTTGAATTATGTCATTCACTTACTACAGGCTTTGGGATACACAGTCAACTTACAAAAATCAAGACTACTGCCATCCCAACAAATAATTTATCTAGGAGCCAAACTAGACACAGAATCACAAATGGCTTACCTCACAGAAGAGAAGCAAGAACAATTACCACATTACTTCAAAAGCCTAGCAAAGCTCACCCAGATGACTGCAAGGAAAATCCTGCAGGCCCTGGGTTTCATGGCATCTTGCATTCTACTGATTCCACTGGCAAGACTACACATGAGAAAACTACAATGGTACCTAAAAAGTTTATGGTCTCAACACAGCCACAACTTAGAAGCAATTATCCCACTCATCCCATGTCTACAAAGGGAATTTTTGTGGTGGGCCCAAGCAAGCCAGTTAAACAAAGGTATGCCTTTCAACAAACCTCAAACAAGCCAAACCATTACAACAGACACCTCAGACCATGGATGGGGGGCGCACATGGAGGGCAGATGTATTCAAGGGCAATGGACTCCCCAGGAAGTACATCTACACATCAATCAAAAGGAGATGTTAGCAGTAATGCATGCAATCGAGGCCTTCGGAAAATATCTTCAACAAGGTCATCTACTAATAAAGACAGCAAGAAAAGAACAATAAAGACAGACAACACCACTGTTATGTGGTACATAAACAAGCGGGGAGGTACTCATTCATACCCCCTTTGCAGACTAACAATGACTCTTTGGGAAAAGTCCCTGAAACTGAACATACAGCTGCAATCCCAGTTTGTTCCAGGCAGGGACAATGTTCTGGCGGACAGTCTAAGCAGAAACATCCTGGATCTGCACGAATGGATGTTGCATCCAGACATTTTTGCACAAATAACTCAAGCATGTGGGAGGCCGGACATAAATCTCTTTGCTTCCCACCTCAATCATCATCTGAAAAAGTTCTGCTCGAGGACACATCATCCACAAGCCTGGAGAATAGATGCTCTCTCATTCAGCTGGAACTCCCTAACAATATATGCATTCCCACCTCTACCATTAATGACCAAGGTGTTACTGAAGATCAAAGCAGAGCAACCGAAAGGCATCTTAATAGCTCCAGATTGGCCAAAACAGCACTGGTATCCATTACTAAGGAGCATAACTTGCACCAAGCCGTGGCCCCTGCCTCAATGGCCTCCACTCTTGACTCAGCACAATTACAGGACGGTTCATCCCAACCTGCAAACTCTACAGCTGACAGCTTGGAGGGTCCCATGATTTCTCCCCATATCTCTCTCTCCAAGGAAGTTCAACAGATATTATTGGAAGCATGCAGACCTTCCACCAGAAAGACTTATTCAGCCAAATGGAAGAGATTCAGCATCTGGAATACCAACAAGGGACAGGATGCATCAGTAATGAGCATCCCACAGATATTGGAATACTTGGCAGACATGCTGCATAATGGACTTTCCTATTCTTCCATAAAATACACGCTTCAGCAATTTCAGCAAAATACAACACTGATCCACCTGTGTTTTCACATCCTTTGCTAAGACAATTTCTAAGAGGGATAAAGAATATCAAACCTCCCAGAAAACCACCAGTGCCTGCATGGGACCTCAATTTCGTGTTGGAAAAATTAACTCTTCCTCCTTTTGAACCAGCAGCATCTTCAGAATTGCAATTTCTTTCCTGGAAAACAGTTTTCCTGTTGGCAATTACCTCAGCAAGAAGAGTTTCAGAGATACAGGCCCTCATGGCAGTACCTCCATTCCTCATTTTTCATCAGGACAGGGTTTCTTTAAGAACCAATCCTTCTTTTATGCCAAAAGTGATATCCAGGGTGTCTCTAAATCAAGCAATTCACCTGCCTACTTTCTTCCCCAATCCTCAAAATAAAGGGGAAAAGCTGCTGCACACTTTGGACATTCACAGACAACTATGCTACTACTTGGACAGAACAAAGGCCAACAGAAAGTCTGACCAACAATTTGTAGCATACGCTCCTGGAGTGCAAGGAAAGGCAATTTCCAAACAAACAATTTCAAAATGGATTGGACATTGCATCAGATTCTGTTATTCTTTCCATGGAAAGGGTGTGCCAGCCAATATCAGGCCACACTCCACCAGAGCTACAGCCACCTCCACAGCCTTCCTAAGAGGGGTGGCTACAAAGGACATTCTAGAGGCTGCTACATGGAGCTCCATGCGTACATTTTCCAAGCACTACAACCTGCCTTTATATTCCAGATCCCGAGCAGGCTTTGCTTCGGCAGTCCTGCAGGGCATTTTACCTACACCATCCTTATCTTAGAGCCTACCACCCCCAGCTTGGCTATGGTATTCAACCCATATGTAAGGACTGCAGTTGCATTCTTGAAGGACATAGTACAGTTTTGTACCTACCATAAATGTAGATGTCCGATAGATATGCAACTGCAGTCAGGTTTTCCCTCCCTCCTACCCCTCTGTGTATTGGGTCCACTTCCCTCCTTTTATACTTAGCTGGGGATATCTGTTATGGTGTATCTGTTTATTGCTATTGTGTATGTCTGGAAATTTTATCCAGTTCTAAATTTAGCCTTCCTTGGAGGGCACCTGGCATCTGGGGCAAGAAACACTGAGGAAGATGGCATCGGCTGATGCTTTTATACCCCAGCCGCTCTGACGTCGGGGAGGAGGCGACATCAGCCGACGCCGGACCCAGACTTTGGAATCCTGCCGACCGAGGGCTGCCTGAGGCAGGACAACCCACATGTAAGGACTGCAGTTGCATATCTATCGGACATCTACATTTATGGTAGGTACAAAACTGTACTTTTCTTGCCGTAATTATATTTCTTGTTCTTATGGAAATATATCCCTCTGACGTTATATGTCTATATCCTGATGTAAATTTTTTTTTTGTGCTCAAACAATTTTATCTTTCTAAACTTTCCACATTCCTTCTGCAGTTTTTCCACTGAATATATCACTCTAGTTACTTTAACGTAGTGACTGTTTTGCTTCTATATCATCTTTAATACCTATCATAATACCACCTGTTTTTGTTTTTTTGTTTGTTAGAATACATTTCTACCCTGACAGAATTGTTTTGCAGTCATTGTTCTTTAACCATGTTTCACAAGCAATAACAATATCAGTCTTGTGGAAACATAGCACATTTTCCAATTAAAAAAAAAAACGTTATTATTAATGCTTATAGCATTAACAACCATCAGAGATGTATCAAATGATGCAATCTGTGAACTGTTACATTTTTGACCTGGAAAAAATCCTGCCTTTGTTTGTTAAATATTGCAAAATATCTGCTGAAAAAATGATGTTCCCTGATCTTGACAAATGAACGCCATCCTATCTAAATTCATGTGTGCCCAAAATTGAGCTTGGATGCTCTACACATTTACATTTTTAAAATGGGGCATTTTTTCATGTAGATATTTACTCCCAAAAATCTTTTCATTCTCAGTGACCTAGCTCTCCTTTCTATATGGGATTTCTGAAAATACATCCTAATACCTACAAAAGTTTTGCTAGAGGGCTGTAAGTTCCCAACTAATAGTCAGAGAGTCCTTGTGGATGATAGTATTTGTACTGACAGGAATAAAAACAGATCTATACATCCTTATATTAAGGTGTTTAATGCTTGTCTCGCATACTGTATATTTTTGTTTCTGGCAACCATAACACTATTTAGTGTTCATTATTTTCTCTGTAAATGTAAGAATCGGTTCCTGGTCAATTGCATCTCCAGTTACAAGACTATCTTTTCCTGACCAGATATGAAGAATATTCAACTTCTAATACAGTAATATCTTCTCTCTCAGTTGTAACAAATGAATGATCATCATCACCATTACTTATTAAACCAACTGTTTTCATTGCGTATTACATTTGCAAGCATACAGTTCTCATCCAGCTGACTTTATACATCACAGCTTGTTGTCAATGTCTGTCTTTTCTCATCTTTTTTTCTTACAGTAATGTTCGTCAGTCCTATCATGTTCAATTTTGATTTCCTCCTTTTCACCTGCTCTTGCCTCGTTTTTCTACTTTATGTTTTGAAAAACTGCTGGCTTTTTCTGTAGGCTGAAGGTTTTCTGATAGAAAAATGTTATCAAGCCCTGTAATCTGTTTGTTACATAACAAAGCAGTGTCCTTTTTAGTATGTGTCCTCCTTTCTATACAGACATTTATTAGTTTATTTGTCTTCCTTGTTATCTGTTGTGAACATAAGTTGTCCAAGCCGTGCCAATTGCACAAGTGCAGTCGACCATCAGTAGGCCTAGATTTACTACTAATAACGGTAAGCAAATCCTCCAACTTTAGACATGAGGAACACAGATCAGAAGTGTTATCAGGTGTGACCTTTAAATATACATAGCATGCATTACACTGTACAAGATATTTGTGCTTTAACAAATCATTAATGGCATACTCAGTTATGAAATCCATATTCATATCAAAATGAATAAAAAAATTCGAAAAGAAAAGAATAATCAAAATAAAATAAAATAAAGCATAAATTCGAATAAGAACTTCTCTTACCAAGTTACTGCACATTCAATCACAAACCAATGCAGGATTGTTTAGGTAAGCTTTGGATTGAATGCAGTGAGCATTTGAACACATTATTACATCTGCCGCAAGTATCTTACTTTAAAATAATTCAATCTGTTATCGTATTTTTCAAAATCAGTACTTAAAAAACTGGAGAAAGTTTACTGTGTTTCCCGTAATGTCTTTAATATGTCGCACCATCTTTTTACAAGAATCTGTAAAATAAAGGACTAGCTAAGTGGAGAAACATTAAGAAAGTCCCAGATGATTTGTTATTGTTGAACCCATCATTTTTAGTAGTAGAGTTAGACTACACAAACATTGCAGTCGCTGTAGCAGTGTGTAGCGTACAAGTAACCTCACTTTCATATGCAGTCACCTGTAGTCGTTGTGTCATGATAAAAGTTGATTTTGTGCATTTTGTGCTCATTTCATGAAACAGTGATAATTTATTTTCATAAAGTGATAATCTGAAAATTAAGCCACTGATTGTGCAGGCCGCCTTGTGGTTATTGTGTTGATTTGTTTAACTGGGTATGACATCAGAACATCAAGAGAATATACATAAATCCAGGTTAAAACTGAGAGCTGACAATACATGATGACAGAAATGGAAATAGTAGCATTCAATAGCTACCACCTTTAGTGTCTTAGGATTCATGTAAATATAAAACATTGCAATTGGGAATTTCACATTTTAGGGACATAATATTACATGTTTTTCCAGAAACAAATAGGTTGCATAGGTAGACTGCAGCAAAAACATTAAGTTGAATATGGAGAAATAATATTCACTGTACAGAGGAGTATGCATAGAAGCTGCATGATAATACACTTGCTGAAATTCTTCTGGCATAGTCATCTTATTAGCTGCAATCGTGTCCTTGAAGTGTTACCAATTTCACCTGATAATGTTGATGTTGGCAGAAACATTTGCTCTGCCCCTCAAATTCACTGTAAGAGATCATACTTTGGCAGATAATATAATAAATTACATTTGAAATATATACACAATAATTGCAGTTCTTCTGTTCTCATTTTTATTCGGGAAATGTGTATGGCTTGGTAACCATTTTAAATGTCAAGACCTGTTAGACCAGGTCCTGAAGTAGAGAGGCTGAATTGCCGAAAGAATGGACTTACATATATTATGTCTGAGATGCCATTTCTCAAAATATTCAATTTTTTCTGAGTTATGTCAATATCAGAGTTGGTATATATAAGTTCAGGGGTTGTATTAGTGTGGGGATGCTTCCTCCCCCTGGAGACCTCTCAAGCTTTCAGCAAAAGAAATCTGTAGAAAGCCAGAAATAATGGGGGAAAAAGGCCCAAAAATATGGATAGATTTTAAATATTGCCCCAGTAAACTAAGAAAGTTACTAGAATGACAGATTTTGCATTATTATACATTTTCTGAAGGATATGAAGTCCGAACCTAAAATTTCTGTCATTATTATTATTTATTGACTTCAATCTTCAAAGTTTTGCCAGAAAATCATAAATTTTATGTGGAACAGACCAAAAATAAGAGGCAAAAATATGGACATTCTAAAAAGTCTGGACAGTTGAGAGGTATGCCCCCCCCCAAAAAAAAAGAAGTTTTAAGGTTATGAACATTTTTATGGATTTGCTGTTCTCCAGTTTTTTTTTTTTTTTTGGCTTTTTAGCATTCTGCATTTTGAGAACTGACATTTCAATAAGGAGCCACATGACACTGCATTATTTTATGTGCACTTCTATATGTGATAGTAATTATTCTGTAATCTTTACAATTCCTTATTAAATATGAATGTCTCTGTGGATTTGCATATTAGTGTTTGGCATTAATATAGCTGTGGCCCTCTACTGAGATGAGTGTTAGTTGAATGTGTCACTAAATGCTTTATTATATGATAAAGTGAACATTGCATAATGCTTAAATGTGTGACACATGATTGTGGAGAAGGCATGTAGGAACTGAGTAATTGTGCATAAGGACTTTTCCTGCCAAACACTATGAATATACTGATTGTGATCAGTGTATTGCTTTCTTTGTGGTATACTGGGCATTCTGGATACATGTCTGGAGCACTCCAGATATAGAACAAGTCTAGAGCATTCCAGATAAAATTCTGGACCTTACTTGACCATACCTTATCTTGGTGGTGGGTGAAAACATCTATTGCTGCATGAGGATCTACTTTGTATTCTTCCCAGAAGGCATCATATGCATTTATGCCAGGCTTCAACAAGGCTTTTAGTGGGGACCATACCGCTGTTACTTCCATTACAGTTCGTAATGAATATAGGAATGATGGTGAGAATCTGGTGGATGTAATAGTACTGATAGCAAATTTTTATAGGCTTTTCTATTAAGTACATTTCCACAGTGCACATCTCTAATTGTAAAGCCTCCTCAGGCCTCTCATCTCTTAGTGTTGTGCATTTTTCAGCACTTTACTGTGTGGTAGAAAATCATAGGTACATAAACATGTAGCATTTCATCTGAAAGCAGTCTCAGTGCCATACATCTGAGCAGTGCAAGAGATTGAATATTTCACAACAGCTTTTAACAGTAGTTAAAATGGCATCCCTTAGATGTCAAACCAGCAGGGTTCTGCTTTATGCTCCTTGTTGCTGCTGGCTCAAAATCTGGTAGTACATGCCATGGAGTGCCAAGATAGCCAAAGCTTTCTGTCTCTTCAAATACAGAATTCCAAAGCAGATTGTATGTTCTTTATGATTAAGTCTTGACAATTGCATATACTAAGGGAAACATTTTGCTGTGTCGCTGATTTTGCCATACAGGGAACTGAATATAATTAGGCAAGTGGTCTAGATTTGCTCAAGTACATACCATCCCCTATACACATCACTTAGCTCCTTCAGGTTATTCATAGTGGACACAACTAGTACTTCTGCGTTAGATTCCTGCTATGTTACCTTCCAGTAGATAAAATTGCCTTACTGTAATTGCCATAGTGCTAGATTTACTTATTTTGTAATGTCACACAAACTTGGCAAGATGCAGTCAAGTCCCTCTGCCTCAGGTTGTTTACCATCTTGCCCCATAGCTTTTATTGATGGTGAAATAACATCTGTGGCAGCAGAAGTAACCTGAGTGCAGTCTGCTCCTACTTCAAATGGGTTGTTGTGTGATGTGGAAGCACACAGCTTCAATTCATAAAGTTTACTGCAATGTAAAGGTTGTCTTGGACAGTGTCCATAATGATGAAATGAGGGCACTCTCGTTCCTTGCCATCAACTCTGCCACTGGTGGTAGTATAGTCTTTGTATATCTCTTTTATTTTCAGCCTGCAGGCCCAGTATCTTCTATGAATTTTCTCATTTTCAAAGTAAAGAAACAGATTAATAATCATTTTTTTCCACACTGACCTCACGCACATGTAAAATGCACTCACAGTATCGGGCGAAACTGCAGTATCTTGTGATTATGAAATGACCATTCTGAGGAATATGCAGTTGTTTGTAGAGATAATTGTATATTTTGGGATATGAATTAACTCAGTGTATTGCTTTTTAGATCTTAGCATGTATATGACGTTAGTTGTACATGGCTGCAATGCAAGACATGTACAGTATGGCAGTAATGCTGTATGGACGTTCACTAAATCTAAAATCTGTATTCTGTTGCTACAGCATTGTGTTCTAAACATTTTCAAACCACCGCATATTACAATTTAATATCTGAAGGCTACATATGGATGCCTGTGGTTGTAAGAGACTCATCGCCTTATACTTTTTCCATGCAGAGGGGAGTATAAGGTACATTATAGGTTTCATATTCTGTCTTGCAGTGGCAGCTTTCTATTCCTCTTTTCTTGAGCTGCTTGTGAATTATAAGTATTCCTGGCAGGTGGTAACTATAATACTGTTCTGTCTTTGCAATGTAATGCTTACAGGAGATAGCACAACTATTGCACACACACACACACACACACACACACACACACACACACACACACACACACACACACACACACACACACACATAGTAGTGTTGCCTTTCAGGTATTATGTATCACTTTAATGTGATAGGTTTTCAGGACATTATGATGGTGTTTACTTTGTGACAGCTACAATGCTGTTATTTTATCATATAGACTTCTCTGAATAATAGTCGATCAATTTGCTTTGTGAGAAACCGGCATTTTGACATTTGTTTCTTCAGTATGCTGAGTCATTGATTTTCATTTGATAAATTAGTATTTAGACTTTTATGGGGTTAAGTTGGGTAGTTAATGAAATGACATTTAGGTCATTACAGTTAGATCATTTGTGTGTCTGTGAAATGTATAATCACATATTTTACATATAACTGTGAATATGTGTATGTGGGTTCTATTCAGATTATCAGTATTTCAGAACATCAAACTGCATGCGGTCAAGACCATATGATCGACTTATAAAACATCAAAGTGTTTGCAGTGAGATTGCGGTACAGAGTGGGTCAGGAAATTTGCCCCTTTCTCCACTGTAGTGTGATTTTTGGGTTGGTATATATATTCACAGGGGATATGGGGGTGTGTTGCATTTTATAGTTCCTGTTATTTCATGACATTGATTCTGTGGTTTGATTATATGCAATTCGATGTTAGTGAAAATCAACATAATAAAATCGATGCACACATATATATATATATATATATATATATATATGTGTGTGTGTGTGTGTGTGTGTGTGTGTGTGTATAGATAGATAGACATATTTAGATAGATAGATTAGATATGCTCAGACTAAGTTTTAAGAAGACCAGACAGGTTCTGTCTTGGAACTTGTCCAAAATATTTGAATGGCAGCATCTCTTTGATTTGGACAGAAAATACATGCAGGAGAGCTAGTTATTCCAAAAAAAGGCAAGCTTGTTAGACTAATGTATGCATCACGTAAAATTATGATTTGTTGTTGAAAATATTTTGAGACTGGTGAATACTAGAAAACACATTTCCATGTTGTATCTTATTCATTTTGTATGTTTTCATTTTATAAAAGTGTTTTCCAGTGTCCTGAGGCCTAGCGTGCAGTGTGTATCCTTTGAGTAATCGTATTATTACAAATACATGACATATACAGTGAGCTCTTCAGTTTCAAGTACAAGACTAAAACTACCCTAACATTATCATCAGTTAGAAAAATTACTAATAATACTTAAACAACTGCTATGCATACTAAATTATGGAAACAAAGATGACAATGTTCAGTAATTCTGAGAAAGAGGCCAGAGTATGTGGTGGTAATCATATTCCCATTCTCCATATGTATGTAAAGTGAAAGTGTGAGAAGTGTCATTATGCCTATATCTTAATAAGAACAGCGAGAGTGATCAGGGCTGGTTTTAGAAGGTTACGGCCTTTTAAAGGAAAACACACTTTATTCATGCATATCTGAATCGGCATAAACTGACATGAAAAGTGCATAGTTTTATGCAGAAATATCCCAACTGTTGTATATTTGCTTCAGATGTGTGTAAATTCTTAATTAGATTCTGCTGTATTTGGCAGAAGGCAGGGGATGCGGAGCAGAGTGGATCCCTCGAGATCATTCACAAGAATTTGCATTGGTTATGGTTCAATGCCACTGGACTGCAGCTTATCAGAACTTTTTAAAGATGCCAGAACAACTCCACCTTTATTAGATTGCATTACTCCAACAGATTTATAATTGGACAGTTAAACCAATACATTAAATTCATCTTCAGTCAAGTTATGTAGATAACATTTAGTCTCCCTCTCCAAAGCTTTCTATCACTTACATATAGTTTATCAAATAGCTGCAATGGGGAAATCACTGGAGGATTATATAAACTCCATCTGTACAACCTGGGATTGTCATTATATCCCAGAAATAAAATTGTAAAGTTTAATTTCCTAATAAGTAATTAAATTCACTTATAACATCACCTGAACTGTCCCTACTGGCCAGTGAAAGAGAAAAACTCTTCTGAAACTGGGGTTTACATGAATCAGTAATTTCCAAGTCAATATCATTGTGTCTAACACAGTCATCTGAAAATTTTCACCAGTTAGAAACAAAATACATATTTTGTAGATAAGAGATCCACCGGATCGTTAGACACTATTGGGGTAACCCATCTTCTTTTTCGGGGTTTACCGAAAGAATTGCATCACAACAAATTTTTGTCAATAAATGGAGTCATAATTCATAGCAGTGGCTGGAAATAAAAGGAAAAGGCACAGTTAGTAAACCATAAAATTTGAGTATTTCCCTGTGGTAGCTGTAAACAATGTAAGTACATACACACTATGAAATTTATTATATTTGGTGATAGGAGTTTGGCATACAGCACTAATAAAAGATATGATAGTAAATCTCGAGGTTTGGTGTAGTTGGCTAATTGTATTTCATGTCCGGTGTTTTATATAGAGAAGACAGGAAAGTCTTCTAAACAGTGTATTTGTCAGCACGTGTATGCAGTTAATAGGAAGGAACATATAATGCTCTTTGCCAGCATCGTTTGGTAACTATAAATTTTTATATATTTTTTTTGTTTTGTTTTGTTTTGAAAAGAATCAAAAAGCTAGAAGTGGAGGATTTGTCAGATTATATTTTTTAAACATATATTCATTGACAGATATTGTATGAGGCAGACAGTAACCAGGTTTAAATTGCATTGTTTCCATCAAAAGTGTAAAAATCAAATCAAATAAGATTTAATAAATGTGATTGATAAGAACTGTCACACAGTATGCAGGTGAAAGTTTTAAACAGGCTTATAAGTTCATACTATAATTTTTTGAAGATGTCTTTCTCACTTATAAGATTAAAGCATCAAAGTGTTGGTTCCACTGGGCATCTGTCAGGTGATTTTTTTTTTATGATAGATGGACAGACCATTAGATAGATAAATAGAAATAAAAAGAAAAAACAAGAAGGAGAACAGTAGTGACAATGACACATTTCCTGATGGAAAACAAAATACAATTGTTTAACAAGTAAATGCAATTTCTGTAAATTAGCAATGAAATACTCAAGATCACAGCCCCCCCTAAACTTTTTACATGATACCTATTCCTTTAAATTTCATGCAAAGTCTGGCAGTATACCTGGACCTTGTGTTACTGACCACTGAATACTTTACAGATGATGATGGGTAATACCACTTGATGACATGTTTGTTTATGGTACATAAAATGTCTCATGCACAATGTAAGTTATCATACACCATTTACCATAGCCCCCAAGTAATGCTGCATGAATCAGATATTTTCATTGAACTTTACACTGTCATATGGTCAATTGCATGGGTATTAGATGTGGACTAGAAGATGCATTTTTATTTGTACCATAGCTTGCATGACCCTGCTGGAGGGGTTCGCATACTGCTGCTATCTGCTGGCCACTGTCATTATCACCACTGGTGGGATAAACCAATAGAGGGAGATGTACTCCTACTGTCAGTGAAAGGCTATTGCAGTTGAGCACCTGACTGGTACATGATCATGTTATGCAAAATGCAGCAGGTCATAAGCATTCTGCATACAGTGGCAGACCTGCACCAAAATTCCCCTGACTCATCCACGCAATGAAAATGGGCTTTGACAATGTCAAACACCCTTGTCTGGGGCAGGATGGTGTTAAAGATCTTGTCAGCAGCTACATGTGCATTACAGACTGGTGTCACTATCAAAGGGTAGAGTGTGTATCCTGCATATCCTGTAAAAGGGAGGAAACACACTAATATGGAGGAGAGTACTGAATACTACCTATTCACTATTTATATATATATATATATATATATATATATATATATATTTTTTTTTTTTTTTTTTTTTCTTAGACAGAGAGAGAGAGAGATAACTAGAGTTAGCAACACTTCAGTAGTTTACATTTAACAACTAGGTGACAGTGAAGATTCTTGTCATCCAAGAAGAGGTGGTGCAGTGAAACTGCGTGCCAAACTTTAGAATCATGAGCAGTGCTTGGATACTGGTCCAGTATATTACTGATGTATCTAAATGTATCACACACTAATGGGCAGATGTTAGAATTTAGCCCTTCCTGTTGCAGAACACCCCCTTGTAGTCCAGATGTGGTCCTTTTAACAACATGGGTGCAAGCTATCACACCAAGCACTTCATGAAAGTGTGCTATTATGTAAAAGGCACACATTGGACTGTCTTGTTCCTGTGATGATACTGGGAAATAATTATGCTTAAGGACCTGCTGCAGTGTCCCTGAAGCAAAATTCTCTAGGATTTCTAACTTATCCCCCGTATGTCTCTGAAATGTCCCTTTTTCCAAGTATAGTGAAGAGATATTGATATCTTGGTATCCACAGCAATGAAAAGCCATGCATTAGTTGAACTTCCTTCTGCAGGCCAGACAGGCTTGGCCTTATGTTATTCCTCTCCACCCGAGATCTATCAACTAACTAATGCTCAGTAAAGTTCAGGTAATTAATTCTTTTCCTGTACCTTCTTCTCCTGGATTGGCAGGCAGTACTGTGTGTACCAGATTTTTTTACTTCTGAAACAAGCAACTCAAAGCAAGAAATAGGCATACAAAAAAACTAAACATCTTCACAAATTGCAAAATGGATAGGAAGGATATAGCTTCACTTTATATAGGTCATCTGGGCATGACACAATTACAAACCAAAAAGTGAGTTTTTTGAATCACCAAAGGCAGGAAGACTGACTCATTTGCATAAGATAATTAAAGATTTTTCACAAATTCCTCATTTGCATATCATTGCTTCCTGATTTGTTAAGACTCTTGGAATGACCTTCCAACTGTTTCACTTTGGCACAGGTTGTCTCTCTGAATCACACCTTGGCTGCAGTTGCACTTGACCCATGTAAATACTAACTGTGCTTAAGCTGATGGACTATGAATACAAATAACTGAAAATGGCAGCAGTCCAACAAGGAGAATGATGAAAATACTAGTACAAATAATAAACAAATCACCATCCATTTTTCCGTCCACAGATTGTTCTAGCAGTTTAAATGTTAAACGTGTATAATGAAGTGCTTTTGTCCAAAATGTGGACTTTGTCAGATTAAGCATTTTAAAACACATTCATTTTTAAATAGTCTACAAAAAGTCATGTGATAGGACCAAAACACGTCATATGATCACAGTCATATGAAACACACCATGTAATCTACAACAGGAATTATGAATAATAAAACATATAACTGTCAGCATAAGACAAGTATCAAAAATCATTTGGAATACAAAATAAACGCCTTTATTCACAGTCTAGCTGCTGTCATATTTAAAATGCTGTTAGTAGCAGTGTTTTCTTTAAAACTGGGTGGGCTGGTGGCATTTAAATTAATCTGCTAAAAAAAATCACTGCATTCTAGTGTGCTTTTGCAACAATCTCCTCTACTGTTTTTTTTTCCTTCTTTTTTTTCCATAATTAAAACCATGTTTTTAAATCCATACAACTAAAATTAACCTTGACAAGGTACATATGTAGGATATCCAGATATAGTAATATAAAGGCCATCATGGATAAAACAGTAACTTTATCGGATAATGATTTGTCCATTTATTTCCCCAGTGATTTCTCCCCTACCGTTGTTAGACCAAATGATATTTACACCATTTTTTCGGCCTGTTTATCTGATATCATACCCATTTGATATTATCTTTGACTGGCCAAGCTCTGCAGTCATCTTAAATGCGGCCAGTCCAAAAAAATCATTATTAGAATCATTTTCAGATGATTGTTCTGTTAAATCAGCTCCCCTTAATGTTTCATTAAGGTGTCTTTTTTCAGTATTTTTATGATACTGATGTGGATATAACTTTATAATTACAGGACAAATGGAGTGGTATACATTGTTAAGTGTCTTAACTGTAATTTTTTTTTTTTTTTTTACATTGGGAAACCTGAAAGGAGGCTATACAGGAGGATTTATGAATGTATGCAATAGAGGAAAAAGATTCTGTATTTTGTAAGGATTTAATTTTTTTTTTTTAATTTTGGAAAACGTAGAAAAAAACAGTACAGGAAGTTGATGGACAAACACAACTGAGTAAAGGGAATTGATTTGGCAGATTAAATTAAATGTGACCAGCTCACCTGGGCTTAATGAAAACATTACTATTAATTGTATTTTAAGCATGAGAGCAGCAAAACTATGAATAGACCTCATTTTATTATGTATTCCACATTTTTTTGATTATTTTTATGGTGCATGTCTTATTGTTAAAATTATATGCTGTATTATTCATGTCTCCTATTGTGTATTACATGTAGTGTATTTTCATATGACTATGATCATATAACCTGCTTTGGTCTTATCACATGATGTTTTACAGATTATTTAAGAAGTTAGTGTTTTAAAATGTTTGTCTTGCAGAAGTCTATATTTGGTATATGAAAGCAGTTAATAAGCACTTACTTTGTATGCCTTTGGTGTTATACACATCTAACATTTAATATGTTGCAAACAATCTGCAAAGAAAAAAAAACAGCTGGTAACTATGGCTACCACACAAAGTCTTTTATAGTATGCAGCAGAAGTTTACCCTCTATAAAAAAAAAAATAGAATGCAAAATAGGTTTATTATTAACTATAAAATGTGTGTTATTGAGCAGGGTTAACATGAATTATACTTTGTCATGTGTATCCATTTAAATTCCTAGCATCATCAGTAGGGTGTTTCAGCACTAGCAATAACTCCTTGTAAGCTTGTGATAATATAATGAAAGGTAACATTAAGGGTTAAAAAAATAACTTTTAATAATTGAAAATAAAGTAATTTAGTTCGCAATGGTGGTTTATTGTCAGAAGTTTAAAAAAAAATGCTGTAATGACAAGCTTAGCAAATCTAATGACATTGTAGAAAATAAAATATTAGGAATCCCCCGTCTTTGAGTCCATGAGTTTCTCAAGACAATTTACCATACTAAATACAATGATTGCATCAAAAGACAAATCTTCTTAAATTATCCATTGAAATTCTATTAATGATGAAATTAAACAACTCAAGGAGCATTTATTTTAATAATCAATATTTTGGATAAAAGGTTAAGCTTCATTTTGTTTCATTTACCCAGTTCTATCTTTATATGATTTAAAGAGTTAGCTATATTTTGTTGAAAGGAAAGTTTAAATTTTGAGTTTTATTTGATTTTCAATACTTTATTTCTATATGTAAAGTGGCAGTTTAAACTCATGGAGCATTTATTTTAATAATGAAGATTTTGGATAAAAGGTTAAGCTTCATTTTGTTTCACTTGCCCAGTTTTATCTATATTTTCTTGAAAGGAAAGTTTAAATTTTGAGTTTTATTTGATTTCCAATACTTTATTTCTATACATAAAGTGGCAGTTTGGTTGAACCATCCATTCATCCATCCACAACCCCTTTTTTCCTTTTTTTTGTCAATAACTTTTTATTCAATCTCATATCAAGTATGTATACATACAAAGAAGTAATAAATTGTGCATAAATTGTAGATTACGTATATTGTATATATAATGGTGATGAGTTTCTTTTACTATGAACAACTTCATAACAAAGACAAGAACAAAAAGAAAAAAAAAACTTATGCTATTTACATTATTTGCAATAATGCTGCCAAATTAGTCGTGAGATGCTAAAGGACAAAACATGTAGATTAGTTCAGAGTACAATTCCATAATATATTTCTTTTGTTTAATAAGTTTTGTGTATATGCATAAATACATACATACACACATATAGACCTATATATATATATATATATATATATATATATATATATATATATATATACACACACATGTGCATACGTGTGCTTGTTTCAGGAGTACATTAATATTAACCAAATTCAGGTAAGTATTGTATGAATACTTGATGAGTTTTTTAGTCTTATGTAAGTAAGATATTATCAAATAGTAATTTCCATACTTTCTGATAATAGAGCCATTTCTTAGGATTCATAATGATTAATTTCTGTGATGATATGTAAGTTATAGCCATAGAAGCGAATCTCATACATGTTTTATGGTTTTGCAAATACTCACAAAATATATAGGGATCTCTCAGGATACAACTAGAGAAAATGGGATATAACAATTCAACACTGTGTTGGGAACTAGCAATTCTTCATATCACAGATCTTAAACTCACCAAATTGCAAATGCATATGCTAATCACCGTATGCTCTCTGATAAAACTATATATAACCAACAACTTGATAGATCGCACAACAACTTTTTTCCATTTTAGTACATGGGATCTGTCTTTCATTAGAACAATGACAATCATCTAGAGCCAAGGTTTACACCACTGGGTGGCTAGTCCTGCCAAGGTAGTTCTTCCACACCACACCACTATCATGTGCACTTGCACACACGCACACACACACACACACACACACACACACACACACACACACACACACACACACACACACACACACACACACTCACCTATGGCTAGTTTAGAGTGTACATCTTAAGATATTCAATTAAAAACATTGATTAAGTAGAGTTAATGAATACATGGTGAGAGTAAGTATGTAACTGTATACTGAACTATAAGTTTCAATTATGTCTAGCAGGTATTTGAGAGAGTTTTTTATTCTTTTTTATGTAAACCAGTATGTCATTATCATATGCTATTATTTATTGTTTGAACAGATATGTGCAGTAATGAGACCCCAAGCTATGACTTTTACTGTTTTTAGTAATAGTCTAAAACATATTGTGCCAGATTATGCAATAAATTCAAGAACACATCTATATGTCTGAAACCTGTCTTAAGATAGGTCTAAAGTTGTATAGGGAAGGTAAGAAATTCAAAATATTATTTACTATAGATGTACATTATCTGAAACAAGCTTTCTTTTCCTAGGACCAACAGAAGTGTCTGACCTAAGAGCTGAAAATGTAACTACAACCAAAGTTGATTTAAAGTGGATAGCACCTAAAGACTATAAAGAAAGCTACAAATATATTGTGCAATCTACATATGACATGTCTAATTACATAAATAAATTTGAAACGGCAAATTTTACTACAGTGGAAAACTTAACATCAGGAGCAAACTATAACTTCTCAGTAACGGTAGTAACTCAGGATGGAACTAAAGGAAAACCTTTTTCTATACAACAATGTATTCGTAAGTACAGTTTATGTTTTCTATGTTTTCCTGTGTCATTTTTGAACACTGAAATTTTTTTGTGCTCATCCATATAATTTTTAAACCTATCACACGTGATTTATTTATAACAATTAAATATAACACATGGACGTTTTGCAATACTTCATATGTGCTGTGTAATTAAGATATACAGGTCTTCTATCTCTCTGAATGGACAAAGTATTTCCAGACACACAAAAAGAAAGTGTTTACTTGGCTTCATATTTCAAGTACCTGATTTATTTGCAATGGTAATTTTGTTTGCTGAATTAAAATTCTACATTTTTTACTGTTAATTTATAACTTTTAGAATATCTTCAGACTAATAAGGAACATTTATTTTTGTTGACTGGGAGAGCCAGGTGAGAAGAGGACATTTACTGCAGGGGCTGGGAGGTGGGAACTTCCAGTACCAGAAAAAAACTTAAGATTATTAGATTTCAAAAAATAAAATTACAAGAGACATGTTAAATAATGTACATCAGAAAACTGGTCCACTACAATAGGGCATGTGTGAAATTTAAAAAAAACTGAAATCACTGTATTTTTGCATATATGGAATTTAAGGCTAAAATGTTTACAGAGAGATTAGTTAAACTGTGCAATAGTCTGGAGATAACATCACTAGATATATTAATATTATGCAGATGTATTGAAAAATTTGGGGGCAGGGGGTAAACATGGAGAGGAGGGGGCAACGAAGTAGGAAAGGCCAGGAGAGCAGAGGATGGAAAGGAATGTAGAAATTAAAAGGACAATTGCTAGGGAAATAAGAGTATGGAAGGATGAAGAAGGCAAGAGGGCTTAAAGGAGTACAGAAATTAGAGAAGATATAATATGTGTTAACTGTCTGAGATGAGAAGGGTAAGAACAAGTACAACACAGGAATGTCTTAAAAATCAAAGTGTTGAAGATCAGAAATGTCAAAGTAAGATTGTTGGAAAGTCAGAAAATTCAGCTGGTAAGTTGGTTGTACAACCAAGTATCATGTAGATGAGCTCTAATAACCTGTCTAAAAGTAATTACATCTGAAATAATCTGACTTATTTTTTTCTATATCAAAACTTCCTGCACAGTTAAGTAAGGAGCATGAATGCCTCCAATAAACATTACTGTTGTAGATGGGAATTTTGACACATTTTTTTTTTTGAAAATTCTGGTCTTGCATTTCAGAAGTTCTAAGCATAGTATTACTATTACATTTACAAAGTTATTACAAATTCTAAAAGATTTTTCTGCATACTATTTGAGTTTTATATAAATCACTGCAGTAATTGTTACATCTATGGAGTGTTTTACCAGAGATATAACTCTTTAATGCAAAATCACACATTGACATATGATTCTGCTTTCATATACCAGAATTCACCAGGTGATCATTAGGTCACACTAGAGAAAGCTGACATCTACTCATCTGCTCTTTAATGACTTTGTGAAGAAATAGTTTAGTGGCTGAAGGTACAGAAGTGTAAATGGTAGATTACACAACTCATGTGCCCTTCTACCAACTGAGGTGCTACCTCATGTCCTCTTGCATTTGCCTTCCTTACTATGTGCTATTACTCTGCTTTCTTGGGGGTACCCCTTCCCATTTCAACTACTTTTTAGTGGTTACATCCCTACTTCTGTGTAGCAAGTTCACCATGTTTAGATTCCTGTGACATTAATATACAGGATATTTTGTCAGCCAGTATGTCTACCTGCCAAACAGGTGACTGTGCAACAAATACCAACTAGTCATGAATTTCTAATAAGTGTCACTTTTGCTAATCATCAGCTCCATAAAAAAACAGGATCCTGAAATACTTTGATTTAGACAGTGACTTTCTTGATGACATATAGACATAACCAGTTACCAGTGAAAATAAACCATTTCAGTTTTACATTCCAGTGTCAACTGACCATCACTTCATGTCTCATGCCTGCAGAAACACATTGGATATGCACAGACACACTGTAATGCTGATGTCCATTCAAAGCTTGTTTTTGCTTTCCCAGCGCAGTTCCGGATATCCTGTCAATGCTGCTTTGCTTAGTCATCATCACTGGCAGTATGACTGCTTTTGAACCTAGAAGATTTAAAGGTTTGTGAAATTTGAAGTGGAAGTTCAGTCTTCATTCCCTTGAAGACTAAAACTTCCAAGACTTTGGCCAGCACTCAAGTCATTCCCAGGCTACCTAACTTCTCCCCTTTACTCATAATGCTGTGCAGTTTAGGACCCTTCTCAGGATCTGTTTGCCTTGCACAGAAATCCTTGATGATTAGAAATGGTACTAACCTGCTAATCATTTTCCCCTAGTGTCTTATCTCCATAATCTCATTCTGTTTCAATCATTTTGATATTTGTGATTTTCTGTCCCTTCAGGCAACTTTGTGTCAGTTATTTATTTTTAGAGCTTTTTTTGTTAAAATATTGACCAGTGCTTCTTTCTCTGTCTCCCTCCTTAGTTTTTATGCCTTCTTTAGTGCTAGTTCATTTCTAATGCTGTGTTGTGCTCTTAAATAGCACATTTTCAAGTGCTGTTGTATTGACCTCTGCACTCACACAGTGCTTATTTATCTGTTACCTGTTTTGGGCTGTGAATTTTCAGAGTGTACTTATTCATCTATTATCTGTTTTTGATGCTTATTAGCTGGTGCTGTAAGCTGTCATTTATTTGAAAAAAAAAACAAGAGAAAGAAGAGAGAGAGAAAGTGGAGAGTGTAAGAAATATAAACGTGGAGCTAAAATTCTAACAAAAGGCAAGTATACCAGATGTGGTAAATACTTAGGTGAAACTTGTTTCTCTGAATATAATGATATTAGTGCACGCTTTAAACCTTCTGCTACCAAGAATTTAATTTAGAGGTTAAAACTGGAAAAGCTAAGGGATACTTCGTTCCACAATGGTTTTTTTTGTTCGTATTTCACCTATTTTTTATGAGCAGACCTCTGTTCCTCCAAAGCAGAAGTCAAGAGAAAGCCACTTCCTATTAAGGAACATTCTTTCCTATATTCTGGTCTAGTTTTGTCAAAGGACTCTCCTAGCCCCTGCCACTGACCAAGCAGTATTTCTACAGTGATCTCTAAGGCCAAAATTTGGACATTAAAAGATCACTACTCCCAGTAACTCAGGTCAGGTATCACTCACTTAGGGAAATATTACTATTATGCAAGAAGCCCGGAACTTCCATACAGAAGATCTACAAAATGATTAAGACAGAAATTAGAGGAAAGAAAAATACTTCCACAAGAAATACTGTCAGCTTAAAATAAAAATCTGTATTCATTAATACAACATATTTATGAAAAACATTATATAGACTAAGAAACCATGGTCACTTTGGAAAAAGAAGTGCCTGAGGAAGTGCAAAAATATAAGGAATCAAATCTAGAGACTTTTAAAAGGTATAAAAAAGAAATATGGACATGGGAAAGAAAAAGAAATTTAATATGGTGCAATATTTATGCAAAGGAGAAAGCAAACCTAATCAATATGAAAAGAGCAGCACCAAAGATATTTGAAGAGAAATACAGGCAAAGGCATCCAGACATGGAACATTTTACAATATAAAACATAAGAAAACAACAATCAAAAGTAGAAAAGAGGATTATTAATGGAGAAGTTAAAGAAACAGAAACTGAGGTTATGGATTACATGCGAAGTAAAGGATTTAGTATAGAAAATCTAATTCAGCATCACAGCAGGATAGAGCAATGCATCCCCAAATTAAGGAGAAACTAGTGGAATGGGAAACATCCGATCAGTTGCCATATGAAGATACTTCGGAGCCTTTCATAGCAAACCAGTATAAATGTTCAGTTGGTGTTGCACAGTAATGGAAGTAACAGAAAACTATGGCAACTTTGATGCAGTCAGTGTTGTGGAGTGATAGGCTAGTGATCTCCCATATGAAAGAGCAATAGATAACACAGGATGAAACTGAAGAGAATGTGGCACAGGAAGATGCTCTGGAACTTTCTGTAGCATGCCTGTAGGAAATGAAGGAAAAAAGAATGTGTCCTCAGTTTAGAAAAAAAATCATCTAAGAGAAAAGTTGCTTGATTTAATAGAAATGGACAGACATATTAAGATCAATGAAAGAAATAGATTACAGAGAGTCAGTAAAATCCCAAAAGTTAGATGGTTGATAAAACAAATGATCACAGTAATTATGTGCTATAACAGAAATAAATAGGATATATTACTGTGCAGCTAAATTAATAACAGATAAAGTATTACCGGAAAAACACAGTGTAGTAAGGGAAAGGAAGGGGAGACACTGAATGCCATCATGGAAGTATTGGATAGGGAAAACTACAAAGCAATTAAGACAAGAAGTGCCACTGTTAGAAGAGTATAGAGGAGAGAACAGATCAATAAAATACGCAGTGCACATTATCAGAACAGATAGTTGCACTATCACAAATAAACTAAAAATATCAGCACATACAGAAAAACGTAGAAAATATGCAAATAAATATAAAGGAAAAGTACAAAATAAGCAAGTTACTGATGACCCAAAAAGTTTTATAGAGAATTGGGAAACAAAGCAAAAGGAATTGAAACACCACTTAAATAAGAAGAAATAGATACATTTTGGAGAACTGTCTATGAATATCCTGTAGAACGTAACAAAGATGATAAATGGACAGAAGTAGTAAAAGAAATAATAAGTAGTTCAAATTTACAGGATATGAAATGGGATCAAGTAAAAGCCAGAGAGACTGAAATAAAGTTAAGAAATAATCCTAACTGGAAAACCTCATTATGTGGTACCTAACTTCTGGCTAAAAGTATTCACATTTTTACATGAAGATTTAGCCATGAGTAAGAACTATTTATATGCACTACCTGACCAGACACCAGCCTGGTTAACAATAGGAAAAACAGTACTCCTACTTAAGAGTAAACCTAAAAGCTGTCCTAACAGCTATAGACCAATAATTTCCCTTCTGATGACATATAAACTATATGCTGGAATTTATGCTGACAGAGTTTATAGTCATTTAGAAGAAAACCCAGGTATGACAACAGAAAAAGAGGGTTATTAAAGAAAGCCAAATGGAACAAAGGATCATTTCATAGTATCCCACATTCATGGATAAAAGAATGCTTAAAATGTTTAGGGTACATCCTACGCTGATTGATTATATTACAGTGACCATGAAACAGTGGCAGACCACTTTGCAATTAAGCCATGATAAAGGACAAATTGTTATTCCAGGGATAAAAAGTCAAAGTTATTCCAGGGTGACTCTGTCACCACTGCTGCTTTGTCTTACCTTCACTCATTAAGTTGTCTACTTAACAGATTAGGTCATGGCTACAATTTGGCTCCCAGAAAACAACAAAGTGTAAAGACTTCTCATCCTCTTTTAGTATATGATTTAAAACTGTATAGTTTATCAGATGAGGAACTGAAAGTACAACTGCAAGTGGCTAAAACTTTTTCAGATGACATAAGAATATCATTTGGTCTTGATAAATGTGAAAAAGCAACCTTTAAAGCAGGAAAGCTGCAGCACCAAGGAAACAGTTTCGGGCAGGAATGTGATATAATTGAATTTGAGCAAGAGTGAGTGTATAAATATTTGGGAACTGATGGAGGATAAATGATACAACATGAACAAATGTAAATAAAAATTAGTAAGAAATATTTTAGAAGACTGAAATTAATACTGAAAACAGCATTGACATCTAGAAACAAAGTGCAAGCTGGAAACCAGTTTGCTCTTCCTGTCCTGACTTAGTTTTGGAGTGATTGACTGGCTCCAAAAGATGTTGACTAGGTTCGACTGGAAAACTAGAAGGATGTTTCATCCTCTTCAAATGATTTAAAAAAATCAGTGCCTACCAAGATGATGTATTCCCCATTCTAAAGGAGGTATGGACCTCCTCAAAATTGATTACATGTATAGATCTGCAATTGTGGAACTGAGTACATATCTGTTAACCTCAAAAGACCTAAATGCAGTGAAAGTTTTGAAACATGAGGGTAATGACTAAGATGACTTGTCTGCTTAGTTTAGCAGAAGCATATCGGTGTCAAGCAGGAAGGGAAATCAAACAAGAAATAGATAAAAAGCAGGCAGCAACTGAATGTGCCAAAAAAACACAAGAAAGAATATAAGGTGAAGGATCACATGAGAATTCAAGAAATGTGGAAATGCATAAATATAGTTGCAAGTATACAAGATTCCTGGAGCAACATCATGTTGATCAGGATCGAATGCAGGAATTGTTAAGGAGAGATGAATTTAAACCAAAAGATGAAAGGTTAATTTTGGCAGCCCAAGAATAGTGGACTGTGTACATGTTGGTTTACAAAGTCCATTGAGCATGTGGGAGAATCAGACAAATGCAGGTTTTGTAAAATACATTTGCAAGTTGTGCATCTTGATGCTGGTAACGATATACTAATGGCAGAAGGACTGTATACTGAAAGGTGTAATAATGTGGCAAGACTGTTGCACTGGGGGATTGTGCAAACATTATTATATTGAATTAACTGAAAAACACTGGAAACATGAACCACAAAGCATCATAGAAAATGATGACGTTTATATCACATGGGATCATCCATTACCAACAGTTCAAAGAATAGATGCAAGAAAACTAGATATAGTAGTCCATGAAAAGAAGATAAAAATAGCATTAATCACTGAAATTGCTACATCCAGTGACTACACTGTCTTAGTCAGGGAGACGCACAGTTATAAAATACTATGATTTGCAGGCAGAAATGAGGGCAGTGTGGAAGAAGGATACCCAGACAGTTCTAATAGTAGTAGTAGGAGTAATGGATCTTATAAAAAAGAATTTACAATTATACTCAGTTATGTTACTCGTACATAGCCTCTGTAGCCCTCTTCAAAAGGAATCTTGACAATTGGATGGAAGATAGGAAATTCATCCCGGGGACCATGTCAGTCACCCTGCTAGACAGGGGTCCAGGAAAGTAAATATTGTGGGAAGAAATAGCCAGGAAATTGTTATGGTTAAGCTTGTATAGGCCCTAGGGCCGATAGCCTAGTACCAACCTATGAACCTACATGTAACTCCATAGGAATTGCAGAAGGAGTCATTACTGGGTACATTGTGGGTGCTGTAAAGAGTACTTCTGGCTAACATCAAAGACTGAAACAATACTAATTTCATGATCTTTAATCATACTTTGACTTAGGAATGGGGCCCTTTCCTGTCATGGTATTAGAAACCCAGAAGGCTTGGAGAAATTAAAAAAGCGAGAGGCCATATATTTGGAACTTGATTACAGGAAAATATAGCAAGCCTTCCTGACTATTCAATGCATGTAGTCCCAGGCATGCTCCCACCGAACATTTAGACAAGATGAACACTTTCTCTATCTAATTTTTCTGGTTTCTACCAAGACTTTCATCCACATAGCCCTTCTTGTTTCTCACTACAGTGAGACTGATGATCAAGCTGCATTTCTTAGTATTGGTGGCTCCGTTAGGCTTGACTGTGCTTTGATGTTGGGACCACACTTCCCAACTATAACTGTGTTGCTAATGCTGAGGTTCTTGATCCTGGTGCCTTCAGTGTCAGGAGGGCCTTTGGCAGTGGAGTAGACAGTCAGGAGTTCAGCATCAATTTTGACATTCATTTTATGGGGCCAAGATGTTATATTATATGACTTTGGACTTTAGGTCGTTAATATTGATGCCCTCAGTCCCAACATCAATTTTGACTGGTGGATCCAGAGTTGAGGCCAACTCAGTTTTAGGTTTCTTAGTGTTCATCTCAGTGGCTCAAGTTATGCCACCAGCTTTGGCTATAGATATGATGATGTAGACCTCCCTTCATGTGGCACTTTTGACCTTGTCTGCTATCATAGTCAGAAACATGGAACTAGAGGTAACTACATTTTCAGCTATCTACCTTCCTTCTCTAGAGGATGGGGGCATGGAAAGCTTCAGCAGAATACAGAAGCTTTGTGTGGATAAGTTTTGTCTTCCTTCTCATTGGAACTCAGTAAGAAACAGTAAGAAATGCAAAGTTCAAGAGGAAGCAGGTCATATACCCATTGGAGTCTGTCACCGTGGATGTAGTTGAAGACAAGCAAGCAAGCTTCCATCCCCATCCCCTTCAAATGACCTCAGGTTTAGGGAAGTTTTGAAAATGAGTTGTTTTAACAAGTAATGAACTACAGAAGTCACTTAACACACTGGAATCATTTCAGTCTCGTAGGAGTTCCGCTTGGATAGTTCCCACAGCTGAAAAGGTGGTTCAACTGATAGCTCAAACAGCTTGGAAGAACCTTGATGTGATGCTCCATGCCCCAAATATACTAGACGGGGTCCTCATGCACTAAAGGACTGGACTTGTTTGACACAGACTCCCAAAGTGAATTACATTATTGCTACAATTTTGTTAAAGATGTCTGCCCCCAGAGTCCTGCCATCTCTGCATCAAATATGGAACTGCAGATGTTGGACAGGTTAGGGAATCATGTTTATTCATTTGTCCTTTATCAGATTCCTGAGAGACCTAGATTAGAAAGTTACTAGAAGTCTGGATGAGTTTCCAGATAGAGATGTTAAGAGTATATTTAAATCTCAAATGTCATCTCTGGAACTGATCGTTAGCATAACGATGAGCTTGTTGCACAGTGTCATGCATGGTGCTGCAAGGGCACCAGATACTGCCTTTACTATATTGTATCATGCCTGATTTTTCCTCACAAATTTTGTTGAGTTTACAAAGGATAATCTTTAAGAAGGACCTCTTCAATGGAACCTTGCCCTTTCAACCACCAGTAAAAGTGACTTGAGAAGCAAATCTCCACAACACATGTTCTTATGGGTACAGTAGAGCTTAGACAGCATTATGGTTTCTAGGCAGCCAGAAACAGTTTAGTAATAATTTTGGAAAGACTTTCAATGATTGTGTCAAATTCTGTAATGGCCATCAACCCAAATGCAGGCAGAGTAGGCAAACTGAGATATTGCCAAACTATCCCACTTTGAAGACAGTCAGAGTTATCCTCTCTTTCTCTTGTGGTCATGGATGGCCATCCCACAACAAAAGTAAATGATGAGGCTAAGCAGTGTCATTTCTTTCCCTTCTGAAATCGATGTTTGCAGAATATCTGAGCTGGAAGGGAGCCAGGTTCTTTCCATTCCTGAATAACAGGCAATTTGTAGCCCCAACTCCAGACAGTCTGTTAACCTTAAGGGAATCTGTCACATTCAGCCTTATACCACTTGACTCATGTGTGCTAACCCTGTGGTTGCACCTCACTCTAACTGCAAGTTTACATATTAACTTATGAGAATTCCTTTCTCTAACAGTATCACTACACAAGATACTAAATACTCATATTACATAAAGAAGCACACAACACAACATCCATCTCCTTACATGGCCCATACTCTAATACTAACCCACAACCATTTCTTTCATGTACATTCCCACCCTAATATCAAAATGTTTTGGTATATACAAAAGCATTGTGCCTTCATGCAAGGACATGTCAAACAGTACAGGGAAGGTCCATGTTCCCAGCATCAGCATTTCCAGCAGTCAAATACAACTATCATTAAAAATATATATATATCTGTTTAGATAAAAGCAGCTTCAACAAAGTTAACTGCAGTGGGATAAATGCAGCACCTCATTTCCATAAGCTGTGAGCATTAAAAAAAATGCATTGCACTCCACTGCTGTTGAAGCCGTTATACATGAAACAAGAAATCCATCAAGCAAGCATAAAGTTCAGGAAATTCAACCACAGATATAAATTAGATATCAGAGTTAAAGTGAATGACAGTGTGCAAAACTAAAATACCACAAGACCCTCATGATAAACGACATAGCTGTAAAAACCTACAGAGTAAAACTAATCAAGATTATCGTAAATACATTGCTCTCTCTTAAACCACAAATAAAACCCAGCCACAGTCCATGTACAGATAGTGTTGACAGCCATTGTCTCAAAAAACATATGAGAATGTGCTGGACTCCTAAGGTGATTGAAACACAGAATGTCAGAATTCCAGAAGTGCCCAGATATGACTACCACTTTCTGATAAGATACTGATGATGCATAATAACACATATTGGATCACATTTAAATATAAAATATATTAACACATAAATAAAACCTGCTTGAATACAAAACAAACATTGTTTTTAGGTTCTTCACCCCACCTCCACTGCTCCATACAGTAGGCTCAATCTTCCACACCCCTTTACTTATTTTACTTGTATACATAACTCTGTAGTCATACAACAGCAACCATGAATTAATAAAACAGAATCTAAATCTAGCACAACTTGATGGAACAATAATTTGAGAAAAAAATGCAGTCATTAGAGCTGTTTGACAAAGGGAGATTCAACAAGTAGGACTCCCTGTTAATTAACTCCAAAGTTACTAAACTTCAAGATTCTTTCTGTTGGCCAATCCTAACTCGGCATTCTTCAAGGTACTAGTATTCAAATAAGTAAACATATCCTGATAATGACAGTAAGGGATAGTATAGTGCAGGCACTTAGTAATCTGCAGGACCTGACCCTTATTTCCACATACTTGTAGACACATACCCACGCACTAACACACACACACACACACACACACACACACACACACACACACACACACACACACACACACACACACACACACACACTTAAAAAAAAGGCATAGCAAATGAGAATGGGACCATGGAGCCGAGAGATATTCCAAGTCTAATGGCTGACAAATTCAGCTTCAACTTTACCACCCACCCAGCCCCAGCTACCTCCCAGTAAAAACCATCTAACACAACCTCTCCAACTTTCAATAGGGAGCAAGTCCTAGCTGCACTCTCTAAAGCCAAGAACACATCTTTGATGGGCCTTGATAGTATCCTAGGATACCTCCAAATAGCCTGAAATATGACCTATCAGGGCTAGTGGAGTCACTCTTCAACTATAGCCTCTGAGCAGGCTTTGTGCCATGCAAATGCAGGACTGCAATGGCCATTTCTCTGCACAAGGACAGACCATCAACAGATCCTGAGAACTACAGACCCATTGGTCGTACTAGTCTTGTATGAAAAGCCATGGAAATGATTAACAGTGATACTGGAAACCTTCACTCACTAGACCCCACACAGTTTGGTTTTGTCAAAGGCAGGACATACCTACAAATCCTGGTGGGCTTCATTGAGAAGATCACCAAGGCAATAGACAAGGGCAAAATGGTGCATGCTGCCTAACTAGACCTGGCTGAGGTATTTGATGTAATACCTCACTCAGACCTTGTAAACAAACTCATGGAATTAGACATAAACTCCTATGTAACATGCTGGATAGCCAGCTGCCTCACAGACAGGACTGAAGAAATTAGGGTCATAGGGACCACCTCCACATAGAGACCAGAGACTAGTGGAGTCCCTGAGATCTCTATGCAGGGTCCACTCCTCTTTGGCATCTATTTCTTAGAAGTCAAGTCCAACGTCCAGGTCCTCTGGTTGACCAAGTTTGCAGACAACTGCAAACAGGAAGGTCTAATGCAAACAGATGACTGCTGCCAAATTCATAGCTTAAAACTCAATGCCAAGAAATACATAATAGTACCTTTTGGGAAGTCATACACTCTGGGAAACTACATCATTGATAACACACCCCTAAGAGTATACCAGATGTCAGAGATTTGGGGACACATGTAGATAGTAACCTGACCTTAGACCAACATGTGTCAAAGGTAGTAATAAAGGCATTCTGTATTGATCAACTTGTAAGTAAGGGCATGGCACATTTTTTCAGGGAGGTGATTGTGCCACTGGATTTGGTCCTCATCAGACACATTATTGAGTATAATGCCTCTTTTGATATGTACCTGATCCAACACATGAAATAACTAAAATGTCCATAGAGATTTCTCACAAAAAGAATACATAGTGTAAATAGAATGTTCTATGTAGATCATCAAAAAACTCCTTCTTTATACTTTGTTTTCTACCGACTGCTGAGAGGTGATCTATGTCTGGCATACAGGGCATCCTTGAATCTTGGTCTGGTGGAACTTTTACATATCTGCAGAATGAGCAGTGTTAGAACTACGAGATCTAAAGACCTAAACTTTTCTTATGACATAAATAGGACAGGGATGGGTATGCATCTCAGAGAATTCCCATTCATGAGAAGTAGAGCCCTTTTCTAACCCTATTCAAAACCAACCTGGACCAGTGAATGGGAAATCAAAAATTCACCAAGGTCTTGCACCTATGACTCTGGTGGGCAGAGGCAGCCATTAAATTATGTTTTAGCTAACATGCATCCTTCTGAATAACCACTAAGGCACAAAAACTGAAGAGATACATTTGGGTTGCATGGCTAGGCTTATAAAAACCTTAGTAACCATTAGCCTTGTGTACACTTATGATCATATGAACAGGCATTCCAGTAGGTTCAACATACAGCTGTTACTATTAGGATGAAATTTGCACTTTTATCCACCACTGAAAAAATGCTGTGGTGTTATTTGATATCACCAGTGGGTTACCTTTTTAATATACACTTGCAGTTTGCTTTCTCTTGTCTTTTCAGTACCATACCTCCATGATTATTTTTGTTCTGTCAGGTCTATCCATGTCTGCTTTGATTCTGTTATATTTTAAACCAAGAAAAAATGCTGAAGACTCACAATATGAACCAAATGGCTGCAGGAGAAAAATAGCCCAATCAGTCCAGTACAAAAATTGTGAATGAAAAACTGTTTAATATTAAGTGCTTTTCATCTCCAAATTTACAAAGACTTCATCAGATATCCATTCATCCTAAAAATTCCAGTTTAAATAATTGCTTCCAAAAAGCATGTGACACATTTCAACCAATAGACACTTTCTTAAATCCTACTATCACTAATTCATACAATGTTAAAACCTGGTCTTAAGGTTCCATTATTTAAAGACATATGTTTTATGATTTATAATTAATATAATTTATTAAAAAACACAAAAAATAAACGTTAAAACCATGGTTTTTCATCAGATAGTAGGGGAGGACCAGACCACCTCCTACTGGAAAGATTGAAATTATTGTGGCAATTATGCACAAGTACTTGTCAGTACCCAGGAATTACGAAATTTATTCGATTTTATTTATACTAAAACGTAAGAGTGCAAATAGACACACGTAAAGACATGGTTTTAACATTTATTTTTTGTGCTTTTTAAGAAATTATATTAATTATAAATCATAAAATATATGTCTTTAAATAATGGAACCTTAAGACCAGGTTTTAACATTGTATGAATTAGTGATAGTAGGATGTAAGAACGTGTCTATTGGTTGAAATGTGTCGCATGCTTTTTGGAAGCAATTATTTAAACTGGAATTTTTAGGATGAATAGATATCTGATGAAGTCTTTGTAAATTTGGAGACGAAAAGTGCTTAATATTAAACAGTTTTTCATTCACAATTCTTTTACTGGACTGATTGGGCTATTTTTCTCCTGCAGCCATTTGGTTCGTATTGATTCTGTTATATGCCATGATCTCTTTTCACTCTTTTTTCAGTCTTTTGTCTCCTGCTTTCATTTTGATTGTTTTTAGTTTTGTTTTTAATTTGTTCCTTTTAATAGTAAGAAATTTTCTTTTCAGTTATTTTCAGTTCTGCTTCTGTTTGTCATTAAACCGTCTGGCTATAATGCATTTAAACTCTATTGCCAGCATTATCTTCACTTTTAGTCCTGTCTCCTCCCACCTTCTTCTCACTTCTTTTGTTTCACACATTCAAAATTACCATTAATTTTCACATTCCTTTTAGAAACTGTCTTTACAGCTCTCCATTGCCTTTCTTTCCATATTGAATAAGCCCATTTCCATTCTCAGAACACATGGAACATTTCTGCTCCCTGATTTCCTTACTTCCAGCATGCAATGCCTCTTTTTTCTTCCCTCCTTTTCTGGCTTTTTTGGGTGAAGATACCAACTGTGAAGTAGTTTTATAGTTTGTCTACCTATTTCATGAATTTGTTGCAGTCCCTTTGTTACATTTACTACCTTCTCCCATTTTTCTTTGTTAGTTTATTCCTCATATATCACTTTATAGCTTTGCCTTTTTGTGGCCTGTCATTTCTTCTATGATACAAAATGTACCAATAAAACAAGAAATTTATTCACATCAGAACCAATGTGCTCCTGCAGTAGATTAATATAATTCACTTACTTAAGACATGTACAAGTTTTAAAGAGTTACAGTAAAGAATTAGACATCTTACATGTTGGTAATATACTCCTGTATATTGATTCATATAAATATAAATATAATTTTACATTATTATACCTTTACATATACTTTATAGATAGTTTTGCCTTTAGTATATATATATAATATGTGTATAGACATGACATAGAATGACCCAAAGTATTTATGCCTGTTATTATTCAACTGTATATATTTTTATATATTTTTAGGATAACTGTGTAGTCTAAAATTATTTTTAGGTTTAGATTTTTCATGTGAATGTACAAGTATTTTGAATATTCAATTTATTAATCTATTGTATAAGTGTAAAATAAGCTGACATTATCATGTAGTTAGTATGACTTTTAATAACAGTTCATTATTAGGTATTTGTTATTTTAAAACAGAGAGTTTTTTATTTAATTAAAGTCTTTAAATAGAATGGACTGCAGGAGCACATTGGTTCTGATGAAATGGAATCTGTATCCTGTTATTCTTGGATTGTATTTCTTCTATGATGCCTCTCTCTATTTCTTTGCATTACTTTTCCATGTTTGTATAGCCCATCCTCCCTGCCAGTGCAACCAGGCCTCCTATAGTCCCACAATTCATTTTTTGGCAGGTTGTATTGCTGTGTTTGTTGTCCCAGTGCCTTGAATACCATTATACCATTCTGTGTTCCTTCCACTAAATCCTGTCCTCTCTAATGCTGTGAGTTTTCTGGATTTCCTCATGTTTTTTTCTGTATCCTAACTCTCCAGCCTCCTTCTACCCATACCAGTTCCTCCCAGTTCTCTCTGCATTTCATACTCCCGCATTTTGTCATTGCTATTTCATTTTGTTTTCTACACTTCTTCCATTACTCTGATTTCTTTATCTTTCTGTTATTTTGTCCTTCCTTTCTTATCATCTCTATCCAGCTCATAATATTGTATGTTAGTGCATAAAAGATATCCAGCATTCCCGGTTCCCTTTATCCTCCCCTACCAGATTATCCATCTTCATTCTCACACCTTCTCTGTTGCTCCTAACAACTTCTTTTTAGAAATCATTGGCTCCCTTCTTTCAACTTTGTTATCCCATTCCCATTTCTGGTGTACCCATCTCAGGATTTTTTCTCCCTCTTGTCCATTCAGCTTTTGTTTCTTGAAAAGAAGCTTGCCCCTTTAATCTTGCCTACATTTTCATTCATTGTTTTCTCTTAATGTGATCGGATGTCCACCCAGTGCTACATGTTACTGTGCTGATAAGTTTCTTCTGTGTCCTTCCCTTCCATCCTTTTCCTTAATCATCCCCCTGTCTGTCTCTGCTGGCTGGATGGCATCTTCAGATTCACCTTTCAAGCTAAACCTGCTGTCCGTTGGCTAAAACATACATTAGAACCTGCCATTCCCCACCAGCGTGGTATATCATTTACCAGTATTTGGTTTTCTGCCGTGGTCTGTGGCAGGAGTGTTCTTCCCCCTGTTATGAATTCCAGCCATGCTTATTCCCTTTTACTTTTTCCCTTCTGTCCCATGACTTTCCAGAACTGTCATGTCCTTATCCTCCTCCTTGTTATTCCCATGTATGACTTGTGCATGTCTGTCTTATAAATCTCTAAATGTTCTTCATACTGATCACTGTTGCAGTAGCCTAAGCTATTTGGGTTACGTCCTGTAAAGGATATAACAGCCGGTCAGTTTTCAAAGCTTCTGGGCATCTTCTGTGCACCCACATTTTTAGATAGCTTTGGCCAGCAAGCCCTTCAGAGCTTTCCTGCCAAAGCCACCAGCAGCAGCTGGGGAGACCGTAGAGATTTCTCACTAAGAAAATACAGGGACTCCAAACCATGACTTGCATGGACAGGCTGAAAGCCCTGTCACTTTACGCTATATCTTATAGGTTGTTGACAGGTGACTTGTGCCTGACCTATAGGGAAATCACTGACCCTGCCCTAATGGAAATGCTGCACATCTGCAAGTCAAATGGCACAAGAGTCACTTGCTCTAGGGTTCTCAACCCAGCTTGTGACATTAACGGAACATGCTGGAGAGTCAGATATGACTCCCAGAGGCTGCTGGTTCTCTGGAATAGACTTCCTATTCATGTAAAACAGAGTTATTCACTGACTCTATTCAAATGCAACCTAGATAATTGGATAGGAGAATGCAAATTCACCCCTGGGGTGGCACCCATCTCCCTAACGGACAGGGGTACCCGGTGTTGATCCTAGACCAGCTCTGTTCATAAATTTGTTCTGTGAACTACTCAAAAAAAAGAACAAATGAGGGTACTTGGGATTAACATAGCTAGGCTTGTAAAGGCTCTGTGGTCACTAGCCTAGTAACCTCCTATGAACTTATGAGCACTCCTCAGCAGGCTTTTGAGGATTGATTGTCAGCTAACACTGTTCCACTGCTGGGCAGGTAAGTTGCCTTTGGGGATAAAATCTTCCACTTTATTTTTTATGGCAGGACACATATAATTTCCATAAAATATTTGTAAAATGTATATTTATATTTTATATTTTATTTAGAAAAAAATGTTTTTATTGAATGTCTTATGACTCTTGTTCACTTTTAGTCGAGTGTCACATTTTTTTTCTTTTGTGATAAAAACGTATTAAAGCCTAAAGTACCTTTTTTGTGGAGAAACTGGTGTTGTTTTACTGTTTTGGACTGAAGTAAAAGTTTAAAGTCCTTTTTGTAGTTTGTTATTGGGAAAACATGACTTTTTTACAACTTACCTGTTTTACTGACTATTGCTGCTAAGCTTCACTAGGAAACAGACACCTTTTTTGACTTATCCATGGAACAACCTGCCAGTTCACAGGATCATAGGATCATACTAGATTAATAGGCTATTGACTTTGAGGTAATTTTAAGCCTAGCTGTTTGATCCCAGTGCTATACCATAGAAATGCTAGTCAATACCCAAGATTGCATTTAGTGATGACTGCCCATGTCCAGAAGGGTTGTGGGCTCTATTCCTGGTAAGAAATTACGGTGTCCCATCGACTTGTCCAGGTTTCACAGTGTCATAGAGCTGCACTGTTTCACATGAATTGGAAGCCTGTTCCAAAGATGTGGCAGTCACTGGGCAATACATCTGTCCCTCCAGCATGTTTTATTGAAGTTCTAGGCCATATTTAGGTCCCCAGAATGGTAGTCCCATTTGATTTATGGATATGCAGCAAGTTCATTAGGTTTGGGTCTTGGATTGCTCTGTAAGCCAGGCATAAGTCTCTCCTAAGAAGTCTATAAGATACTAACTGTAGTGACAGGGATTGTAGTTGGTCTGTGTAAGGCACGTGCTGGAGCCCCTTGATCTTCTTTGTTGAAAACCTCTGAGGTCTCATTAATTGCTGTAGGTGCCTAGTACAGTACATGCCAAACTGGGTGCTGCATTCAGTTATGGGGCTGATAAGTGCCAAGTATAGCAGGGTTATAACTTTTTTTTGCTCTCAAGGCAATGCCTTTACTAATCAAGTGTGCTATGTAGAAAGCTTTCCTTACTACAGTAGACACATGTTGGTCGAAGTTAAGGTGGCAGTCAACATATGACCCCAGGTGCCTTACCATTTTATGGCTACGTAGGGTATTGTTGTTGATTTGGTACTGTGAGGGGACATTGTTTGTTTCAAAGGGAATGATGGTGCATTTCTTTGCATTCAGTTTGAGACTGAAACTAATACACCAGTCGATCTGCTTGAGACCCTCCTGGAGTATCCTAACATCAGTTGGGGATTCAGTGATTGCACCTAGTTTGCAGTCGTCTGCAAACTTGGTCAGCCACAACCTCTTAGTTTTGATCTGGATTTCTGAGAAGTATATATCAAACACTAGAGGGCCCAGTACTGGCACCCACTGGTAACAGGTCAGCTGATTGAAGTGGAGTCACCCACTTTGATAGTGCGTGTCCAGTTTATGAGTCAGTTGGCAACCCATCTTACAAAGAAAGGGTTTACATTCAGTTTTCTAAATTTATTGGTAATGACTGAATGTGAGATTGTGTCAAAAGCCTTTGCTAGGTCAAGGTATGCTGTGTGCACAAATTTGCCCTCATCAATGGCCTTGGTCACATTTTCAAAGAAATCCACAGCACCCATGACACATAGTAACACCAGTGTCTCACCCACCAAGCCAGTAAGGCATAGCACTCAAAAAACTAATTTTCCTGTCATTGGAAACTCAATAGTGAGACACAGGGATGTCCCACTCACCAGGTTGGACAAGGATAAAGTCATGGTCAGCTGTCTGTCTGGTGCTAGAATTCATCAGATCATCCATGCACTCAGGTCTCTCAGCAAAAAGTACCATTATGACTCTGTCATAGTTCATGTTGGTGTGAGTGACCTGAAATGTACCTCACTGGACTATATGAAGAGAGACATGGTAGAGCTCTCTTAGTATGTGTCCCTGGCAGGTATGTCCCTAACGTTGAGCAGCATACTACCCTCACCTAGAATGATGCCACAGTATAAACAAAAAATGATTGAGTTCAATGATTTCCTCAGTTTTATGTGTCATGCAAAGGGGATGCAGTTTCTGTCAGCTTGGAAAGCCATGGTCGACAGACCTTGCTACTTTGCCAGAGATGGTTTGCACCTGGCACTTTTAGGCTTTTGGCTACTGGCAAAGGCTCTTGCCTCCCCCATAGTGCCTTTTTAGACAACTTTTCTTTGAGTCTATAAATTCCGTCTGTTTGTTCAGCTCTTGGCTCATTTCTACAGAACTCAAATGCTTGGTATCCATGCTTTTGTTCTTAGAGTGTTTAGCTTGCATATGGTGCTATCCAGGATAAGATAAGAATTTCAATTTGAACTATTGTATTTTTCTACATTTCATCACTGTAAAGTGTATTTGCTTTTCCTTTGCCTAGGTGCTAGTGTGATTTGAAATCACCTTAAAGTATGTGTTCCTCATTGCTGGCTTGTCTGCCTTAGAATCACTTTGCAATTACTTGTTGTAGCTGGTTGATTTGTTTCTGGTACCCTTTCCTGTTTGGTTAATTAAAGTGTGATTTTACATTTAAAAAAGACTGGGACTGCAATTCTAGTGACAGTGGAAAGGTAGTGTGGACTGTCTGAGTTAGGAACCTTACAGGGAAGCTTAAAATGAGATCATTTCATTTCCCAGAGGGCGTTTTAATTTGTATATTCACTTTTCTTTGAGTCTATAAATTCCACTGCTTATTACACAGTGGTGTTTAGCAGTGCCTTGAATAGATGCAGGCAACTTAGAAACTAAATTTTCTCTATAAAATTTCCCCTGTAATTTTACCCAGTACACAGTTATGGAAAAATTAATTTGTTTGCATGTTGTACACCACTGCTGCATGACTTCAATCATACCTAGGCTTGTTGTAGTTTCTGTACTTACAGTGCTCAAGATTTAAACTTTGCTTGCAAGATAAATAGGACATGTTGGAGAAAAAGGTATGTGTCTCAGAGAATTCCCTTTCTCTGGAATAGGCTTCTAATCTATGTGAAGCAGATGTGTTCACTAACAGTATTCAAGAGAAATCTGGACCCGTGGATGGGAAATTAGAAATACCCCCTGGGTCTAGCACCTATGCCACTAATGGATAGAGGCAGCCTGTAAATCATACTTGAGTTTACATATACCCCTTAAAATTAACCTTTAAGGCATATAAACTTGCAGGATGCTTTTGGGATGCTTGGCTAGGCTTATAACGGCTTCAGATTTCATATGCATTGTAGGCACATAAGAACCTATGAAGACTACATGAATAATAGTACTGATGGAGTTTAGAGTCAGCTGTACTGCATACCAAGGCTGTCTACAGTCAAATCTGCTTCAAAGGTGCACTAGCCAAGGTGAGTACATTTTTCTAGATTTAATTTCTCCAAACTTTTTGGGTTTCTAATACCATGACAGGAATCAATCCCATTCCTAAGTCAAAGTAGGATTAAAGTTTGTGAAATTAGTATTGTTTCAATCTTTGATGTTAGCCAAAAGTGCTCTTCTCAGCACCTGTGCTGTGCCCAGACTTGACTTCTGCAATTCATATGGATTTACATGCATTGGTAGCATATCTAACTATTACTGTAAATTATTTTTTATGAGACCCGCTGCTCCTTTTACTATTCAAACTGTCTGGGTATCCTTCTTCCACATTGTCCTCATTTCTCCCTGCAAATCATGGTATTTTTTGACTTTGAGTTTCTCTGTATATAAGACACTGTAATCACTGGGTGTATCAATTTCAATGATCAATACTACGTCTTTTCATGGACTATTATATCTGGTTTTCTTGAATTTATTTTCTGGACTGTTACTAATGGGTGATCCCATGTGATGTAAACTTTTTTATCATGTGTCTTATGCACCCAGCTATCTTTTTTTAATCTCCTTATGCTCATGGTATATGTTATATAATTGGCTCAGTGGTGCAGCGGCAGCGTTGTTGCCTCACAACAAGAGGTTCTGCAGTTCGATTCTCAGCTGGAGTGCCTTCTGTGTGGAATCTGCATGTCCTCCCCGCATTTGTGTGGGTTTTCTCCCATGTTACAAAGACATGCATCTGGAGCATTTCTCCCTGGGCCTCCGCTGAAAATTGGCTTTGTTGCAAGTCAGACTATCCCAGTAAACAAATAAATAAATAAAATACAGTCTGTATATCAGTGTCGTCTTGGTGAGATTTTATGAAAGACAGGGTCCACCTCGTGAGTATACACACCAAGACTTAAGGATTAATTCAGTTTCAACAATACTACTGACCTTTGCTTGCTAACTTCTCACCTCTCCATTCAGAGAGTTAATGTCATGTGGTGAGCTGTTGTGGGATCGTCTCAGGTCTCTAATCATTTGCAGGTAGGAATTAACTAAGGTTTTGTTCTTGTCCACTGTATTCTTTTTTAACTACACAAGTGGCTTCTTGAAGCAATATAATAAGGCAGAAGTCTCTTAGTTTATGGATGACAGTTCCTCTTTTATTAGAGAACTACTTAAACAATTGTAAGAATTTCCTTTCAAGAAATCCTACAATCTGTGTAATTGTGGCAATTGTCTCTGCCTGTACAAATCTTCAGAGTGATGCAGTCAAAGTCATATCCATACTTTCTGTCTTTGTCAAATAGAAGCCTGATGGATTCTTGTTCTTTTTTCATCAGAAATGTTAAAGTATCTATCTAGGTTTTCATGTAGATTGGCAGACCTCCTTCTCAAAGCAAGGTGTATGGACTTTTGAGAAAATTTGATGAAATGTTCAAACCTTCAGTAGAAGATGCAGATCTTGCAGTTGCCAAGACCCAGACCCTCCTCTTTTAATGTATAAACGCATTGTATTTACTTTTAGAATCAACACTGAATCATATTTCACTGTACAACGAAATTGCAAGGTTTGTGGCCTCATAATATGACTTTGAGTACCACTGCAAAAGCCTCCGTATGCCTGATCTCTTCCACAGAATTTCATAGGTTCACAAGTGTATACTGGGCTACTGATCACTAGGGCCTGTATAAGCCTAGCCGTGCAAGCCAAATGTGACCGACAATTGTAGTTTATATAGGGGTGATTTGCTGACTGCCTCGGTCTATCAGAGGCATAGGTGTCAGACAAGGGGTGAATTTCTAATTACCCATCCATTGGACCAAGTTGCACTTAAATAGGGTTAGGGAGGAGCTCTGCTTCACATGGAAGGAGTGCCTGTTCCAGAAAATGGGAAATCTGTAATAAACATGTTTTTCAAATGTGTCGTATTAATGTTGCAAGCAAAATGTAGATGTTTGGATCTACAAGTTCTGATGCTGTTTGTTCTATGGATGTGCAAAAGGTTATCAAAACAGAGTCTGGGGATACCTTGTACATCAAAGATCAACTCTCAGAAGTATGTATGATACTGAGTAGAGACAGAGCCTTGTGGCGATCAGCATAGGACATTGTGTTTACTCCCTATGTTCTTTGTATATGGGACCTTTGTGGATGTTATAGCTGCTGCATGGTTTTAGTCAGGTAGATACCAAAGGGAGCATTATACTCTATGATGGGTCTGAAGAGGGCTGAGTACAGTGGTACAATGACCTCTTTAGACCTAGATACCATACCCTTATTTAAAAGTTGCGTAACACAGAAGGATTTTTTACCACCTTCGACACATGTTGGTGTAAGTCTAGGTTACTGTCTACATGAGGTTCCAGATCCATGATTAGTGAATCAACTTTTAGCTGTGTTTTATTGATGATGTAGTTACATGGGTGGTTGACTTCCCAAAAGGTACTATAATGCATTTCTTTGTATTAAGTTTTAAACCATGGCTTTTCCATCAAGCTTTTGACTGTGTTAGGTCTTCTTGCAGGTAATGAATGTAGTATCTTCTAACATTTTTACTCAGCTCTCATATCACATTTTTGTCATACATTTAATGCAGCTGTTATGCACAGGCCAGTTATACACCTTTCATGGCATCCTGAAGTATAGAGCTTAACATTAGTCTTATCTGTCAAAGTGTTTGTACTTGTCTGCCAACAAGGCTTTTCATGTTCTACTGACCATACCTCTCAACCTCTTAGTGCAAGAAGTTTGTACAAAGCTTAAAATATTGTGGCAGACAAAGGCAGTGAAATATGGACAGATTTACATATTGTTCATATAAACTTAGAAAGTTGCTAGAATAATAGGATTTATGTTAGCATGCATTTTCTGAACAATATTGAGTCTGAAACTCAAATTTAGTGACATTATTCAGTGACTTCAATCCTCAGTGATTTGCCAGAAAAACACAATTTTTATTAGGAATAAAACCAAAAACATGAGGCAAAAATGTGGACAAGCTGCAAAAATCTGGACAGTTGAGAGGTATGCTGCTGAGTAACCAAACAAAATAAAGTGCTCTCTCCTTCAGTTTTCATGGCACACTCTCAAACACTACATACTGTTCTCTGCATCTTTAGTTTTTGTTCATAGAAGCAACAGCCATATTTATCCCTGCATAATAATTTCCTTATAATGTATTCCGTAATTATCAAAAGACTTTCCTATTTGAATGTCAGTTACACACACATATATATGTGTGTGTGTATGTATATATATATATATATATATATATATATATATATATATATATATATATATATATATATATATATATATATATGGGATCCAGACACATGCTCGACTAGCATATGTCCGAATCACAAAACATCAAACACACATACACAAAAGCGCTTAACATCAACAAGCGCTTCCGTGTATGTGTGCCTGTTTTGTAGATCGGACTACAGTGTGGGTAAGGGAAAATTCCCTTTTCCCCACTGTAGTGCGATTTCAGAGTGAGAATAATAAAGTAGGGAGGGGTGTGGGGGGTGCAGGGAAACATAGATTTTTTTTTTTTTTGAACTACACATACACGGCAGTGCTTTTCGATGTTAAGAGCTTTCGTGTATGTGTGTTCGATATTTTGTGATTCGGACATATACTGATCGAGCATGTGTCCTAGACCCATATATATATATATATATATATATATATATATATATATATATATACATATATACATATATTATATATATATATATATATATATATGGATCTACCTTAGTAGATCGACATGTTAAAAGAGCGAACACGAATTAACCGACGCCAGAAGATCGCAAGTCACTTCACCGACGCCAGAAGATCGACAGTGCACAAACACGACATCGCACACACCCGACACATCATACCAACAAACAAACCAAATCCCCTATCCAAAACCCACACACACAACACAAGCACACCAAAATCCTTACAAACGAACACTAACCCATACATACACAACTATCTACAACCCTAACCCAAACCCTTACCCTAAGGTCCGTCACTATCGCACACTCACCTAACCCGCGCCCTAACCCTAACTCACTTATCCCACCCCTACCCCTACAGACCACCAACATCGCACACTTACCTTACTCGCACCCTTACCTAACCCGCCTCTAACCCTAACTCACGTATCCCACCCCTACCCCTACAGACCACCAACATCGCACACTTACCTTACTCGCACCCTATCGTCCATCACTGCCGCATACTTACACATCCTTTCCCCATCGCAGTGTTCTCCGCGTCGGTGTCTTCCTCCGTCGGTCTTCTGCCTTGTCGATCTTCTGGCGTCGGTGAAGTGACTTGCGATCTTCTGGCGTTGGTTAATTCGTGTTCGCTTTTTAACATGTCGATCTACTAAGGTAGATCCATATATATGTATACATACACACCCACACAAAATTTTGATGTTTGATGTAATATATATGTAATTCATTGTATTCCATTATTAAAAAATATTTACCTTCTCTATGATTTTTCCTTTTCCCTTTATTGTGGACTTACCAGGCATAATGCATATTTAATTCATTGTAGTCTACTACAGTAGTGTGTTGGCACTGATTTACTTCCCTGCTACATTCATTGAGTTGCTCTATTGTCTTTACCTGCTGTTAAGAAAATTGAATATGGCATCACGGAATAAACACATGCTTAGAGTGAATGATTGCCATGTCTGTATACTATTGTGCAAAGGTCAGTAAGTAAGGTTGAGTTCTCTACCCATTTGTTAATATTATATGTTATATGTAGCTGACTGTATCCAGTCTTACCTGTATATTGTTTTTTAAACTATGTGGGCATAAAAATATGTATTTATCTGTATATGGCTATAGTTCACTTGACTGACACTACTTTTGTTTGAAGCAAGTAGACTGAAATCGATTTTGTGTGAATTTTTTTTTTTCATGGGCAACTTTTGGATCGTTCAACAAAGTAAGTGTCTGGGGTGAGGGTTTGTGCGTGAGGTGTGTGTTTTAGGGTTAGGGTAAGGTTTGGTAAGGAAATTGATTCAGTATGGGTGTTTGTGTGTGTTGTGAATTTCTGAGCTGTCTTATGTAGTAGTAGTAGTGTTACATAAAGGTCTTCTTTAAAAGTAAGCTGCATGGTTAGAGGCAGGGACAGTGTAAAGGTTATCATAAGTTACTATGGTGGCCATATTGAGAAAAGTAGAAAACGCTATTATTTTCCTCAGTACACAGCTGTAAACATATACGACAAGTCCATCCTAATTATACCATACTGTGAAATTCCATCGTTTACAAAATAAACTATATAGAATATATCCAAAAGTTTCCTTTGCAGTCTCCTTCACAGCAAATGCTGGCAAAGTCAAAATGTATACATTAGGAATGCAATGCCTTATTAACAGCATAATTTAAAAGTAAAAGAACAGGATTTACTTCATAAAACAAACCGTGCATGAAAGCTTCACTTCAAAATTAATTGTTCTGCTTCTGATGATTTCTCTTACAGTCAGACTTCCTGAAATGTTTAACTTTCAGTATAACATATAATGTGGATATACAGTATATATTTCTATACAGCTCCTATGATTCCTTGTAATTGAGGATTTATTTGTTGGATTAAATTATGCTGTATTTCTTTGTCATTTCAGTATTGTTAACTTCTCTGTTATGGGTGACATTAGCCTAGGTCTCCTCTGTAGAATGGCTGTAGACCTACTGGTACAACCTAGCTAACAAAGTAAAAATAAGTTAAGATAGTAGAGCCTTATAACTACTACTCTTGCTGATTTTTCTACAAGGATTTTCTCTTACAAACATATGGTATGATGTCCTTTTATTATTAAGGACAGCATTTAAAAGATAGAACAATCTCATTTAAAACTGTAATAATCTTAACCATTGAAAGAAAACTGAAACATCTGTTAATCATTTGTTGCGCCCACCTAATTTATTTTTTTCCTTTTGAAGAACAATCCCTCTTTTTTAATAATTTAGTTTGTTAACATCATTACAAAAACATTCACTCAAATGAAATGTGTTTTCCAGTTGCTAAAACCTTTCACTTGTGTTTTCTGCTGTCATATTTTTAGCTCCAGGTTCGGTATTAGCATATCCATGTATTTCACCAGTGAAAAGCAACAAGATTTCCTTGAAATGGACCTGTCCAAATGGTCTTAAGGATCATTTTGTTATAAATGTCACAGACCCAAGATCAATTGTAATGAGCATCAATAAAAATGTAACCTGTTCTGCTGGCACACAACAGACGGAAGATATAACAGGACTACTCTACAGCACGACGTACTCTGTTATCATCAGTACTGTGTCATGTAGCACCAACAGTGCTTCCCTAACTTGTAACACGAGTATCACAGGTAAGTCTGCACCATATTAACTGTAGTAATTGTGCATAATTCTGCTTTTGCAGCATCTGCATCATATTCAGACAACTGTGGATAAAGTGTGCCTTGTTTAAAGCTGTGCACTAAAGTATTAAATAATATATTAAATCAGTTGCACAGCAGAACACATCATCTCAGAATTGTCTTTTATCATATTAAGTGTATGTGATTCAATATAGTTGTTTAAGGGGGTGCAGTTGGTTTGTTGGTACTCGTTTCTATGACACTACTGGACTACAGTTTGGATTGAGCAACAGGGCATTTGCTCAAACCTGTGTTTGTGTGACATGTAGATGGTCAACAACGGTAAGTGCTGGGGCTGTGAGTTTGTGTGTGTTTCAGGGCTAGGTAGGGGGATAGATTTTGACTGTGTGATTGTGTGTTTAGTGTTAAGATTAGATTAGAAAAGAGATTTAGTGTGTGTTTGTGTGTGTGTGTGTGTGTGTGTGTGTGTGTATGTGTGTGTGTGTGGGCATGTGTGGGGGGGGGGCGAGTGTCTGAGTTGTCTTGTGTAGCGGTAGTGTTATGGGTAGAGTTTTTTTTACATTAAGATGCACTTTAGTATTAGGAGCAGGGACACAGGGAGCAGGGACTTAGACCTTGCCTGTGATGTGGATGGCACCTGCTAGAGAGATGGGTATGTGTTGTGGGGACTGCCCCATCTGTGGAGCGGGCTCCCCATCCATGTGAGGCAGAGTTCCTCCCTGATCCAATTCGGGTGCGACTTGGGCAGTTGGATGGAGGCCGGAGGTTCATCCCTGGTTTGGCACCTATGCCTTTGATGCAGGCAGGTGGCCTTTGGATGGTTCATCTCCCAGGCCAATGCTTGCGCTTGACAGGGGTGTCAGGGCTCGTTGGGGATTTGGGATGCATGGCTAGGCTTGGAGGGGCCCTTGTGGTCTTTAGCCTATTAAACAGCTATGAACCTATGTTGCAGTAGCCTTTATGCTATATGTGTTGTGTCTTGCCCAACAGATAACAATTGGCCAACTTCCAAAAGATCTGACTCCCTCCCATATCTTCCCTCTGAGTGCTGAATTTGAAAGTCATAGGTGGGTAAATCAGCAGTCAGAATGAAAAGATTTCAGTACTTTCTTGCCAGTTCATGAAGAAGCAGCTCCAAGGCTTCATAAGAGCAGCAGCTAGCCTCCAGCTTCATTTTGGCAGATAGATCCCCTTTGGGGAACCCTTCCACACAGAAATTTAGTCTTTATTTTTATAGAAACAAAAGATATTGCTGTTTATTTTTATATTGCCTTTTAGTGAGACGCCCTTTAAGAAACTTGCTATATTTTTAATATTGTGAGTTTTCTCTCTGAGATTGCAGTTTTTAGCTTCAACTAGTTTGTGTGCTATTTTTCTGTTTGACTGTACTACTTATGTTCTGCCATTTATGTAGTGCTTTTGTTCACTCTGTGACAACTTAACTTACCATTTTTTTTTGTCCATCTGAATTGTTTACAGAGGGGCTTCAGAAGGAATTTCATATACGTCTTGTGCATTATATCATTTTGGGGGCACTGTATTTGAGTGAAAGTGGAAGTTTGCCGTTTGTGTTCACTATTTAAAAGCTTACCTTCCATCTGGTGCATTTCAGTGAGACTCACCATATAAGAAGCATCCTCCTCATTTTCAGCATGGGTACTTAACTTACTCCTGCCGATTTGACTTAGATAGTTCCTAGAAAAGAAAAAAAAACTTAACAAGGAGCCATTGCTGGCTCTGCAGGATTAGGCTTCATCTCAGCTGATGGTAGGTGACTCTGCAGTGGCCAGCTCGATCGCTTACATCTCTGGTTTGTTTGAGGCACCATGAACCATGGGTCAGCCTCATCTTCTGTGGCTCTTCCAATGTCTGAACCAGGCATGGAAGAACCATCTTTCCCAGGCCATGGAGGCACTCCACAGATGATGCTCAATGTGGCAAGGGTAAGAGACTTCTTGATGGGATAGAAGTACCTTCTGCAAGCCATTCATCAGGAATATTATAAAAAAAAAAAAAAAAAAAAAAGTTAAACATTACTCAACAGATGGCATGGCAGAAAAGATAATTGTCTTATTCAGCCATGAAAATTTTACAGCCAATCCTTGCACTCAGAATTCAGTGTCTGTAAATCAGGTCAGTAGAAACATTCCTGAGGAAGACATGTTAGAGGATTTTAACATAGACAGTGACAGCGCTTTTTCTCCTGCAGATTTTCAAGCCCATATCTGTGATTCTTAGGAAATGTGGTCCTCATGACCTTCTTTAAAGGGATTTTCCTTTTCTCAAACTATTGCCAAGATGAATGAGGTGTATTTATGGGAACCAATGAATGTTCCTCCTGAACTGAGGAGATATGCTACATTCGATGTCTATTCTTCCATTAGTGCCAGCTTTGAAGAATGTATCTAATGCTGCCTGCAACAAGCATAATTCACAACCTTCAGTCCCCAAAAGAGCAGATAGGCTTTATAACAATTTTCAAACTAACAAGCACTTATTTTCTCACCTTAGATCTACATCTTTGCTTGAGGGAAATAGGCTCTTGGTGTCCCCACTCCTACTCTTGTGGAGATGGTGGGGAATATTTTGGACAGATTAGGCTAAATAAATATTTTTCTTTGACTTTGGTATGTAAAATTGTTGACTATCCATCTTAAAAGTTTAAAAAAGAAAAACTGTTTATTTAATAATATTTCCCTGTTCAGGAAAGTCATTTTAAAGATAGGAGTTTGTGCTTTAACAGAGTAACAAGAGAATATGTTATAGTTTTAAATAAGAGCACATTTTTTTTTCTTTGAGTTCAAAAGTTGTTCAAAATAATTGAAAAAAAAATTTCTGTGGAAAAAATGTGTTTATTTTACTTTTCGGGGATTGGTACATGTAAAGTGCTTTTAATGTATTTTTGTGTGAAACAAACTTACTTGTAAAGACTTTATTTTTACAGGGTTTTGCTGCTTATCTTCCCTGGGAAAGAGGCACAATTTTTGGCTTGACTGTGGAGCAAGCTACCAGTCTCAACATTGGTCCTTCTTCCACCATCAAAAAGAAAAAGTTAAGTAATCAACCTTTGCCACCACAGCAGTCTAGCCATTTGCCTCAGACACAAGTGGGGTGACTCTGCTTTGGCCATTATCTGTTCCTCTGACCACTCACCTTTTACCCCAGATACCTCTGGTGTTGTACCTACAGCCAGTATGGATTAGGGGTAGCTATGTCCTCTGCAGCTGTTGAGGCTCCCTCATGGACTTGGGAGAGCCACTTTTGTCAGACGTGGGAGATGGAACAGGGAAGGCATCTCTGTTTTATCAGAATGTTGTGCTCATCCATGGGGAAGCTGCTGCTCTCATTACCAACATGGTTGGCCTCGTTTTTCCTGTCAAAAAGAAACAGAAAACTAAACATGGGTGTACTCCTCAAATTTCCTTACACAGGTGTAGTTTGCTGGTTTCTGGATCAGGGTTTAATTTGGGTTGTTAATTCTTCTTATAAGGTAGTTTCTGGTAAAAGAAAGAGAGAGATAACTATTTTCTGGAAGAGATACAATATTCTGATCTGGCCAAAAAGATGAAGGGACAGATGCAAGGTTTCTCCTCAGATTTTTGATTCAAACTAAGAGGAAAGCTCAGTTTCTGATTATACCTGTGGGAGTTTTTCTTTCTCTGAGACTGTTTATGCATTTTGACAGGGTTTTCAGTGGGAGAACACTGAGGTGTCTCATTCCTTCAGAAAATACTGTGGTCTTTTACAGAAGAAATTTCCAGAACCTCTACCCATTCTACCAATTCTGTCAGCTTTGAAGGACGTGTATGTCACTGCCTGTAATTTCCTGATGGTCAGCCTACTGCCCCTAAACAAGGCAGATAGAATGATACATTTCCTCAATATTTTAAGATTTATACAAACCTGAACCAGCAGCTTTACCTATAAGCTTTCTACTAATGAATAGTTAAGTAATTCCAATCCTGTTCTTCCTGATAAGGATGGGAAAATCATTCATAAGTATGGGGGAAAAGTGTGTGCTTCTGCAACTTTGAATTTCAGAATTTATAATTGTCTCTCTTGTACGTTAAAATGTATTCTGACTAATTATGAAAATATGAGAGGTGTTTTGTATGCAGTTTCTTTTTGTGAGGCAAACTCTTCTTTAAATAATTGAGATTACTCTGTTGTACAGATCACTACTCATTGCTTACAATGTGTGTACTTCCTCCAGGGCTATGGCCACTGGTACTGTTTTGAGGAAGTTTGACTGGCTGCTTTCTGAGAGCCTCTCAGACTGTGTTAAAAATGAGATTTTAAATCTGCCTTTGGATAAAGATATAGTTTCTGGTTCCTCTGTTGCAGAGGTAATAAAATGTTTGATGAAAGGGGTAGGTTGATACAGGGAATATCAAAGATTTTTCAGCCCTTCTTTTCCAAATGTTCGAATGGATTTTTTATATTATCGTCCAATTTTGGCAAAAAAAATAAACAGTCACAACAAAATGCAGTTTAGCAGACATTTAAGAAGAAATGACAATGGGATTCCAAAAAGAATTCAGGAACCTACCAAAAAACATGGGTAGTCCAACAATCAGAATGACTATTCAAGGGACCTTGTTTCATCTTTCCACCCTGGCAATCCTTTTCACTTGCAGAAAGTTTGAATCACCACTTTTCTCTTTGACAACAGATAGTTTCAGATAAATGGATTCTGAAGATCATTCACCAAAGTTATAGATGGCAGTGGGAAGAAAATCCTCCATTTCAGGATGAATACCTCACCCAGAAGACCAGACTCTCTTATTTGCACCTGTCCTCCATTGCATGCTGTCTCAGAGAGTGATATAACCAATTCCCTCTACCCAGTTGGGGAAAGGTTTTTATTCAAGGATGTTTCTAGAGACAAAGAAAGAAAATAATTGGAGACTAATGTTGGGTCTATCTTTCCTAATCCCATTTGTGATAGTGCCCAGGTTCAAAACGATGTCACTTCACAATATGTTATCTCTTCTTCCTCATTCACGTTTTGTGGTAATGCAGGATTTAAAAGATGCTTATCATCGTACCCCTCTTCATCCAGACTTTAGTTGTTTGTGTGTCTGGATCACATAATCTGTTCTCCATCTGACCATTTGGACTATCCACTGTACCAAGGGTGTTCACAAAGTTTCTATTTCCAGTTATAGCTCATTGTAGGCTACAGGGTATACATATTTCTCCTTATTTAGATGCCTTGTTTATCTTTGCAGAGTCCTTTGCAAAGCATCAGGAATCTCTCAGTTGGGTGAAAGCTTGCTTACACAAGATGGGATTCCAAGAGAGCATTCAAAAGTCTTTTTTGACTTCTTCACACAGTATTATGTTTCTGGAGTGCCAGGTCGATACATCAGTTCTAAGACCTTTTCTTCTGCATGAAAGAAATAGATCTATATCTAGGTCTATTTCTAAGGTTTTCAATTCAGACCCTAACCACTGGGAGGGAACACCTCTGAATTTTGGGTCTCATGGCATCTGTGATTCCTATCATACCCTTAACACAACTCCACAGGAAAATGCTACAATGTTATCTGAAATCCCTTTGGTTCAGCACCAACATCCTTTGCCTTTTCATATCCCAGTGCTGGCATTTGTCAGAAAAGAAATCACTTGGAGGAGACAGCAAACCCCTTCTCCCCCCTGCTCCAAAGCAGTCAGTCAGCACAGATGCCTTGGACTTTGCTTGGGAAGCTGTTTTATGAGGGAAAAAGTGCATGGCATGTGGGGCACAAAGGACAGACACAAGCATGTAAATGTAAAAGAAATGCTTGCCTCTTCAAGTTGTTACAGAAGGTACATCAGCAAGTAAGGGGAAACTAGATAGTAACCCCTTTGCAGACCAGCCATGTTATCTTGAAATATATCTTAATGGCACATTCTCACTTTACAGGCATCCTACATTTTATCAGAGCAAAACTGTGTGCCACACAAGCTGAGCAGGAAATGGTTAGGCCTTCACCAATGTAAACCAGATTAGGGAGTCTTCCAAGATTTAATCCTTCTCTGGGGAGTTCCTAAAGTACACCTATTTGCCTCCTCTCTGAAAATCAGTTGGCAAGATTCTTCTCCAGGACTGCATGCAAGAAGGCTTGGGAAACAAATGCATTTTCTTTTCCTTGGACAGGAAAGTTCTTATATGTTTTTCCACCCTTTCCACTGATGTCCAGAGGACTTCTGAAGATTCAAAAGGATTCTTCCAAGGTGATTATGGTGACTGGCTTCTGGCCCAGAAAACAATGGTTTTACCTTCTTTTGGAAATGACCTGGGGCAATTACCACAAGCTTCCTCACAGAATGGATCTTTTCACACATGGGGTATTTGATATACCCTGATTCCAGTTAATTGATTGCCTGAATGATATGGTCTTAATTCCCTCTAGGCACCTGTTTACTGTCAAATGTGTAGCAGATACTAATGGAGGCAAGAAAGCCTACTACTAATAAATTATATATTGGCAAATGGAAAAGGTTTTTTAGTTGGTGCCAACAATATAACCTGCACTCATTCAGGGCTAGCTGTCCTCTGGTTTTAAAATAGTTTTGTGAATTACTATTCTATGGCCTTTCTTACTCCTCCATCAAGGTTCTGTTTTCGATCTTTTGGCTTGTCTGCTCATAGATCCTCCTTATTCAGTGCCTCCAAAAAAAACTGGTGGCCCCTTCCTGAGATCTTAGTTTTGTGTTAGTGAAGCTAATGCACCTTTTGAACCAGCTAATCTGTCTGGATTCAGGTTCATAACATGACAAATCGTTTTAGTGATTGTTCTGACCTCTGCATGAAGAGTATGTGAGTTGCAAGCTCTTATAGTGACTTAACCCTATTTTATTTTCACAGAAACAATGTTTCTTTGAGAACTGATCCTTTTATGCTTAATGTGATATTCAAGTTACTTTAAGCCAAGCTATCCATCTCCCCATATACCTTCCTGAACCGAAAAACGATGGAAAATGGATACTGTATACTTTGGATGCCCATAGCCAACTTAGGTAGTATCTTGACAGAACTAAATCTCTTAGATATTCAGATCAGTTGTTCATTTTTCTGAGAAGGTAAGAAGAAGGGGCAGCCTGTGTCAGAATAGACTATTTTCAAATAATTGTCTCAGACATTTACATTTTGTTATACTCAACACAACAAAGCTATTCCAGGCAGGGTCAGTTCCCACTCTACCAGACCCTTGGCGTTCTCTATGACTTTTTGGAAAGGGTTAGATTCTAAAAGGAGTAACTTGGTTTTCTGTACATATACGTAAAGGCATTGCAGGCCTGATTCTTTCTCTGGCTCCTGCTAGAAACATTGTCCCATGGCTCCTAGACCCTTTCCCTTCCACCTCCTAAATATAGTATACTAGGATAATTCACCCTTATAGCTAAGGCTACTGCAGCAGCGATTGATATAATGAACATAGTACAGTTGTTAAATAAACTGACCATAACAGTAGATGTTTGAATGATCACTACTACATTAACTGCCTCTCCCTCTATCCCCCTTTTTTTTGCTCTGTTATTTTCCAGGGTGTGGGTATTTGCATTTTGTAATTCCTAACACTGACCTTTTAGGGCTCAGCTTCCCTCTTCCTTTTGGCATGAAAGCTCTGAGGGGCTTGGCACCCAAACCTTTATTTTTGATTAACTCAGCTTGAGCTGACTGATAGTTTTGGGGCATGGACGGTGCCCTGAAGCTTTAAAATCGGGTGAGCTGTTATATCCTTAGCAGGATATAACCCTTATAGCTAAGGCTAGTGTAGCAGTGATCATTTGAACATCTAGTGTTATTGTACGTTTACTTACACAACTGAACTTTACCTACTTTATTGTCTTAAATTGTATATATGCAGGCATTGAATATCCCCCAGTAAGGATGGACTTAGTGAACATGTGGCATTTTTATTCAGTAATGTTTATGCTAAACACATTATACCATTTTCATGTGCATTAGTATACAAATTACATAAATCTTGTAATTACAACATGCTTATTCTGCATTCTACACATTGCTTGTCTAGGTGACATTTTAAAGTCTATAATCTGGATAGTACATTGCACTTATTCTAATGCAGTAAATTTCTCTTTCATTTAGGAGTATTGTCTTGTATCATACACAATTTTTTTTTGTTAACTTTATTGGGACTTATCATTTTGCTTTACTCATCTTTTTTGAACATCATTATGAAGTGTACTGCTGTGGTTTATTGTACGGGAAATTGTAGTCATCAGAGGCAGCACAACATTCAGAATATTCTTTATGTAGTTGTGTTTCCTTACATCTTGTCATCCTAAAGGTATGCATAGCACAGAAAGCCAAACACATATCATCTGAGAAGCCACTGCAGTTCACACTGAGGTATAAAAGCAGTAACAGAAATAGCATCCTGCAGGAAATAATGACAGATGAAATAAACTAAACAATAAAAAGAAATATTTTTAAAACATGCAAGTAAATATTAGGGACTAAGTGAAGCAAGATTAATAACCAAGCTGTGTATTATTGCATCTGTGCATTCATGGAGTCAGAATATTTAAGTAAGGGGATGTTGAGGAAACATCCTCCATATAAAAAGATGCAGTGAGGCTTGCTCACATAGGATCACAGGAAGTTACTAGGTTAATGGCCCTGGGGCCCTTACAAGCCTAACCAAGTTCTACTATTATTTCCATGATCAGCACCAAATGTCCCTGTCCAAGAGGGATGCAGGTGGAACCCCCCTGGGTGAATTTATGGTTACCCATCTAGTCATTTAGACTGTGTTTGAAGAGGGCCAATGAGGTGCTCTGTGTGACATGAAGTGGGAGTCCATTTGAAAGGTGTGGTAACCTCTGGGAGATAACTCTGTCCCTCCAGCGGGTTCTATTAATGTCACATACCAAGTTAAGGTCTTTAGAGCGAGTAACCTGTATACCATTTAACATATGGATATGTAGCATTTCCAATAAAGCAGGGTCAGAGATTGCCTTATATGCAAGGCATAGATCACCTCTGACTAGTTTGTATGAAACAGAATAAAGTGACAGTGATTTCAGACAATCTGCATAGGACAGATGCTGAAAACCTTGAATTTTCCTTGTGAGGAAGGTTTGTGGTCTCTCCAGTTGCTGCAGGTACTTGGAAAGGTACATACCAAAAGGGGGCATTGTACTCAATTATTGGCAAGATGAGGGAAGAGTACAGAAAGGTTATAACTTCTCTTTTTTTTCTGGATTCAATGTCCTTACTTATGAGATGAGCAATATAGAATGCCCTTTTTACCTATGTGGCGACATGGTGATCAAAGGTATGATTGCTGTCAACCTGTGTGCCAGGTCTCTCACCACTGAGTGCATATGTACGGTGTTATTATTGATGTGGTAGTTGGCGGGAATATCGTACTTACCGAAAGGGATGGCAATACATTTTTTGCATTGAGTTTAAGGACATGACTTTGGCACCAATCATTTGTTTGTGTAAGACTCCTTGTAGGATGTTAAGATTGTTTGGAGATTCTATGACCACTCCTAGTTTGCAGTCATCAGCAAACTTTGTCAGCCACAGACCTTTAGTTTTAGCTTGTACTTCAGAGAAATTGATTCCAAACAGTAGAGATCCCAAGACTGATACCTGTGAAACACCACTGGTTACAGGTCTGCTGCTGGAGGTGGATTCCCCTATTATGACTATATGGTTCTATCAGTGAGCCAGTTAGTGACCCATCTAACGTTATAAGGGTTGTTACTTAGCTGGGTGAGTTTATCAATGCTGCCTGAGTGGGGAATGTCTGTTTGAGACTTAGGTGCAGACAAGACTGGGAATATACAGTGGGTATAAAAAGTTTACACATCCCCCTGTTAAAATGCCAGGTTTTTGTGATATAAAAAAATGAGACCACAATAAATCATTTCAAAACTTTTCCCACCTTTAATGTGACCTATAACCTGCACCCGTGTGGCAATTCCAATGATCAATGCTACTCTTGTCTTCTTTTCTTGGACCACTATATATGGTTTTCTAGCATCTATCTTTTGAATCTATCTGTGAATATAGGGTGATGGCCACTAAGGGAATCCGGCAGTATGTCTGAGATAGCACACTTGCTAGGGTCAGAGACAAGTACCCTTCATGGATAGCATTTTTACGATTCACTTTGTTGAGTCAAGTTGGGAAGTGATTAGCTGTTTGAACACATACCAGTTAAAACTAGTATTTGCAGTATTAGATGTTACACATAACCAGTCAATGTTAATGTTGCCTACGATAATGGCTAATTTTAGAACAGCTGGACGCACTATCAATTCCCTGCTCTGCTCTTTTACTTTCTACTGCACCCAGAGTATTCACCATGTTCCTGGCTCCATTAATTGCGTTTGGTATTCGGATTTACTCCTACCTGGAAGATGGCCTAAGCCATGCACATTCTGTAGAAGAACTTCTCTCTTCCCTTCGTCTGTTCATGGGCATTCTAAGCAACCTGGCGTTCACCAAAACTTGAAAAAGTCAAATCTCACCCCATTTCAAAAGCTAATGGTTGCAAGGGCTTACTGAATACAGATCTATAGAAGGCTTTTCTTTCACAGAAAAGTATCATCTGTCTGAATCAGTACTTTGATTTTCTATTTCACCTGACAGTAATGACTGCAAGGGAAGCCTGAGAGTCTTGGGTTATCATGACCTCATATTTCCTAATAATCCCTTTGGCCAGACTGCACATCAGAAAAAATCAGTGGTACCTCATGAATGTGTGGAACCAACATAATCAGTGACTCAGCCATAAAATTCATCTCTTACCCTGCCTCATAAAGGACCTTTCAGACTCCACTCCCCAAACCAGACCCTGACCACAGATGCTTCTGGCTTGGCAGCAGATGTTGATGATCTTCAAGTACAAGGCTATTACGATCGGACTTCTCTAATAGCCAAATAAAACTCAAGGGAATGATAGCTGTGCTGAGGAGCATGCTGTCATTCAAGGATCTATGGATAACAGGGACTTAACTAGTGAAAACAGACACCACCACAATTATGTGTTACATAAGCATGGATGAATTCCCTTCTGTCCTTTGTGTCACTTGACAGTGATACTCTGGGACATAGCTTAGTCCATGGTCTTACACCTAATGGCCCAGCACCTGCCAGGGGAAGGTAGTCTTTTAGCAGACCACCTCTGCAGATCAAAAGTACACCCTCATGACTGGAAGTTAAAGATGGACATATTTGTACTCCTCAGCTAAACATAGAGCATGCCAGAAATAGACTTTTTTGCTTCAAATCAGGGAAAAAAAAAAGAAAAACAAAAAAACAGCAGAAAAAAAATTATCCAGAGGCCATGGATCTCAGTGCTTGGAGGATGGATGCTTTCTCATTTCCATGGCCAGTGCTGTTTCTATATGCATTCTGTCCCATCCCTCTCACCTCTGGATAGCTGCTGAAAATTAAGGAGGAATGGCAAAGGGTGATCCTCATTGCACTCTTTTGGCCAAGGCAACATTGATTGAGTAGGGTAAAGCCATGACTGCTACCTCAAAATGAAAATCTGTTGACAGGGGAACCATGCATCATACACCCCAATCTTACCACCTTGAGGCTGACAGCATGACTTATATACTAACTGTCCCTCAGGGAATTTCTTTTTGACAAGGACGTGCTAGTTCTGCTAAGCAAAGCTAGAAGACAAAGCACAAGAAAATCTTATATATTAAAATAGAAAAAGCTTTGTTTGGAGTCAACAAAACAAATGTCATTCCTAGGTCTACAGTGCTTTTCCAGGTGCTAACCTACCTTAGTCTCTTATTCAAGTCAGCTTTAGCTTACTCTTCCATTAAGATACATTTTTCAGCCATTTCTGCAAGTCTTCTTAAGCAGCCACCTCCTTTTTCCCAACCACTTGTAAAATAGTTACTACAACATGTTATTCACGTTAGACCACCAAGAAGAGCTCCTTCTCTATTCTGGGATCTCAGCTTTAAGAAAACCTTACTTTACCTCCTTCAGCCAAAGCTGACATATAATTTCTGTCTTGGAAATAGCTTATCTGGTTGCTATTAATTCTGCAAGAAGGGTTTCAAAGCTTCATATGCACTGAGCCTTTTCTGATGTTTCACCAAGACAGAGTTACTCTCGGGACTAATCCCTCATTCACACCTAAGGTGGTTACCAGAGTTTCTTTAAACCAATTTATACATCTTCCTACCTTCTTTCCTCATCCCAAAAGAGAGGGGAATTTATCATTCATTCATTGGATATTCACAGACTGCTCAGTTTCTGCCTTGATACAACTAAGACCTTTAGAAAATCAACCAAATCTTTGTGCCCTTCAGCAGCAAGTTGGGAAAAGCATATCGGCAAACAGATCATTTCTAAGTGAATAGCTAGCTGCATTGTCTTTTGCTATCATTGCCATGGGAAAGATACTTCTGATTAGATTTCGACAAACTCTACCAGAGCTATAGCAGATTACAATGGTTTCTTGAGATTAGTTCCCAGAAGATAAATTTCAGAAGCTGCCACTTGGGCTTCTGTCCACAATTTTACTAAATGTTGCAATGTTTCCCCCTAGAAGTAGAGTTGCCTTTGCCTCTGCAGTTCTGCAATGCATTTTAGCCAAAGGCTGATTTCTTCTATCCTCCTTCTTTTATAGCTTTGGGAGTTTTCCCATATTGCTAGAACTGCAACACTGAAACATGAACAGTTTACATTTGTGTCTACTTACTATGAATGTAGATGTTTGAGTGTATTCACTGTTGCAGCATGTCTTCCTCCTTTCTTTTCCCTCTGTAATTCACTGAGGTTGGGGTGAGCAGCCTTTTCCTGTCCTTTCCCCCTATCCTGCCTTCCTCTTCAGGTGTGCCAGCTATTAGATATACATCAGTCCGTGGGGGATTTTTTTTGGGTGCATCTGAGTAATATGCATGGATTTAGAAAGATTGCTGTTAAGCAACTGTTTTTGATAATAACTCCAGAGCACAAAAACTTTTAGCACAATAACTTGGGCAACAGAAAATGGAAAGCATTGTTTTCAAACTTAGGGAGTCCATAACAAGAAAAATAACCAGAGATCCTATGCAGGTATTAAAGATATTTCAGAAAATTTATGAAACTTAATATAAAGGAGAGAAATGTAGAAATAAAGAAAGAGCGCTAATGGAAATATTTATGAAAGATTTAAGTATGTCAAGTTTAGAGGTAGATGAGACTGAACAATTAACAGTTGAGATAGGAGAAGATGAGGTAAAAATGGTGATCTACAACAAACTGCAGGAAAGTCTTCAGGAATAGATGGTATTCTTGTGGGAGTTTGGAAGCTAAGAGGTAAGAAAACAGCAAAGATCTGGAAAGCTTTTTAACAGTATTTTAAAAGAAGGATACATGCCAGCATCTTGTAAGAAAGCTGTTACTCATCTGACTTAGCTCCATATAGACCCATTTCAATTTTAAACCATGATTGTAAAGTGTTTATGTCTATAATACCTAAAAAGAATGACAAAGGTGTTCTGAAAATTGATATATATCAGTGTAGTTTTGTGGAGGGTAGACAAACATTTGACATTAAAAGAACAATAATAATTCAGCAAGAGAGAGGTGGTTTTGTCGACAGAGATGACTGCAAATATGAGTACAGAGAATAGGCAAGAGGACGCTGGAATTTATTGGGGAAAACTGGCAATTGGGATTGATATTGGAGTATATAGGAAAAGAGAAAGGGATAGTGGAATTCTATGTGAAAGACCTTATCTGATGAGAGTTTTTAACTGAATCTAGAACAAAAGCTGCTGTTAAATGGGGGATAATTAGTAGGGCACATAAAATATTGAAGGATATCAATACATATCAATCAGAGGATCTCGGAAAAGATTGGGAAGAGATACTGGATAAGTGATTTACAAGGAAACCATGGAAGGAGGATATGTTTGGAAGTGCTTGGATAGATATTTTGTACCCCAAGCAGACTCCAAAGAAATTTTCCTCAGACAGAAGGCAAATGTTGGAGGTGTTATAGAGAAGAAAGAGGTAACTGGAATCATATGTTTTTGGAGTGAAATGAGTAGGCAGACTTTAAAAATTCCCTACAGACTACTCTGTCAGAGATATTCGTTAAGCAAATAGGTGTAACTAAGAAAATTATTTTCTGAGCTGGGACACAATATCTAGACATAGTAAGACCTTGTGAAGTTTAATTCTGATGGCCGACAATAAATCAGTTACTAAAAATGGATATCAAAATCTAAATCAACAGTATTTGACATACTGCATATTGTAACAGAGATAAAAACATGGAAGTGGGATCCTAAGAAAAGGATAGGTGCAAATTGCATATACAAATGGAAATTATTGGAATTATACATGCAGAATAATGTTTTGCGGGAGTGAGGTTTAAGGGCAGGCAGGAACTGATAAATTTATGTAATGCTGAATTCATGGTAAATATACAAGGAATATATGTGATATATAATGTTAGTAAATGGGAATATGTTAACATGGTTTGTTTCTTTTATATACATGTACGTTGGCCTATGTCTTAAGTTATAATTCAGTAAAGGTGCTAAAAAAAAGTGTATAGACTGTTATGGGAAACATAATTAGAAGAGGCTGTGAAGTAGCAGGAGCTTAACTTGAGCGGGATTACTTGTTGATTACCAGGAGCCTAATTGTGTAAGAGTGACAGGAACCTAATTCTGGATGTATGAAGAAGCCTGACCAGAGGTGTAACACTTAACTGTAAAGAACTTTGACATTTTATTAAGAGACTTTGCAACTGGACTAACAAAGCCAGGCAAAAATGTAAGCAAATGTTTGAATAAGTGTTCACATATTTTCCTTTGTAAATAAATTGCATTTAAACTGCAAATAACTATCTCTAGGATATATTCCTCTTGCTACAATGTATATAATGTTGATATGTTATATAAAAGCCTTCAACACACTTTTTGTATATAATAGATTTTCTCTGCACGCATACATTTTGTACAAATCTGTGCACTTATCATTGAGTAAAAATCATGCATGTCTTTTCATTCTTGTCTGATTCCTGATCTTAGCCTGAAAATGGCTCATCTAGATTATAATTCTGTCACAGTTGAAAAAATAAATAAGTAAATAAACTTCATCTGAACTAGGTATAGCTGTTGTCCTTCTGTCATTGTACTTGCTTTTTTTCTGTGTACGGATATACATACTAAGAGTATTAAAGCTGATCTTTATATGTCTTCCACCTAACTTGCTGAATTTCAGTGGGAGATCCAGTTATATGCTGATAAATTGGTGCATTCCATCATGTCCCCCCCCCATCTGCACTGCGGAGTAGAGACAGATAACTTTTTATGCCTTTTATGGCTATATGTAAACGTCTGGTAAAACTGAAACCCTTCTGGCATATTTTCTCAAGCAACAATGATTAAGTGGAAGTGCCTATTGGAAGGAGACAGAGATTGCTGAAAAATCTTAGGGGGCACACACCTAAGTATGTGATGCTGAAAATGGTTAATGTTCTTCATATTGATCACTGCTGCAGTGAATTTAGTTAGCTATATAGGGTTAAATCCTGCCAATGACGAAACAACCAGCCAGCTTCCAAAACTTCAGGGCACCTTCCACATGCCCAAACTGTCAAGCAGCTTTAGCTGAGCTGACTGAAACACAAGTTTGGGCATGAAGCTCTAAAGAGCTTTCCTGCCACCAAAGATTATGCTCCTGTGAGGCTTTTGGGGATCGACAGTCAGTTTGTGCTTTACTTTGCTGGGCAGGTAAGTTCCTCTTGGGGAAAATACTTCCTTTTTCTTAATTACTGGTATTTTATTAATTTCCTCTTCGTGAAACTTCTTTTAAAGCTAGGACAGTTTTAACAGACTGCCACCAGATTGTAACATACTTTTAAATAGAGCATTTTTTTTCTGTCAGTTTTAAAGTAGTGTAAACTAACTTAAAACATATTTTCTGTGGAGAAAGTGTGTTTATTTTTCCATTGTGGGGCTGCCACCATCTTTGAAAGTGCATTTTACTGTGTTTTTTTCTGTCAAAGAAGTATCTTTTGTAGACTGGTAGTTTTACAGCATTTGCTGTTTGTCTTCCATGAGAAAGAGTCACCATTTTTGGCTTAACCATGGAATAGATTTCCATTCCCATGGTCAGTCAGTCTTCCTTCCAGCCATAAAAAGAAAATGTTAAGCAAACAGTCTTTGCCATCACAGCAGGCTAGCAGTTTGTCTTAGCCACACATGGGTGACTCTGCTATCGCTACTTTTTGTACCTAAGACAACTCATCTTTTACCCCCCCTAATTCACCTGGACTAGCACCTACAACCACTATGGACCAGGGGTTAGAAATGTATTCCACAGCTGTTAGTGTCCCCACAGTGAGCAAGGGAAAGACCTGGAAAGGGGGAACAGGGAAGGTTTCCCTGTTGTGTTAAAATGCTGCCACCATCCCTGGGGAAGCAGTGGCTACCATTAGTAACATGTTTGCCACATTTCCCTGTAAAAAATAAATAAATAAATAAAAACAGAAAAATAGTGTTTCTACTCATCTTCGAATTTCTTTGGATAGGAGTAGTTTACTGGGTCTGGTTCGGCATTTATTTAAAACTTTTGATCCTTCTTGTAAAGTAGTTTCTGGTAAACAAAAGAGGGATTCCTCTATTCCTGAAGAGATTCAAGATTCTGAATCTGGACAAGAAAAAACAAGGATGGGTTTAGGGGTTTGTCCTCAACTTTCTGATTCAGACTCAGAGGAGAGCTCAGTTTCTGGTTCTCCCTGTGGGGGGTTCTCTTTCCCTGAGACTATTGCTAGAATGTCCCAGCGTTTTCCATGGGAGAACACTGAGGTTTTTCAGCCCATCAGAATATACTATGAGTTCTTACAGAAGGATTTTCCAAACCCTGCACACAATCCTCCTATCCTGACTGTTTTAGAGGATGCCTGTCTTACTAATTGCAAGTTTCCTGACAGTCAGACAGCTGTTCTTAAAAAGGCAGATGGGATATATAAAGTTCCTCAGACTTTTACATTTTTACACACTATTCCAAAACCTGAACCAGAGGCTAAAACTCTAGGTAGCTCCAGTGATGCTAAGCACTTAGTTAATTCTAATCCTACTAATAATGATGGGAAAATTGTTGATAAGGATGGGAAATAAGTGTACCCTTCTACAACTTCACATGTTAAAGTTTGTTTTTACATATTATGAAAGTATGAGGAATGTTTTATCTACAGTTTCTTGTAGTGAAGAAAAATCTGCTTTAATTAACTTAGATTCTTCTGTTGCACAGGTCAGTACTCATTGTTTGCAGTATGTGTATGACTTCGCTGTTACTTCTTCCAGGGCTAAGGATACTGGTACTGTTTTTAGGAGGTTTGCTTGAATGCATTCTCAGAACCTCCATGATGATATAAAAAATGAGATTTTACATTCTGCATTGGACAGAGAGTTAGTGTTTTGACCCTCTGCTACAAATGTGATCAAAAAGTCTGACGAAAGGGGCAATCTGATCCAGCCTCCTTTTGCCAAATTGTCCAAGGGATGTTCCTTCTCCTCGTCCAATTTCAGCAAAAACAGAATGCAATCTCAACAGAATTCAGGTAAACAGACGTTTAAGAAGAAGTGGGAAGGAAGTTCCAAAAAGAATTCTCATATCTCCCAAACATCATGAGTAGTCCAACAAATCTGAATGACTATACAAGAGACCCTGTGACCCCTCCCACCCCAGCTCCTTTTCTCTTCCAAAAAGTCTGAATCTCTATTTTTCTCTAAGGCAACAGATTGTTTCAGACAGATGGGTTTTGAAAAAAATCATTCATCAAAGTTACAGAATGGGAGGTAATTCCTCCTTTCCAAGAGGACATTCCTCATCCTGCAGATCAGACTGTTTTTCATCACATGCTTTCATCAGATGCTTTCCCAAGGAGCAATAGAACCAGTTCCTTCTTCCCAGGTGGGAAAGGATTTTTTTTCAATGATGATCCTAGTTCCAAAGAAGAAAATGCTTGGAGACCAGTTCTGAATCTTTCTGTCCTAAATCTGTTTATGACAGTGCCAGAATTTAGAATGATGTCACTTCACAACCTGTTACCACTTTTCTCTTTCAAGTTTCCCGGTAAAACTAGACTTAAAACATGTTTATCTTCACATCTCTCTTCATACAGATTTCAGACATTTCTTAAGCTTTTGTGTATCTAGATCACATTATCAGTTCTCTGTTTTACTCTTTGGACTATCCACCTGCACCAATATTATTCACAAAGTGTGTAGCTCCAATTGTAGCTCACTGCAGGCTACAGGGTATCCACATGTTCTCGTATTTAGACCACTTGCTGATCTTTGCAGAGTCTTTTTCAAAACATCAGAAAGCTCTCTTTTGGGTGAGAGATCTCCTATGCAGGCTTGAATTTCAAGAGCTAATTCAAAAGTCTTTCTTGATTCCCTCATACAGGTTTGTGCTCCTGGGATGCCAACTAGACACCTCAGTTCAAAGAGCCTTTCTTCCACAGGAAAAAAATATATCTTTAGATGTATTTCTAAGGTTTTCTACTTAGACTTTAGTCACTGCAAGAGAATACCTCAAGATTTTAGGTCTCAAGGCTACTATGATTCTTGTGATACCCTGGCAAGACTCCACATGAGAAAGATACAATGGAATCTGAAATCACTTTGTTCCCAGCATCAAGAACCTTTTTCTTTTCAGATTCCAATACTGGGGTTTGTCAGGACAGAAATAATTTGGTGGAAGTGTCAGATATCTTAAAATACAGATCTCTTCTTCTCCCTTCCTGATCCAAATGAGTCCGTCATTTACCATTGATGATTCAGACTTTGCTTGGAGAGCAGTTTCAGAAGGGATAAAAGTGCAGGGGATGTGGGACACTAAGGATAGATGCGGACACATAAATGGGGATGCTTGCCTGATGAAGGCACTCAACTCTCTGAACCATCTTTGGTCCCCAGGACCTCTTCAAGTGGTTACAGACAATACAGTAGTCATGTGATACACCAGCAAGCAAGAGGGAACCAGGTCATGTGGTCATATCCTCTTTTCAGAATAGTCATGTTAATTTGGGTTATAGTCTCACAATACAGTTTAACTATGCAGGCATTCTACATTCCATCAGAGAAAATTATTTGGCAGACAGTCTGAGCTGAGCCAGGAAAGACTCTCACAAATGGAAACTAAATCAGAGGATCTTCCAAGATTTCATCCATCTGTGAGGAGTTCTTCAGGTAGACCTTTTTGCCTCCTCTCTGAACAATCAACTGTCAAAATTCTGGTCCAGGATTCCAATGTAAGAAGACCTGGAAGAGAGATTCCTTTTCTTTTCTTTCAACAGGAATCTTCCTGTACTCCTCTCTACTCTTTCCACTAATATCCAGTGTACCTCTGAAGATTCAGAAGGAATTCCTCAAGATCATTTTGGTGACTCCCTTTCGGCCCAGACAACCATAGTTCTTCCTACTTTTGGAAATGGCCAGAGGTAATTACCACAAGCTTCCATCCAGAATGGATCTACTCACACAAGAACAGAATTGTTTGATATACCTCAACATCAAGCATCTTCAGTTGACTGCGTGGATGATATGGTCTTAATTCCTTTTAGGCAACTGTTTTCTGAGGATGTGCAGCAGGGATTAATGGAGGCAAGAAAGCCTGCTTCTAGGAAATCATATATTAGCAAATGGAAAAAGGTTCTCTAGTTGGTGCCAACAACATAACTAGCAACCATTCAGGGCTAGTTGTTCTCCAGTTTACAATATTTATGTGAGTTACTATCCTATAGCCTATCTTATTCCTCCTTCAAGATTAATCTTTCAGCCATTTCATCATGTCTGCCCATGGATCCTCCTCATTCAAGGCGGTCTTATATCAAAATGTTCTTGAAGTGGATTTTGCATGAGAGGCTTCCAAGCAAACCTCTACTTTGGATCTTAATTTTATGTTAGAGAAGCTAACACTTGTTCCATTTGAAACAGCTAATCTGGCTGACTTCATGTACTTAGCATGGAAAACAGTTTTATTTAATACTCTGACCTCTACAAGAAGGGTATCTGAGTTACAAGCTCTTATAGTCAGTCAGCCCTATCTCATTTTCTAGAGACAGGGTCAATTTGAGAACTAGTCCTTCTTTTATGCTTAAAATTGTATCTGAGTTTGCTTTAAGCTAAACTGCCTATCTTCCTGCTTTCTTTCCTGATTGTAAAAAAGAGGGAAAAAGGATAGTCCATACCTTTGATGGCCACAGACCACTCAGGTACTATCTTGACAGAACTAAATCTTTCAGATCTTCAGATCAATTGATCATTTCCTGTGAAGGAAAGAAGTCTGTCAAAACAGACTGTTTCCAAATGGTTGTCTAAGTCTGTTATCTTTTATTGTACTCACTATCCCAAATCTATTCCAGGCAGGGTCAAGGCCATATCTGCCAGAGCCTTGACTTCATCTATGGCTTTCTGGAATGGAGTGATTCTAGAAATATTCTAGAAACTGCTACTTGGTCCTTTGTACATACTTCTGCAAAGTACTGTAAGCTTGATTCCTTTTATAGGTCTAGATTGTGCTTTACTAGGATCATTTTTTTTGGGCTGTTGGGCCCATCTCCTTTCTCCCAAATATAGTTAGATATGGTAATCTACCCATGTAGCTAAGGCTACTGCAACAGTGAACAATATGAAGAACACAGAACAGATGGGTAAGTTGAACTTACTATAACAGTAGATGTTTGAACAATCACAGCTCCAACCCCTTGTTTTTTGGTGTGTTTTTTTATGCGAGAGTGTAGATATTTGTTTTTTTGTTGATCCTATCATTGTGCTTTCAGGGTTCCACCTCCGCCTCTCTAGTGCCATGAAAGCTCTGAAGGGTTATGCACTAAAACTTATCTTTTAGCCAGATCAGCACAGCCTGATTGATAGTTTGGGTGCATAGAAATTGCCTTGAATCTTTTGAAGCTGACTGTCTGTTGTATCCTTGGCAGGATATAACCCCATATAGCTAAGGCTACTGCAGCAGTGATCATCCAGACATCTGCTGTTATAAGTTCATCTTACACACCTGTACTTTCTGGGAACTCAGACTCATGCATATGAAATCTTTGTAGTGTCCTTGTTTCATTTATATATTCATTAGCTGTTATGACGCTGTCTTGGTCAAACAATGGGTCTTGCCATAGATAATCTTCTCATATTAAACCATTGGCTTTATTAGTCTCAGAAGGGTATGTTAAATCACTGAAGGAAATTACAGGCAAAAGCCATTTATCATTTCCTGTGAGTCTTTTCAGTCCTCAGTGTAAGGCCACCTCTGAGTGCTCCAGAACATAAGTTGTTTTCCTTGACCTCACATCAGTTGGTTGCCATTCAGCCATCTCTGGTAAAATGCAACTTTTTAGTCCATTTTTCATCTAGAGCTGAATGAAAGTGCATCCAGATATGTATTGTTATTTAGTATGTTTAAATAAGGGTTTTATTTGATCGTGCATACATTTACTTAGGTGGGTTGTTTTGTCAAGATGCCAGTACATCACCGGATGGTAATAATTGTTTTGTGGGATCACTATGGAATGGGAAGAGGGGGTTTTACCCGTTCTCCACTGTTTTGTGATCTCAGAGTTGATATACATTTTTATCAGGGGGTGTGGGAGGTACATAGAACCACAGAACCCACATGGGTGGTGTAGGGGTGCTTGTTCCCTTTCATAAAATATTGTTTCCCTTTTTTTTTTTCAGTTTATGTAAGTTTTGATTATTTGTTCTTTTTGTGGTATATGCCAATTTTGTGAGTAGGTGTTGTAGTGTGATATAATCTGAAATGCAGTTTGATAAGAAGCATACTAATCTCTGATCTTTGCATTTCCTGCCTACTCTTAGACAATCAGTATTAAACTCATCACTTAACGTTTAAGCATTTCTGAGGTTGACTGAGCAGGCATAGGTTAAGGACTGTTCCAGTGTTAGCCACAATAGTGACATTCTGCATTCTGTGATTTACTAGTTGTTTATGACTTGGTGAATATTACTGTCCTGTCCAGATTGCTGTTTCACTGGCTGTTGACAAATATTTGTTGTACTATGTTTTAAGTAGCAGCACACAATATGTCAAAGGAATGGGCTATGTTTATGCTGTCCTCTACAGATGGAACACACACATGCTTAATCACGTCATAGATTCTTTACATTTGACCATTTTTTCCTGCTACTGACATTTTTGCCTGTTTTGGTCCCCACTTGTAAAAGACTAAATCTCCACTATTGTTTGACACAGTCTTATGATAATTTTAGGAAAGAATACTGGAAGGTTACTATAAAATAGTTGCATATTATGTATGTATTTATGCTTTTTTCTTTGATAACATGACTCAGAACTCCTTTTTAATGGATGTCCATCATTAGCTAACTTAGACACTTTCACTGAAATCTGAAACTGACTTCGAATTTCCAGTCTATATTTATTTATTTATGTATGTATGTGTGTAAGTATGAGTGTCTGCATGTATGTATGTTTCTTTGGGAGGATTAGTCCCACAAGACCTGTGACCTCTATTTTCTGACAAGACCCAACATAGTATCCACAATGAATGGGGGGAATTTCACCAGGGCACTAGAGAAATTATCCATTTTTTGCTCTGTAGTAGCAGTAAGCTGCTACTTCAAGAATGGGGTCTCCTATGGTGGATAACATGAGTGGTACTGGTGGGGAACCTTTTTTCCGTAAAGACAGTGTAGGAGAGGGGTTCAAATCTACGAGTTGGAAAGGAATCCACTATGACAGAGATTGTAGTTCCAATGACTAAAAATGAACCTGTTCATTGTAGAAATTCAATTACAAATGGAATACAGTTTATTAAAATCCAGTTTGAAGGGCCGGATGACAATGTATTGATAAATATATTGTAGCATTGTGATCCCAGTTAGAGCATTGCATTATCATGGAAGATGCTATGGAAAATTTATTCTATTCACACAGTTCCAGTCTGTCCTTGGTGTGGAATTGTCAATACAGAATTTAGTTTAGAAGATGCTGAAGATTTGTAGACAAAGATGCTGCCAGAGGAATTGTTTAATTTTCAGAATTCAGGCTGAATGTGGATATAATGCAGAGAAAATTGATGTGAAAAATCTTAAGTGAGTGTGGCAAGCTGCATTTGTGGCAATAGTGAGTTCACAGATAAAAAAATGGCTTATAGTAAAAGTGAAAAAAAGATAAAATTATAGACAGATACTTTGTTTGGGAATAGTTTTGGTGCCTTTAGGGAATAAGGCACTCTTAAGTCAGATCATTCATATATAGTTAGGCAATGAACAATTCTGAGATCTGAGTTTTGAGCTTTTTGGTTGTATGGAAACATTTTACAAACATATGAGTTGGAAAAAGATATGTATCTATGGAATTAGAAACTTGTTACTAAACAAAATATATAATTAAAAAAAAAACAAGAATATCATTCTATTTCACATTGAGTCTTTGGAATACAGTGGCATTAATTGTTCCTGAATCTCAGTGTATAGAATTGTGAAGAAAAAACAATGACAAAAATATATGGACTGGATAATGCAATGGTCTTATATTATGAAAATGACATATTATAAAACTGAACATTTGCCAAGTGTTATTTACAAAGGAATACTGAAATATTGGAGTCAGATAATGGGTGTTATTTTTCATGGGTAACATCACATTTGATTAGTTATTGTAGTAAACAAATGTCCACAGTGTGGGCAAAGAAGGTTTGAGATGAAAGTTTGTAAAATGGAATGTAGGAAGTGACATAAGCAAGGGCGTTTTGGCTTAATTGTACCACACTCACAGTGATGCATCATTTTAAAATGGAAATGCAACTGACCATAGTGAAGAAAAGGAATAAATAAATGAAAACGGGGAGCTATTGGAAATGTTGATGAAAAGATAGATGAAAATGAAAAGGGAGAAGAACAGGCAACAGAAACTGAGGTCAGCTAGAATAAAATGCAACGTGTATAAGAAGAGGGTATGTTTGTGTGAGTACTGAAAATAAATAGCATGTATTGAAAAATGAGGAGAAACACAATGAGCTACAGGAAAAGCAAGGCATGAGATATATAAGATGGACAAGGGTAACAATACGAAAAGGAAGATGAAAGTCATTTCACAGATACAAAGAAAAAAGAGAATAAGTAACTCTGAATTATTTTCAGGTAATGAAACATTATAACAGTAACATTAATGTATTTCACCATGCTGTACTAAATCAAATACATATTGTGTATTTGCTAGAAATAAGAATAGAACAAGAGCAACTAAGAAAACAAGTGGAAGATTAATAGGGAAATGCTGTAATATTGAAAGGTCATAGGCAGACTTTCTGGTTTAACAATGCTGTGTAAAAATGCAAATGTAATATTACTGGATTGTGTGATTAATACAATAAGAGAATCAATTATAGATTTATGGTGAGTCAGTGTTTGATAGGATGATAGCCATTTATGTTACTACAATCATGAAAGAGAAATAATCTTTGGAAAGGTTAGCCTTGAATTAGTATACATATGAACAGATGTATTGTAAGACAATTTGATTGACCCTTGAGGAAGGTTAACAAGAAAATAATGTGGAATGTTGAGACATTGAAAGAATTAATGGCATAGGAAAGTTGAGATAAGGGGAAGAAAGAACATATACCTATTTTACAGCAAATTAAAAAATTGAAATTAATTATATTATGATGTCAGAGCATTTGACAGAAAAAATATAAGTACAACAAAAGAATTTTCATATATGTGGGTAAACAGTAGTGAAAATTAAGAAGTAGTAAAAGAAGTGAAAGGCTTTAACACACTTAAGAGATTATATAAGAAATATGCTGAAGAGAGTGCGACTTTAGATGAAATACGGATGGGAAGGTGGTTGATGTTGCAAAAAGAACACATGGGAGAAGAAGGAAAACACTAAGACTGGATTAGAAATTGGTGATGAAGTGTGTGTGGGTGTGTGTGTGTATATGTATATATATATATATATATATATATATATATATATATATATATATATATATATATATATATATATATATATATATATATTTATATATATATATATATATATATATATATAAAAGAATAATGTAAGAAGAAACTAGAAAATTGTTGTATAGGGTGAAGATGTTCCTTTAAAGGTAGAAAATAGTTTGTTTTCCCATATGTAGCAAAATTATTAATTGGGGAAAAATGATAAAGGTAATTAATGGAAAAGTTCAAAAGGTGCACAAGCAGAAAAAATAGAGTATGTGATAAGGTTATATGAAAGAGATGGTGGGAGGATGGAGAAAAAATATAGGGTAAAAAGCAACAGTGAATAAAAAAAAACTGGAAAGAAATATTACACTGGAAGAATGAAATAATGTGATAAAGATAGCAAATGAGCAATCTGTACTTGGAATAAATATAACAGCGTATTATTATTATAAGACAATATCATAGGAGGAAAGTATTATATTTTAAATGTGTTAAAAGAATGAAGAAATCAGAGCAGTGGCTATAGAATTGGATGCTCATTTCCAATACATAATCTAATGCCCACATAAAAAGGTGCCCCTAGGTTGGGCTGTCTCATTTGCCTCACTCTAGCTACTGCTCTGGTAAACTGTTGGTATAAAGGATAAATAAGTAAGTGACACATGGGGCCATGAGATTCAAATGCAAGAAGAGACACAGAGATGATTTTAAAAGCTTGAGACCTTTAACAGTGAATAATAAAAATTATAAAATCATTATGAATGTCTATCAGAAAAGATCTAAGGCAATGTTGAAAGAGGTATTAGTGGAATAAATATATGGAGTCAGGGGTAAACAGAGTAAAAAAATTGTGATTAAAGAGGTAGTTAATAGTATAGGAGAGGCCAGGAAAGATGCTAGATTAGTAGCTTTTGACATGACTAAAGTCTTTGACAATGTAAAACCCCAACAGCTGAGGGGTATTCTGAAGATCTATCAGTTAAGCATAGATAGGATAGCTTTTTTAAGTCAGCATATGAAAGGGTAATGTGAAGGTTTTGGTAAATGGATGGTTAAGAAGGGTAATATCTAAGACAGGACTATTCAGTGATTATGGTTTACTTTACTTTGGCTGTAAGTACTAGAGCATGTGCTATAATGGAGAAATTAAATGATGAAATGAATATTAAGAGACAGAATGTTGTGATGCCAATAATAATGGGAGATGCTGAGGATATACCCTGTGATTCAAAAGTATCATCCCAGTAATCATACCAAGACAGGTGTTTACTTTCTGAGCACAACATGGCCGTAAACACACTAATGATAAACAAAGTGAAATAGCCATGTGAGAACAGCAGCTATTAAAAAAGCACACTTCCATCCAGAGGAAGGTTGACAGTAACAGAAGATATTCCACAAAGGTGTCTGAGTAATGGGATAACAAAATCCTAGGGTGACATGATTTTTGTATGTGGGATGAAACAACCCAGCATGCTCATATGTGCACAGGAGCAGCAGGTTGGCCTCAAACTAATGGCCCAATCCAAAAGTTTTAATTGGGAGTATATGACAGTATGAGAAAAGAGAAAGCAAGTATGTGGAAAAACATAAGCGACACAGTTAAGGAATGGATAGGGTAATGGAGAGAAAAGAAAGGTATTTTGTCAGGAGAGTTGCCCATTTTCAATATACCAAAAAGTTAAGGTGGGTATGGAAGTAAAAAAATCCAAGGACTGGTAAGAGGGTTAGGATAGGTATCAGGATCAGAGACACAAATATAGGTGATAGAAATGATTGACATAGGAGGTGATGACAGCCTGAGAGAGGATGAGTACATTAGATTAGGAGACATCAGTCAAGTAAAGGGAAAACAATGGCGAAGAAGAGGATTGGAAAGCAAACAAGGGAGTGTAATGTCATTGTAGTTCCTGTTTCTTATTCCCAGATATAGTGTTGGTAACAAAAATAAATGAAGTAATAAAGGAACTAGAAGTATGTTTGGGAAAAGCAGGATTAAAATGAAAAAAAAGGATAAAAGTAAAGGTTTCGTAAAAGTAGGCAAGAAGTATGAAGTATATTTTTTTTGAACTCTGAAATTAAGATATTGGGTATAAGGTTTGGCAATAGATGAGTTGTTCAGGAACAATGGGATTATATTATGCAAGGAATAAAGAGTACTGGGGGCTAATGGAGATCCTATAAGTTATCTTTAATGAAGAAAGTGTAATTAACAAATATAACTGTGTTAGGAAAAGTATGGTATATTGGGGGAGTCTATATGTTTGTGATGAAAATGGACACACTTATTACATATTATTTTTACTTTCTTGTAGGGCTGTTGTCTAAATCCATTTAAAAATGGAGTTATTTATGACAGTGAATGAAGGATGGTTTGGGTATAGTAAATCAGATGGTTCACATAATGGCATTATATTCATTCTGGGTGTTAAAATGTATAAACCATTATAAGGAGTACATAGCAGCTAGACTGTTGGCTAATAAGGATAAAGAATTCTGAGAAAGAAAAGTGTATGTGAAAGAAGTGCATACTAACGAAGAAACATATGAGTGTCAAAAAGGATCAGTGGTTTGGAAAATAGAGATTAATATAGTAGCTTAAAAAGTAAAATATAGTACAAGAAAATAATGTAAGGTTATTATTCTAATTCATATTAGAATAATGAAGTTAAAAAGGCAATACAAAGAATGAGGAAAAGATTTATAAATCAAGAACAGCAATTGCCAGCAAAAGCGGTCATGTTATATAAAGCAAGAGTGGAAAGATTTTGTAGTAAACCTGGAATAGAGGGAACTCCTATGAATGCTTCAGTAAATAAAGTAGATCTGAACATTATGAGGGGTTGGATGTAAATTAGGACAGAGTGAAAGAATTGATATGAAAGTAATAGGAATAGTGGTTAATATATGGAAAGAAAAATGGAGGAATTATAGATTAAGAAATGTTTATTTTATTTATTTTATTTTTACATTTGTTAACCGGGTTAGTCTGTCTGGGTTCTTAGAAGCCCACAAACAACGGCTGCAGAAAGCAAACGTTCAACTTCTTTACTTGAATAATGTGTATTGTATGGTCGCTTCTTTTGAAATAATAATTCGTCCACTTGATAAAATTAGCAAGCCTTTTATAAAAATAAATGTGAAGCAAAGCCAACTATTAAAACAATTAAACCACAAAGTTCCTGTTAAGCGCTTTTCGTCTTCACAATGTGAAGACTTCTTCAGACTAATAGTTGGCTTCACTTACAATACGATACACATTATTCAAGTAAAGAAGTTGAACGGTTGCTTTCTGCAGCCGTTGTTTGTGGGACAGTTTGGTTTTCCTTTCTTGGCATGGGTTCTTAGAAGCCCTTTCTCAGCAGAGACCAAAGGAGAAAAGCTTCCCAAAAAAAGTTTAAGTAAATAAATAGTAAGAACAACGATAAACACAGATCACATTTTATGTATACATACTTTTGAAGTAATTACATAACATGCAATAAAGGAATATATAGAATGGAAAGAAATACAATACAATACATATATGGAAATTTTCATGTAGTATGGCAAGAAACTAAGCAGAACTATGGTAAGACTAAGGTCAATACATCACTGAACCAAGGTACTAGGCATGAAGTAAGTAAATATACAGATAAAGTTGTGGGAACTTTGGAAGTTAAGAAATAACTTAAAGAACAGTAACAAGGGATTATGGGAATTGAGTGTAACATGAGCTAACTAGTATGGAATATGACGGAAAAAAAATGTGTAGCTAGTAGTAAGAGAGAGAGCTAGAAGTGATACAGTTAAGTTAGATTATCCCTGACTATTTCTTGGGTATTAGTTTAGAGCATGAACATGTCCAATTTGATAGGAAAAAAGATTTAAGCTGTTTCTTGAAGGCATTTTTGTCTTTAAGTAGTCTAAGGGCTAAAGGGAGTGTGTTCCAATTTTTTACAACTGAGTGACAGAGTATTTTCCCAAAGGTTTTGTTTGGTTTATGAACTTCAAGAAAGTATTGATTAATACTTCTTAGTGGGTATTGAGGGGTATAAAGTGTCAGAGAATTTGAAGGGCATGGGCAGGATCTAGGATTGTTTAATATATTGTGGGCTATAAGGAGTTGGGATTGAGGCAGTAAGTTCAGGCCAGTGTAAAGCCTTTAATGAGAGGCAGTGATGGGATTTGTAAGGTTGAGTTGCAGGAAATCTGGCTACTTTGTTATATGTGGTTTCTAGTTTAGATATTAGGTTACTCTGTAGATGGGTAAGAATAGGTGAAGCATAGAGTAGGGATGGTAGAAGCAGGGATTGGGCAAGGGATGGCCTGGATGCACAGGGAAGAAAGTTTTTGTAACGGTAAAGCAGACCTAATTTTTGGTGTTTTTTTACTGAGCTATGAATGCGATGGTTGAATTTAAGTTCATCATCAATTATTGCTCCAAGTAGTTTTGTTTGGGTGTCAACAGAAATTTTTGTTCCATTAAGGGATATTATGGAAATGTTCTGTTTTGCATGTTCCAAATTTTTAGGTAGGAAAAGTAGTAGCTTAGTTTTGCTCACATTTAGCAGGAGTTGGTTGGATTGTAGCCAGTTTTCAACTGAGTGGAGTGAGTTTTGTGTAAAGGATTGAAGGTTTTCTATGTTGTCAGCAGAGTTGATGATGATCCTTGTGGGACCCCTGTCCTAACTGCTAGAAAGGGGGAGTAGGAAGAGTTCTATCTAACAGCCTGGTGTATATTAGTGAGGTAATCACAGAACCAGGAGGTGGTGGAGTTTGAGAAGCCTAATTTGGAGAGTTTATAGTGAAATATGGTAAGAAATACGGTGTTGAATGCTTTTGACAGATCCAGAAAGAGGGCTGATGCTATTTTGCTTTTATCCCTGACTTGAGCAATGTTATTAGTAAAGGATACAAGAGTGATAGCTGTGCTATGTGTAGGGTGGAAGCCATGTTGAGTTGGTGTGAGTAGGTTTTCTTGTAGCAGATGATTAAATACTTGCTTATGGATGCACTTTTTCAGTATTTTGGAGAGAGGAGACAGTATGGCAATTGGTCTGAAATTGGTTGGCTCAGGGGAGTTTCCACCTTTATGAAGAGGTAGTGCAAAAAATATCTTCCAATTTTCAGGGACTTTGCCTTCTTTTATGGATCTATTAATCAGGATATTTATGGGGTAAGCTAGAGATGTAGTTGCATGTTTAAGGAATAATGGAGGAAGGTTATCAGCTGAGGGTGAACCAGGTTTTACTTTAGTTAAGAGCAACTTGATATAAGAGGTGGGAATAGGTGATAGTGAGAATGAGAGTGAGGGTAAGAGAGATGAATCGGAGGTGGATGGAGATGTAGATAGATTTAAAGAGTGCGGGTGGAGAAGTTAGTTACAGTTTAGTTTAAAATGGTTTCAATGAAGAACTTATTAAGGAGGGTTGCTATTTCCAGAGGAGTCTTGTCAGAATAAGGTGTGGGTGGGGTAGGAGTACCAGGTGAGAGAAGTTTATTGATAGAGTTCCAGAATTTTTTAGGATTACAATTGGGATTGTTAAGTGAGGCTTGGTAATAGTTCTTTAACAAAGAGTGAGATGGGAAATAGTGATAGGTTTTGAATTTATGTATGTGTATATATATATATATATATATATATATATATGTATATATATAGATGTATATATATATATATATATATATATATATATATATATATATATATATATATATATATATGGGTGCTGTTGAGAGTGGGTAAGGTTGACAGCTGTCCAGTTGACTGCATACATATATGTATATATATATATATATATATATATATATATATATATATATATATATATGTATATATATATATATATATATATGTACACACACACACACACACACACACACACACACACACACACACACACACACACACACACACACACACATATAGGGGTTCACTTTATAATTTTGAAATACTGAAATCCTGAATTTCAGTATCCCAAAATTATAAAGCTGAATGTTTAAAATTGCAAATGTACATAATCACTGAGTCTGAATATCTGAAATTTGTGGTTATGGCTTTACGGTACATTATGTATGGTGTTGTGAGTGGATGGTGTGTGGTGTTGTGTGTGGATTTAGGTGTAATGTAAGGTAAGTGAGTGTTTTGTAAGGGTTTTGTGAGGGAGTTTGAGTGTGGGTGAATGTGTTTGTCAGTTGTACGTGTGGGTTAGGGTAGGCAGGTGCAAGTAGGGTTGTGTAAGTGTTGGATGTGTTGGTGTTTGTGTATGTGTTTTGTTTGGGTATATTTGAGGACTGTAGAATGTGTGGGTATGATTTTCCTTTTTGTGTCTGTTTGTGCGATCTTGGGGGTGTGGAGGGTGCAACTTATATGTAGTGTAGGTTTATTTGTGTGTGTTTTGTTTGTTGTGGTGTGGGTTGGATGATGTATGTGTTGTATGGTGTGTTTCTGTTCGTGATTTCGTGTTTCATGATTTAGTAGTTTCGGGATTTGGAATGTTCGACTTTATGGTTTTGAAATACTGAAATTCGAGATTTCAGTATTTCGAGATTATAAAGTGAACATGTGTGTGTGTGTGCGTGTGCGTGCTTGTGTGTGTACTGTGATTAGTTGCACATTCCTTTGGTCGACAGCTGGAAAGTATAAGGTTGTTTGTTCAAACATCCTGTTTATTGAACAGATGTTTTATTGTATGTGTGCTTTGTCATAACAGGTAAGTGCGATTATAATAGGGTGGATCGGTGGGAGAGTGTGTGTGTGCATGCATGCACTTGTGCAGATGTCTGTGGGTTAGGGTTAGAGTAAAAGTTAGAAAAGGAGATAGATTTAGTGCATGTCTGATTGCATATGTTTTAAGGTCAGGGATAGGTAAAGGGATAGTTTTAGTGATGTATTCATGAATGTATGTTTTGGTGCTTAGGTATGTCTTTTAGACTGACTTTTTTCTCATATTGTTATAGAAAATTTTTCTTTCAAGTTAGAGCGCAGGGTTAGGGTTGGGGCAGAGGCATAGTTAGGGTTAGTGTTAGCACACATTACTTAGTTGGTGCAGTGGGGCAAACCCCACACTAACTTAAAAATAAACTTTCCATAGTAATATCACTAGTCAGACAAATTAAATGCTATTTTTTTGGAGAGGTATTAATGTAAAGATTGCAAAGGAATGTGCTTTCTTTAGTAGGTTGGATGTATGCTTTCAATAGTGTGGTTGTTCAAAATATTGTGTTGGCTGTTTTACAGTCGACCACATTATAATGATATATGTGCATGCATGAGGGTTTGTGTATGTGTCTAGGTGAGATGTATGTGTTTATGTGTTTCAAGTTGTGTGTGTGTGTTTCAACCTCTATCTTTTCAGTATGTGCAGGGGATCTTTTCAATCCAGCTGGGCTACCACCAACTGGGGTGAATGGGCCTTGGTTTAATTTCTGTTTCAACAAACAGCACATTCAGGAATACAAAATCTCCTTTATGCAGCAATTCAGTGTCAGTATTGGAATATGAATCCAAGCACCTGTTTTGGGAACAGAACCCATAGTATACTTGTCTTCTATCATCAATGGCAAGTGATACCTGTTAAGTTACTGAGAATAGATCATTAGCTAAACTTGTTTTTGCAACCCCTTTTTACTTTTCCATTATGTGTAAACATAACCAGCAACCCTTTTCATGTTTCCAGTATATCTGAAAAAATCTGTGCCTTACCTCCAAAAATCCAAGGCTGCCAATAGTGGCATGTACTGGGGTTGTAGGTGAAAAAACTGACTACTTACCACAGCAGAGTTTTACCTCATTAGCACCTCTTGTTTTAAACCACCTAGTCAGCCTTTCCATGGCTTGGTCATGTCCTGTGACTGATACCTGATTGATGGCACAGCCCATCTCTGAAACCTAGCCCCACCCCCCTACTTAGTCCTACCTGCTACTCAAACCTAGGGTGAGGGGCAGAAGCCAGGATGAAGAAGTATGTTCTCAAGATTTTCTTAATTAAGGGTATAGAAAATATATTTATTACACTGTTATGTATTCAGAAATTGTACATTTTATGTCTTTTGAGAATAAATGTAGTTTATTGTATCTAGCAGACAGTATAAGTGTTATGTTTGGCATTACTTGCAGAATCCTAATCTGTTTATATAATATAACCTTTCTTTTCAGATCCACCACCACCACACTTTTATCCACTACTTTCTCCCTCAATTACATCTTCCTCCTTCACATTCAGTTTTGATCCCAACATTTTTGATTCTACAAATGGTCCCATCATTGCTTATGCAGTAATCGTTGCAACAACAGATGGTAAGAATTTTTATTAGTGTGGCTGCTAAAATGATATGTGAATCTATGAACCTATGAGTCTGTGAAGAACATAATAATATAGTGCTGCATTTTCTAGTGTGATTCAGAATTTAACCCACAGGTTTTATTAATTATGCATGGGGTTATATTACTTTTAGATAATTTTTCAAAGTATTTTACAGTTGTTTACATTACTTAAGCTTTAGCAAAATTTTCTGTTGCAAAATGTCAACAAAACATTAGTATTATAATATATTTGGGAAGGTTGTTATAGACTGCTTTTAAAGTGTCCGCTTTGTATGAGTATGCATTAATTAGGATTAAGGAAATGATATTCAGTGTACAAGAGAAGGTACGGCCATCAGGTCTTTGAGCATATTTGCAGGACATCTCTTTCAGTCTACAGGTCCATTTTCCCCATCTACTGAGATGTAAGCCAATTGAGAGCTACTATCATTTAGGCAGCCATCAGTGGTGGTTTGGATGATTTTTTGTAACCCTTTACCACTGTGTATGCCCGCAACATCCCAGAAGTTCAGCATGCAATGAGCATCAGCCAGGCTGTGGCACTCACTTCCATAACTTAATTATCCCCTTGGGACAGCTATAAATTCCTTAACGTCAGCACTCACTTGACCCTGAGGAGAGGGTAGTTAGTTGTCATTTAACTTCTTTCATCCTCCCATACCATCTCTAACAAGCAACCAAATGACAGCTTGTATTCAGGTCATTTGTGTTATAATCAGGGCTCTTTCCTTTTATGCCAGATAGAAGTATATCTAATGCTGGGTGAATAGGGCAAGAGCCCCGGGCACAAAATGTTGGGGAGCAATTGACCAATCCCAGTTGCTCTTTAATGCATAATGTATTTGCAGAAAGGCCTGAGCACTGGTGCACTCCATGTTTGGTCTAAATTATAGCAGCTGATTGCTACATTGTAGCAAGTTATTTGTTACAATTTTAAAGTGAAAAAAACATTTTTTAACTAAAATCTGAGTCCTGTGCCACTCCATGCAGGGTATAAATTGTAGGAACTCCTTTCTACATCTGTAGCAAGCAGATTGCTGTAGTTTAAAAGAGAAAGTATTTGCTTATATATGTGTTTGTGTGTGTGTGTGTGTGTGTGTGTGTGTGTGTGTAGTTACATATATATATATATATATATATATATATATATATATATATATATATCTATGGGTCTATGTCAGAAACTCAAAACTCATATTGGCGAGATGATATGAATGAGTTTCCAAAAACTCCACTTCAAAAAACAACAAAAATCTACTTTTTTTCTACATTTTTGCAGGGGGGGCAAGGCCCCTTGTACCACCCCCAAAGTGTGGGGCTGCATTCCCCACATCCCTGCATATTATATACACCAATTCTGAGATTGCACTACAGTGGGGAAAAGGGTAAATGCCCCGATCCTCACGGTACTACTAGCTTCATGCAAAAGCTTCATGTTTTTGGAAACTTGATCATATGGTCTCGACCAAATCAGTTTCTATTATCTGAAAAGGCAATTTTCTGATAGGGACCCAGCTATATATATATGTGTGTGTGTGTGTGTGTGTGTGTGTGTGTGTGTGTGTGTGTATATATATATATATATATATATATATATATATATATATATATATGTAAAAAGCTATGTAGATTTATCTATATATAGCTATATATATATATATATATATATATATATGTATATATATATATATATATATATATATATATATATATATATATATATATATATATATATATACACAACACCTACAGTAATCACAGTGTAAGGTTGACATGTTCCTTGATTCTTAGAAATCACCATAAAAAGAAAATCTAACTCAGCAACAGCAAAACAACCCCAACAACAATGTGGATGCTGAGATGGACTTAGTATAGCAAATCTTCTGTTATTGTGAGTTCTTGTACAACTTATCCACAGCCATAACATGCAAGTAGAATAAGAAGTAATACACCAGCTTCAGGGGAGAAGGTACATGGTAACATGCTTTGAAGTATTGTTTTTATGATCATTCCAGCTTTCCACAATTGTAGCATGAGAATATAAGCTGTACTAGTGCATAAATCACTTCATAAATTACCAAATTGCTGCCCCTAACCTCTCCACTAACACCAATCCCAAGCCAATCCTTTTGTTCCTGTAGTAGAAAGGGCAATGAAAGACCCCTAAGTGAATTTTTAGTTAGAGGCATATTGGAATGGGTTGTACCTAAAGAAGCCAATGGGAAAAGTTTTGTTTAACAGCAGCAGTATCTCAAGTGATGTGAGCCGATGAAATAAGAGGTTATTAAAAATCCTTATATCCTTGGAGTGAACATCAAAGGCTGACAGTTACTTTTTTGGGGTCATGAAGTATAAGAACAGCTTTACTAGTTTTGAGGGATTAGTTAATTAATGGTAACTGAATGTTCCCATGAAAAGCTTTGTCAGAAAAATGATGCAACAATAAAAAGATCTACACTAGAGTATTAGAAAGAAGGTATGGAAGAGTTTATATCCAGGTCTTCAACTCAGCAATAGGCTGAAGAACTGACTTCTGTTTGAATATTTCAAAAAGTGAATGAAAATATAGGCCAAAGGCGATAATGGTTCCATGACAGGGTAAACACCTTGAGAGGGGATCCTTCTCTTCAGGAGGCTAAAAAGGCACAACATCATTGCGATAAAAGTAAACTAAAGATGTTCTTCATCTCACATTGCTGCAGTCCTTACACTTGGGGTATAGCGCTGTCCTCGGTCGGCCCGAATACCAAAGTATATGGCTGATGTCGGTCATGGCGCATTAAACTGACGCCAGGACGTCAGGGTATAAATGCGCATGACCGACGTCATATCCTCAGTCTTTTTTGCCGCGTGGTCCGATGCAGAAGCAAATTTGCGAGTGCAGGTTGGCGTCCTGAGATTTTCCGAATCCGGAGTTTCAGACCGAATCAAAGTTGGCTAAGTACCCCGTTGGGGAATATTTTGGTTTTTTCTTGCCTCAGTATTTTACCGGATGTCAGAAAAAGTGAATAACTGTATTTCTTGTGGGAAACAGATACCACATAGGGATTACCATAACTTGTGTATACCTTGTTTAGGGCCTGAGCACGACGTTGTTGGGTGTCCCTCTTGTGCTAGATTTAACAAACGTACTATAAAGAGGAGATTAGACTGTGCCAGGTTAGTCTTCGGGAAGCGGTGCAATTACAAAATGCCGTCGGATGCTCCGACGCCCGCTACTTCGAAGAAACGCAAGGACAAAGCACCTAGGCCTAGGTTAGAAGAACCCGTCCCGGACGTCGGTTCTTTAGAGAGCTCGGTTGAGCCAGAGGCCCAAACAGAAGTTTCCTTAGAGTCCCAGGGAGAGACTTTATTGTTACAGGATGTGTCTTCTCAGGAGGTAGGCCAGGCTGAAGGGGCTTCTCAGGTAGCTGTCCTTCCCTCTCTGCCTAAGGTGGTTAGGCCTTCCCCTACTGTTACAAAGGCTTCTTCCAAGGGCAGGCCAGGTTTAGCAGTAACAGGTGTCTCTCCTAGTACTTCAGGCCCTGTGCCCAAGAGACATATGCTTAGGATGGCTGAAGATTTAATTACTATGATTAGGTTCTATGCCCCCTGACAAAAGGCCTAGGGTGGAGTTTGAATTTGGGAATTTTGAACAGGATTCTGATGCTTGAGTCTTGGCTGAAGATTTACAGGAGTTTTCTCATTATTCTGATTCTGATGTGGATGACACCACTCCTACTGCTTCTCCTCCTGAGGATTTTTCATTCTCAGAGACTCTCCATTCCATGAGGGAGCATTTTAAATGGGAAGGTCAGGATTTCTCTGATTCCAGGAAAAGACTTAGGGAATTTTTGTTTTTACCCCAGCATAGGCCTTTAGCTATACCTCCTGTTCTTTCTGTGGTGGAAGATGTTTTTGCAGAGGCTTCTCTTAACCCTGATTCTTTACCTCCCGCTCCTGTCAAGCCGGACAGATACTATAGGGTGCCTGAAGCTCACAAGTATCTTTTTAAAAGCCCTAGGGCAGATCCAGAGACTGTTACTCAGGGACCTAAAGGGGTTAAGGCTTCTGTTGTTAAAAATCCGGTTCCTCCGGATAAAGAGGCAAGGGCTTTAGACAGATGGGGTAAGAAAGTTTATACTTCTTCAACTTTAGCCATGAGGGCTTTGAATTGTCAATTCCACATGCTGAGATATCAGATCTATCTTCTTTCACAGTTAAAGTCTAAGGTAGATGCTCTGGCAGAAGGTATTGAATGTAAGGAGTTACAAGATCTGGTGCATGTGTCTGAACAGGTGGGTAAGCATTCCTTACAATGTGGTTTTGATGCTGTACAGGCCTCTTCCAGGGTGGCTGCCACTGGTACTGTCCTACGCAGGCACGCCTGGCTAAGGGATCAGAATTTAGCTGAGCATGTTAAGTCAAGGATCTTGGATGCCCCTTTACAATCTGATGTGTTGTTTGGTTCGCCTGTTGAAGCAGTTTTAAAGAAAATGGAAGACAAAGCTAAATCTATGCACACTGTTAAAGATTTTTTACAGGTTCAACCTCCAAAGTTTAATAGAAATTGGCCAAGCAAGGCGTGGACATATCCTTCTTATGATTCCCAGTCTAGGGGTAGGTCTAGGCGTGCTAGGGGCAGAGCTCAGGGTTCTTTTAGATCCAGGACAGGGGGCTCACCTGCACAGTCTTCAGGTGAGGGCAGGGGTCAGCCCTTTCGTAGACAGACCCAATGACCTACCTTTTCAACTGCCAGACCCTTTCCGTCTGACAGCACCTTTGGGAGGAAGACTGACACTTTTCAAGGAGAACTGGAGGCTAATTACCCAAGACAGATGGGTATTGGATATCATTCACCACGGTTACAGATTTTATTTCCATACCTTACCACCTTTCAAAGGCATGCCAGACATTCCTCCTCAGCACAGACTAGAAGCTTACAGACAAATTTCTCTATTACTCCAGATAGGGGCCATACAACCGGTGCCTATGGCAGAAAGGGGCCTAGGATTTTATTCTCGCCTATTCCTAGTACCAAAAAAGGGGAACACGTGGAGACCAATTCTGGATTTGTCTATCCTCAACACCTTTCTGGACATTCCCAAGTTCAAGATGCTGACATTGCAACAGCTTTTACCTCTCCTGGGCAAAGATCACTGGATGGTAACTTTGGATCTCAAAGAGGCTTACCTTCATGTTCCTATCACTCTAGGCTGCAGGAAGTATCTGCGTTTTGAGCTGGAAATTCACACTATCAATTCTCTGCATTGCCCTTTGGCTTATCTACTGCACCCAGAGTATTCACAAAGGTTCTGGCTCCAGTCATAGCTTTCTTCAGATTGAGAGGAATACAGATCTATCCTTATTTGGATGATTGCCTGATTCTGGCTCAAGGCAAGGACGAGCTTCTACAGCATTTAAAATATGTGATAGCAGTGCTAAGATGCCTGGGGTATTCTGTGAACGCAACAAAGTCCAGTCTAGTACCCTCTCAGGACATGTGCTTTCTGGGTGTGAGACTGAATACAGCAACCCAGATGGCCTTTTTGACCCCGGACAAACAAAAGAATCTTTCCCTTTACTTCCAACAACTATCACACCAGTCCGGGCTGACTGCAAGGACAGTCTTTCAAGCCTTAGGGTTCATGGCATCTTGTATTCTGGTGCTTCCCAATGCCAAACTGCATATGAGGAAGCTACAATGGTATCTCAAGAATCTATGGACACAGCACTGCCAGGATCTAGACACTGTCATTCCAATAATACCTTGCATCCAAAAGGAATTCTTGTGGTGGGCTCAGCAATGTCACCTAAACAAGGGACTTTCTGTGACCCGGCCAGAGGCGACTCAGATTCTAACAACAGATGCCTCAGACAAAGCTTGGGGAGCTCATCTCAATGGAAAATGGATACAGGACAAGTGGCCTGCCAGACTACAACATCTACATATCAACCTGAAGGAGATGTTAGCAGTCCAGTTTGCATTAACAGCTTTCAAGGAATTACTTCTTCCAGGACAGGTGTTGATTCTGACAGACAACACAACCGTCATGTGGTACATCAACAAGCAAGGGGGTACACATTCTTACCCTCTATGCAGACAAGCAATGATTTTGTGGGACACTGCTCTCAGTTTACAACTACATCTTCAGGCAAGGTTTCTGCCGGGAGTACAGAACTCCTTAGCAGATGTGTTAAGCAGACAAATCATGGATCCCCACGAGTGGAAACTGGATCCTCAGGTATTTCAGCAATTAACAGTGTCATGGGGAACACCAGACATAGATCTGTTCGCTTCTCCTCTAAACCACCAGCTGCCAAAATTTTGCACAAAAAGGATACACCAGACAGCTTGGAAAGTGGATGCTCTTTCTTTCAGTTGGAAAAATCTTCATGTATATGCCTTTCCACCTCTCCCTCTACTTCTAAAGGTACTGCTAAAAGGTAAGACAGGACAAACCAAGAATGATCCTGATAGCTCCAGATTGGCCCCGACAACATTGGTACCCTCTGCTGAGAAATCTGATAAGGAAACCACCGCGGCCCCTACCTTTGATCCCACACCTGTTGTCCCAAAAGGACAGTCATCTACTCAATGTCAAGCTTCACTCTCTTCATCTCACAGCATGGCATATCCTGTTTTAGCTCATAGCAGGGCTCAACTTCCTCAACAAGTTTTGAATGTGATTATGGAAGCTAGGAGACCTAGTACAAGGAAAGTGTATGCAGACAAGTGGAAGAGATTTTTGTTTTGGAGTGCAGCAAAGGATTTAGATGTTTCTGAGCCTAATTTGAGTGTGGCTCTTCAATATCTTACTGAGTTATTGGACAAGGGTTTGTCCTTCTCTTCCATTAAGATTCATGCTGCAGCAATTTCAGCTCACTATGACTGTGAACCACCTTTGTTTTCTCATTCTTTGTTCAAGCAATTCCTCAGAGGGGCAAAGAACATAAGACCACCACGAAGAGCTCCTACTCCTGCTTGGGACCTCAATTATGTATTGGAAAAGCTCACTCTGCCACCTTTTGAGCCTGCAGCTACGGCTGAGTTGAAATATTTGTCATGGAAGACCGCTTTTTTGTTGGCCATTACCTCTGCAAGAAGGGTTTCTGAATTGCAGGCCCTTATGGCTGTTGAGCCTTTCTTGATTTTCCATAAGGATAGGGTATCTTTACGTACTAACCCTTCCTTTATGCCTAAGGTGGTTTCAAGTGTGTCTTTAAACCAAACTATTCATTTACCTACCTTTTATGCAGACCCCCAAAACAAGGGGGAAAAGATTTTGCATACTTTGGATGTGCACAGGCAGTTACGCTACTACTTAGATAGGACTAAGAGTTTCAGGCAGTCTCAGCAGTTGTTTGTTTCTTTTGCCTTAGGTTCTCAGGGCAAGCCTGTGTCAAAACAAACTCTTTCTAAATGGATTGGGTTTTGCATTGCATTTTGTTATTCCCATCATGGCAAGCAGATTCCAACAGGGATTAGACCTCATTCCACTAGGGCTACTGCCACTTCTACAGCTTTTCTAAGGGGAGTGGCAACTAAGGACATTTTGGAGGCAGCTACTTGGAGTTCAGTACATACTTTCTCTAAGCACTACCACCTTCCTCTCTACTCTAAATCTAGGGCTGGTTTTGCCACTGCTATTTTGCAGGGCATTTTGACAGCTCCTGCTTCTCTTTGATTTACCATCCTCCCTTACCTCTGCTTTGGGAATCTACCCAAGTGTAAGGACTGCAGCAATGTGAGATGAAGAACATAGTACAGTTTTGTACCTACCATAAATGTAGATGTTCGAAGATCCACATTGCTGCAGTCCAATTTTCCCTCCTTCCCCTCTGTGTTTGGGGGTGGTTGTGTGGTTAGATTAGTACTTTATTATATAATTGTTAGAAGTTGTACATAGTTTGGGTGTGGGGGTGTGTAGTGTTTGGTGGTTTTTTGATTTTACCCTGCTTAGGGTCTTCTGACATCTGGGGCAAGAAAAGACTGAGGATATGACGTCGGTCATGCGCATTTATACCCTGACGTCCTGGCGTCAGTTTAATGCGCCATGACCGACGTCAGCCATATACTTTGGTATTCGGGCCGACCGAGGACAGCGCTATACCCCAAGTGTAAGGACTGCAGCAATGTGGATCTTCGAACATCTACATTTATGGTAGGTACAAAACTGTACTTTTCTGGACGGGACCAGACTTGTGGTGCAGAGTTAAACAGAATATTAAGAAATGCTTAAAATAAGCAAGTGGGTAAGTGAGGAGAAAAACAGAAGTTGAGCCTATTACAAGGTAATGTGTTTTCTTTTTAGACCAAACATGAACACATTTTCAAGTTAAAAAGTGGAACTCTGTTCCTTTAAATTTCAACATTTACAGCTATATACCCTTAGAACTTATACTTTGGTTCCCCAAAATCCCCCTAGTGATTCAAGAAAGTAACACTACTATATTTGTATTTGGCATCACATAGGATCAGAACAGTGATAGTCTTTATTTATTTATTTGCATTTGTTTTCTGGGCTAGACAACTGATCCCCATGGATCTTTTTCAGACTCTGCCTGGTAGCAGTGTAGTATCATAGAAGACTCCGCCCGGGGGCAGTGTAGTATCATAGACATCATTGAGCTAAATATTTTTGTGGCCTCAGGCTCTAGATCTAAACAATGTATCAGTAATTTATTACTTTTTGTATAGATTTGCTGTGCCACTTGTTTATCAGACTATGTATGCTGTTTCTTTCCTTCAAACCTGGAAAATATCTTGTTCAGCTCACAATCCAGACACTGCCAATTAACATACTTCATATCCAATATGGCCACACATATTGCTTCAGGAAGAGTAGGGAACAAAGGCTGAAATGTTATTATGTAGAATTTCTGCAGCGTATGTTTATAGAAAATAGAAAGATACAGTACTGGTCAGTCCTCCTTCCTGTGATACAGGAGAGAATCTGGAACCTCTTCTTTTGAATGGAAAATGGTCACACACTATGAATTTTTGACATTGTTTCCAGAAGTGTTCCACCTTTGTAAAGGAAGGTACTTTGCTATCAATGGTAAATGGGCACAAGAGGTACCTGTAAATCTGAAGAAGTGCTATTCCAATTCCAGTAGAATTTTGCAAGACCTGGTCCAATTACCTCTACCATTGCTGCTCCAGTGGTGTAGAGAGAAAAAGTCCTGACCAAGGCTAGGCTGAACCAGCTTCGATTAGCAGCTCTTATGATTGACAGATCAACAGAGAGTAATGGGAGTCACCATCCTCAGGAGGGTGGGGATCCTATGTGGGTCACCTGCGAATATCCCTGGTGGAAGCTGGGGACATAGCTGCTGGCAGGTGTGGTCCAGAGGGTGGAAAAGGGTGGAGACATGGCTTAGCTGTCACAGAGGCTGGACAACATGACATATATCTCCAGTGCATGCCTGTCCCCGGATGTAACTATGGGGTTCACAAGGATGGGGAGAAGAGGGAAAAGAGTATGCCAAAAATTGCAAACACCCTCTCTAGCTTGAAGATGTATAACTGTGACCTCTCAGGATGCCTTTAAGATCCTCGTTGGCCTCGGTGTAAATTTGGGCATTGGAAGAGAGGTTGATTGGAGTTCTGGTGGACCTAGTGAAGGACAGGGAATTTAATGAATTACCTCTACCATTAGTAGTAGAAAGAAGAAAGAGGAGGCAGGCAACGGCCCAGTTCATGGGAGCTTGGGAAATGGTATCCAGTGCTTGGGAAAGTCTGAAATCACTTGTGAAAATCCTGAGAGGGAATTTTATCCATATGTTATAACTGCAGAGATAGGAAACCAGATTCTAATGCAGTTTATGCTTGGGACATAATGTTGCCCTGAGATTGAGACCTTTGGTGTGTTTCTTAAACAAGACTTGTGTAATATGCTTGCAGATCCATTGATTAACAAGCCCCTGAGTCATCAGATAGCAATATGTTTAATTCTACAACATTGCAGTGAGACACATGCCTGTCAACTGTCCCTAGTTTGTCAAAACTTCTGATTTAGACTCATATTTTTGCCCTGTCTCTCTTAAAATTTTTAATTTTCTGGTAAATCACTGATGATTGTAGTCAGTTGACAAGGCCTAGAGTTTCATACTTGTTAATGGGTTCATAGGTAGGTACTAGGCTATCTGCCCAAGGGCCTACGTAAGCCTAGCCAGCAAGGTTCCATAGCTTACGCCACCCAAGAAAGTTATTTTCCTGTGCCACTGTCCAGCAGAGACAGAAGTGATCCCTGGGGTGTATTTTCTATTTCCCATCCACTCATCAAGATTTTTCTTGAAGAGTGCTAATGAAGAACTTTGCTTGACATAGATGAGTAGCTTGTTCCAGAGTACAGGAAGTCTCTGGGACAGGAATCTATCCCTCCAGCATGTCCTGTTCATTGTGGAGACAAGGTTTAGGTCCCTAGAGCATGTAGCTCGGAGGGATTGGGATTTCTTTAAGTGTAGCATGTCCAACAGCTCTGAGTTTGACATAGCTTTATATGTTAGGCAGAGATCACCTCGGAATAGGCGATATGCTATAGAGTAAAGCTGGAGTTTTTTGAGGTGGTCAGTGTAGGGCATTTTTGTGAGGCCAGTAATCCTCTTTGTGAGGCATTTCTGTGGCCTTTCCAGCTGCTGCAGATGTCTTGTGAGGTACATTCCAAAAGAGGCATTGTACTCTATAATGAGTCTAATGAGTGACGAGTAGAGGGAAACAATGACCTCTTTTTCCTGGATGAGAACCCTTTTATGATGAGGTGTGCCATGTAGAAGGATTTCCTGACTACTGTGGAGATGTGACTATCAAAGGAGAGACTACTGTCCACCTGGGTCCCAAGGTCTCTTATCACGCATTCAGTGTTAAGTAGATTGCTGCCTATGTGGTAATTCATGGGTACAGAGTTTTTACCAAAGGGGATGACACTGCACTTTTTGGCATTGAGCTTGAGGCCATAGCTCTGACACCAGGCATCTGACTCAGTGAGGCCCTTATGTAGGATGTCCACATAATTTGGGGACTTGACTATGGCTCCTAGTTTGCAGTCATTTGTGAACTTCATTAGCCAGAGGCCTTCTGTGTTAGCCTGTACTTCTTAGAAGTAGATACCAAACAGGAGAGGCCCCAGGACGGAACCCTGTGGTACTCCACTTGTCACTGCTTTGAGGTCAGATTTGGAGTCTGCAACTTTTACAGTGTGAGTTCTGTCAGTGAGCCAGTTGGCAACCCATCTTGTGACATAGGTATTTATACCTAGTTTAGTGAGTTTAGCTGTAATTCCAGAATGGGGGATGGTGTCAGAAGCCTTGGCGAGATCAAGATAGGCTGTGTGAACCACCTTAGCCTCATCCACGGCTTTGGTGACTGCCTCAAAAAAGTCAGTCAGGTTCAGGAGGCATGATCTGCCTTTCACAAACCCAAACCAGAGTTTGGAGGTTACCAATGTCTTTGTTTATGAGTTCCATGAAGATACATTCCACGGCTTTGCAGACCAGGCTTCTCAGGCTAATAGGTCGATAGTTCCTGGGATCAGTGGTGGCTCCCCCTTTGTGGAGTGCGATAACTGTTGCTGTGTGCCATTCAGTGGGCACAAAGCCTGATCTTGAGCTGTTATTGAACATGGTGCTTAAGTGGGGAGCCAGTTCGTTCTGAAGTTCGTGTAAAACGCAGCCTGGGATGTTGTCCAGTCCCATGGATGCTGTGTTTTTGGCTTTAGAGAGTGCAGCTTTTACCTGCATAGTTGTGATTACAGGGACTCTGCATTCTTCCTGTATAGATATGGGCCCTTTAGGGGGTGAGAGGGGGGTAAAGTTAGCACTGAACCTATCTGCCAGGATGTTGGCAATATCAGTTGATTCTGTAATTTTCGTGCCTTTGTGCTGTAACTCAGAGCAGATCTGGGTGTTGCCATCTAGATTCTTGACATAGCTATAGAATGCTTTGTGGTTGTCCTTGGATTTAGTGGCAATTTTGTTTTCGTAGCTAGCTTTAGAGGATCTTATAAGGGATCTCAGCTTCTTACTAAGGCTGACCAAGGAGCTCCTCCACTCATGGGATTTTACTCTCTTTTGCAACAGTTTCTTCCTTCTGTTGTACAGTTTGTTTATGGCAGGAGACCACCAGATTTGCTTCCTTTTTTAGGAGGATTGTGTCTTGGTTCTGTTTGGGATAGCACAATCCATGTACTCGTGTAAGTGCTTATAGAGTGCATTTGTGTAGGATTCAGCAGTTGTAACTGTATTGTCCATCTGCATGGGTGTCATGAAGTTCACCATGTCTGTCTTAAGAAGTATGAAGTTGGCTTTGGGGAAATTTTTTACTGTGGTTTCCTTAATGGGGGGTGGGGGCGGGATCTGGTTATCAAGGGTGATAAGCTTATGGTCAGATCGAACCAACCAGGAGTTGACTTCAGGTGTGGAACACCAGTCACTCATGTTGGTAATGACTAGGTCTAGGATATTGTTGCCCCTGGTGGGGGTGTGGATATGTTGTTCTAGGGCATTGGAGTTTATGAATTCCAGAAAGCATTGAGCTAAGTAGTTGGTACATGAGTAGTTTTCCCAGTTAATGGTTGGGTAGTTGAAGTCGCCCATTATTAGGGTGTTTGGTTGAACCCTAATATTTTCCAGTACATCAAGAAAACAGGAGTGGAGATCCTGGGGCATGGTGGGGGATCTGTAGCAAGCTACATTTTGGATTGCAGTTTTGCCTAGAGTTAGTTGCACTTGGATAACCTTGGATGCATTATGCTGAGCAACTAGCCGGGAGGTGTAGATATCCTTAATGAATATGGACACATCTCCGTCTTTGATATTTCGGTCCAGGTTACATGGCCGAAAAGTGTGGTATGAGTTATAGCCTGGTAGTGCAGGGGTGCTCTCTGGAGCCTTGAACCAGGTGTCAGTCACTGCACAGATATCGATGTTCTCCATTTTAAGGAGTGCCTCGAGTGAGTGCATTTTGAGATTTAGACTTCTAGCATTGAGTAGCATTACCCTCAGTTTTTGCTTGCTAGTTCCTGTTATGGTGGTGAATTTATTATTTGAACCCTGCCTAAAAAAGGCACTATGGGGCAGCAAGAGCCTTAGCCAGTATCCGGAATCCCAGGGGCGACAGGTGCAGGTCATCTGTGGCAAAGCATCGTGGTCTGTCGACCATGTCATCCCAAGCAGACAGACACTGGATCCACTTAGAATGACACCAGAAGCTTAGCCAATTGTTGAAGTCAATCATTTTGTCCTTGTACTGCGGTATCATTCTGGGCGATGGCAGAATGCTACTCAGGGCTAGGGTCATACCTGCCTGTTATTGTTCAGAAAATGCATATTGACACAAAAAATGGTCCTCTGTTAACTTTTTAAGTTAATTAATATAATATTTAAAGATTACTTGTGATTTTGGGCCTTTATCCCCTCATTATTTTTAGCTTTGTCCAGAATTATTGAGTAAAGGCATTCATAGATATACTGAGACAGTTAACTGTGTGATGATGTAAGTATGAATTAACAATATTTGATATAAATCTTGACCTTCACTGGCAAGTTCCTCTTCATATTAGCAATTGCATATACTTTGCCCTGGTCTTTTATAATCCATCTTAGAAATCATGAACATTATTCTGATTAGTCGGGTAATGAATGCAGAAGAGAGTAGGGGTTATATTTTAGTCGCATCTCTCTACATGTCATTTAGAGCACTAAGTGAAATAAAATAGCTACACTGCACATCAGACATCTGTTCTACTCTTTTATAGCATATTTCTGTTTTACCTTTTTACCCTTTGATTTGGATGTTAGTTGGGATATTTTGCAGACATCTTAATGTTTATGGGAATCAGCCATGTTTCTGAAGTATAGCCAAACTATCCACTTATGCTGTACTAATGAGGTCAGTAAAGAGGCAGAGACATGCATATCCACACTTAGTGGTGTTTGACTTTATTGGTCTGAATGTAATCATAAAGACTTAAAAAGTCATGGACATTTAGAAGCCATGTAGCTGCAATACTTGATGTACTTAAGGGGTCATTTGCATAAATCCCATGGGCCTCCATTCCAGGATGTTTAAGGTATTACACAGTCAAAAGACTAGCTTGACTATTTTTTTTTCTTTCTTGCGGGATGTTATAGTTAATCACTTAACATAATAATAGTCATCATCACCATCATCATCATCATCATCCTCCTCTTCTGCTGATGTGAGCAGTTATCCATTATAGTCGTGGCTTTGGAGTATTCAAAGCAAAGACAAGCTAAGTTTTAGAAGCCATATCTTCCAAACTGATGAAACACTGTTCAAGCATCTGACATGTTCTTATCTCCAGCTCTGTTTTATTTTTAATTTGTATACTTTTTAATTTGAGAATTGTTCATTAAATTCTGAGCACTTTTCATTCTCTTTTCTATAATTAATAATAAAGAAATGAACGTTTCTATTCCATTTTTACAGATGGTAATTCTGAAGCTGTATTAGCACACACATATGATGAGTTTATGAAAAAGGCATATAGTTCTTATGTAGCAAAAATTATAAAGATAAATCCTGATGGAACAACACGTGCTCAAGATGCTAAAGCTCAGTCATCACCAATTTCTGTGACAGTAGGAGATGATACAACAGCAAATGGTTACAAAAACGGGAAGCTTCAACCCTTAGGCACATACAGGTACGTGATGTTTTATTCTGTAATGTTACAATGTGATACTGTCTTGTGCCATGTCTTGCTGATTAATTTAGTTTAATTATTTGTTACAGTTTGTTGGCATGGTATATCTGATAGGCCTATGGCTTTTTGTTAAGGAGGACATGAAGTAAATGTTTCTTACTGACAAAGGGAAGTATAGCCAGGACACTGAAGAAAACTCCCTTAGCACTTATTTGTGCTATTTGCATAAGTCTGGAAACCATGACACCAGCATGTCCAAACTGGGTTGATGGAGAGGCAATGTGGTATGTTAATAGCTTACTAAAGAACCAAACATGGATCTTAATCTTTTTCATTTGTCATGGCATCACAGCAATAAAAAACCATTTCGACAAGTAAAAATTTAGTATATGGAGCACATGTGTTAAAATATATTAATATGTATGTCACATGCCTTGAGGAATTTATTCCAAATTATTACAATACACAACTTGGATAGGTGGGAGTGTTGTAGAGCCAGTAATTCACGTTTGGAAGTGTGGTTTTGATAATGAAAGTCATTTGTGAATCTAAATGTACTTTCTGATAAACTCTGAAGCATGTTCTGCATTTAGAATCTGTAACTGGTTCACTTTTAAGAGCTAGACATCAGTTTTGCTGGGACCTGTAGGTTAGGTTATTTAATTATTTTTCATAGTACCCTAAGGTTGCTGCAGATACGTTCTTAGCATTGAGTTTGACACAGAGCTTTTGTTTTGGTTGATGAAAATGTCTCCATCACTTAAAATAATGGTGAAAGTTTAATTGTAGCTTAGTGTATTTTGCAGGCAAATATGTCATCATTTATTTATTTATTTATTGACATTTTATTTCTGGAAAAGTCAGATTGGGTAGAAGCTCATTTTCAGCAGAGGCCCAGGAGAAAAGTTCCAAATTATTACAAAACATTTTAAGAATAATAATTTTACAGTCTTCAAAAATGAAATAAAAACATCTGCAATTTAAATCATTATAACAAATTAGACATGATATACAAACAGTGATTAATAATCGATGCAAGTTATATGACAATCATTTAATATTTCGAGAAATTATACAATTTGTAGAGAAATTAAAGGTAAGTTAGTCCAATAGAAACAGGAATTGTAACATGAAGTGAGGGAAAAAACAGGCTTATGGTATATTTAGAGAGAAAGTCAGGAAGTGAATTTGATAGAAGTAAGGAAGTAAGTGAAGAGGGGAGAGTAAGGAGGTATAAGGAATGAAAAGGCACTTGTTCACATTTAGGGATGTAGTTTATCCTAGTTTTGAGCAAGAACAGAACCAGATTTTAGCAAGGAAGTCTTTCAAAGTGGTTTTGAAAGATGAGAGGGAAGGTAGTGATCTGATGTTATCAAATGCTTATTCTTGTTATGGAGGAATCTCAAGAGCAGGTTTGCTGTTCACTGTTTTCATTATTTAAAGTTGTAGTATAATGTTAATAAAATTCTGAAATACAGTGTTGCTGTTAGTATGAAAGGTTACAGTGTCCATTCAGTAGCTGCTACCTTATCCTTCAGCAGGTACTGCAAATCTAACTGCAACACTTTGTTGAAGATAATTTTGATTTGACAACAGTGTGCTTTAGTTGGAGAGTTACACTGCAATGATTACTGCAAGGAGGACTACACACAGAAGGTGCATCATGTCTTGGTGGGTAATTAGAACATTCTAGTCCAGAGATGTATGAATTTGAGAAAGAGGGTTCAGTCCTATGGACCCATTTAGTAGTAGTGAAAAATAAAGCAATGTCATTGGGTCAAACTGTTACTGAAATGTGAATATAATGAGTTAACTCTTTCAAACTGCAGAACTTAAAGAAGCTAATTCACATAACTTTCTGAATTGTTTGGC